>NC_090374.1:122982947-123316825 GCF_036365525.1 Heterodontus francisci
GGTTAAAAATCTGCTGAAAGATGCAGGTTTAGTTGAGGAGTATACAAGGCAATAGAAGAGATTAATGAGAATTGTGAAATATGTAAAAAGTATTGTAGGATGCCGCATGTCCTCTTGTAAGCCTTCCACTGGCACATTGCTTTAAATTAGTTAGTTGCCATGGATCTAAAGGTAATGGGGTAAAGACAAATATTTACATCCTATATTTTATTGACCTGGTTATGAGATTTTGTATTTCTTAGTAACACTTAACCCTCTTGTCCTTCCTAGATAGTATAGACAGAATTTTGAAGAAATGCATAGGGACTGGACTTGGGTTGCCAGCAAAGTTCTGACTGATAGCAGGAACGGTAGTATAGTGGTAATGTTTCTGGATTATTAATCCCAGAAGCCTGAACTAATGTTCCAGAGACATGGCGTAGGATTCTTAGGTCCAGCCAGGGATGGGAATGGAGATGGGCAGGTGATAAAAGTAGTGTTGCCAGCTGACATGCCAGTTTCCCATAGCCAGTGAGTTTAGTTAAGTTAAGCCCCGTCAACCCACCCAATTCTACAATGAGGCTGATTAAGGTCGTTTAGAGGTTCATTGACGACCAGTTTGGGGGCAGATGGGTTGCATGCTGGGTATGGGGAGACCAGGTGCATCAAGGCAACAGCACAGCAGGGGGCCAGTCATAGCCATCCCATGTTATTGGGTGGGCCCATAAAAGGGAGCACAGCTGAGAGGGGCACATAGGTGCCACGGGTGTATATAGCTTACAGGGAGAGTGTTCAGTGAGTGCTGAGGCATTGAATGGGGTTGTCACCCTCTGTGCATGACTTGGGCATAAGAGGAGCGGGTAAGGCTTCCAGACACAATTGGGAGTCTACCTGAGCGCAAGCAAGGCAGTAGCTGGTAATGGGAGCATGACTTTCAGATTTTAGGTCTAGTGGTGATGAGGAACAGCATCCTCCACAGGGGAGGCAGAGCCCCGGGCATCAGGAGGACAGTGAAGAGGGACGTTAATGGAAGCTCACACATCTGGTGTTACGTGTCAATATTTACATTGTGCACTTTTTCTTTTTCAACACATTAACAGGTGAGGCAAACCCTAGTGAACCACTCAGTGCTGTGCCAGACACGCTGCTCTCTGCCACTTCTGTGCAATGCTCCTCTTATGGCCTCAGATGAGGTGCAGGCAGCCTGCAAACTTGTTTCTGCTTGCAGCTGAGATGCTAGTGCTGTTTGTCCTTGTCGTGGAGGTTCCAGTGGGGGCACCACCAGAGGCTGCTGCACCTGTGCAAATGCAAAGGCAGCATCCGTCACTGGTCCCTGCTATACAGATGCCCACTGAGTCACAGGGGCCAAGGAGACCGATGCTGATGATGGTGGCCTGTGAGTGCTGTCACCCTCGTCCTCCTCGGTGACTGCCTCAGCTTTTGTCTGGTGTTTGGGATGGCTGGAGGGGAGCACCAACTAGGATGCCACTGCTATCCACTTCAGATATCTCAGCATTATCAGTGCCACAGACTGATCAATGCTGCAGAGCATTCTGTGCATGTCAGTGTGCTGTTCCTGCATCCACTCCGAGTGCTGCCTGTCACGCACTAATGGCAAGTGCTGTGATGGAAATACAAAAATAAAGGGGAGTTATAAAAAAAAAAAAAGAACAATTTAAAAAGCCTGGTACACTTGCCTTCAAGATGGAGGACAAAGTCACATGACACATGCACTCCTGCACTGAAAAACTCATTATCCCTGTCTGCAATGAAATTAAACAGCTCATCACACATGGATGTAAGCTATCTGCAAAGTGAGCTAAAAAAGTGAGCTAAAAAAAAAACTCTGTCTCCAGCTACAATCACTACAATAAAGTGTGACCATCCCTCATCTTATCAAAATGAAAGCTATTGTATAGCTCCTTAGGAACCGAAAGCCTAAAGTCACGTGAGCGAAATTAACACTTAATGAATTTACTTTTAAAGGTAACCTTTTTTCGAGAACAAAGGGAGTTATCAGTCTGAGATGTATAGTCACAGAGAGAACATCGAAAGCCATCTTGAATTTCAGCACAAGGCTGAGAGAGAGATCAATTCCAGCTAAGATAGCTGAACCCTGCTGAGAAGAGTTGGCAACCAACTGCAGCAGAGAAATGAGAGAGTGCCTTTTGACCAACTCCTCCACCTGTGAAAATTGAACTAAGAAACACCAGCAGTGTCTTCAAACTGAAGTGTTGACTGCCAGGAGACTTCAGCAACCCAGCAAGGGCAAGACGGCCAGTAAGCAGGCCTGCAACTTTAAAAACTTAGCTTCCAAGAGAATCCCACAGATTTTTTCCTGAAACAGCAGCCACTTACAGCTTGAACTCTTAACGCCTCTTACCCATTAACTTCTATCTGTCTTTTCTTGAGTGTGCATGTGAGAGTGAATGTGGTGTGAGTGGTGTTGCAAACCTTTTGGATGATTATTGTTCAATAAATATTTAATCTTCTGTTTTAAAGCTGTCACTGTCTGTTTATTGGCCAACAAAACATGAGCTGCAACAGTATAAACAAACACTATCTTTGGTCAGTTGTGAGGTGGCCAGTGGAAACCAGCCATGCCATTTTCCACGTGTCTATAACAAATTGTGGGTTGGGGGGAGGGGGGTGGGTGGTGGTGGAGGGGAGCCGAAGACGAGGTTCTGGACAATCAGATTTGGGAGATTTGGAAACTGGAGGAAAATTGACCTCAAAAACTGTGCGGAAAATTAAACAAACAGGTTTTCATGTATTTTTTTCTTCTCTATGGCGCTAGAAACAAAAGACATGACCGCATTTAATGCTAAGGAGTTTGTAGAGCAGGGAGACATATCCCATGATAAATTAAATCAATTAAGTATTGAAGATTTAAAAACCCTAGCTGAAATAGTGAAGAGTCCAGCTAACTTTTTTTTTTAGAATTAGAACATTACAGCGCAGTACAGGCCCTTCGGCCCTCGATGTTGCGCCGACCTGTGAAACCATCTGACCCACACTATTCCATTTTCATCCATATGTCTATCCAATGACCACTTAAATGCCCTTAAAGTTGGCGAGTCTACTACTGTTGCAGGCAGGGCGTTCCACGCCCCTACTACTCTCTGAGTAAAGAAACTACCTCTGACATCTGTCCTATATCTATCACCCCTCAACTTAAAGCTATGTCCCCTCGTGTTTGCCATCACCATCCGAGGAAAAAGACTCTCACTATCCACCCTATCTAACCCTCTGATTATCTTATATGTCTCTATTAAGTCACCTCTCCTCCTCCTTCTCTCCAACGAAAACAACCTCAAGTCCCTCAGCCTTTCCTCGTAAGACCTTCCCTCCATACCAGGCAACATCCTAGTAAATCTCCTCTGCACCCTTTCCATAGCTTCCAAATCCTTCCTATAATGCGGTGACCAGAACTGCACGCAATACTCCAGGTGCGGTCTCACCAGAGTTTTGTACAGCTGCAGCATGACATCGTGGCTCCGAAACTCGATCCCCCTACTAATAAAAGCTAACACACCATATGCCTTCTTAACAGCCCTATTAACCTGGGTAGCAACCTTCAGGGATTTATGTACCTGGACACCAAGATCTCTCTGTTCATCTACACTACCAAGAATCTTCCCATTAGCCCAGTACTCTGCATTCCTGTTACTCCTTCCAAAGTGAATCACCTCGCACTTTTCCGCATTAAACTCCATTTGCCATCTCTCAGCCCAGCTCTGCAGCCTATCTATGTCCCTCTGTACCCTACAACATCCTTCAGCACTATCCACAACTCCACCGACCTTAGTGTCATCCGCAAATTTACTAACCCACCCTTCTACACCCTCTTCCAGGTCATTTATAAAAATGACAAACAGCAGTGGCCCCAAAACAGATCCTTGCGGTACACCACTAGTAACTAAACTCCAGGATGAACATTTGCCATCAACCACCACCCTCTGTCTTCTTTCAGCTAGCCAATTTCTGATCCAAAGCTCTAAATCACCTTCAACCCCATACTTCTGTATTTTCTGCAATAGCCTACCATGGGGAACCTTATCAAACGCCTTACTGAAATCCATATACACCACATCCACGGCTTTACCCTCATCCACCTGTTTGGTCACCTTCTCGAAAAACTCAATAAGGTTTGTGAGGCACGACCTACCCGTCACAAAACCGTGCTGACTATCGCTAATGAACTTATTCTTTTCAAGATGATTATACATCCTGTCTCTTATAACCTTTTCCAACATTTTACCCACAACCGAAGTAAGGCTCACAGGTCTATAATTACCAGGGCTGTCTCTACTCCCCTTCTTGAACAAGGGGACAACATTTGCTATCCTCCAGTCTTCCGGCACTATTCCTGTCGACAATGACGACATAAAGATCAAGGACAAAGGCTCTGCAATCTCCTCCCTGGCTTCCCAGAGAATCCTAGGATAAATCCCATCTGGCCCAGAGGACTTATCTATTTTCACACTTTCCAAAATTGCTAACACCTCCTCCTTGTGAACCTCAATCCCATCTAGCCTAGTAGCCTGAATCTCAGTATTCTCCTTGACAACATTTTCTTTCTCTACTGTAAATACTGACGCATAATATTCATTTAACACTTCCCCTATCTCCTCTGATTCCACACACAACTTCCCACTACTATCCTTGATTGGCCCTAATCTAACTCTAGTCATTCTTTTATTCCTGATATACCTATAGAAAGCCTTAGGGTTTTCCCTGATCCTATCCGCCAATGACTTCTCGTGTCCTCTCCTTGCTCTTCTTAGCTCTCCCTTTAGATCCTTCCTGGCTAGCTTGTAACTCTCAAGCGCCCTAACTGAGCCTTCACGTCTCATCCTAACATAAGCCGCCTTCTTCCTCTTGACAAGCGCTTCAACTTCTTTAGTAAACCACGGCTCCCTCGCTCGACAACTTCCTCCCTGCCTCACAGGTACATACTTATCAAGGACACGCAGTAGCTGCTCTTTGAATAAGCTCCACATTTCGATTGTTCCCATCCCCTGCAGTTTCCTTCCCCATCCTACGCATCCAAAAAACATTGGGCTATCCTCCTGCAAGGTGAATTGGTAGGTAGGGCTCACAAAGTGTTTTTGTTGTCAGAAGAGAGTTCTTCTGATTAAGAATAAACTAAAATGTCAATTCTAAATGTGTATGAGTTGGTATTCGAAACCTAGTGACAGAAAATTAGAAACACTTGGAAAAGATTTCCCAGTCTTTTATTGAATTTGAAAGAATTAAACATGGATTTTGATTGCTGGGTATGATCTCTAAAGTTAGACCTCATATGAAAATTTGAGAGAGGTAGTTCTATCAGAAGAACTTAAAAATAGCATCCCAATCGAGCAAAGAATTACAAGGGTGAGAGAATGGCAGACGACTATGCGCTTACTCATAAATCCTTTTCGCAGGGAACATCCTTTCATAATAATAATTCCCAGAGGTTCGGAAAGCATAGAAAGTAAGAAAGTGATAATAGTTGGGGTGTTAGTGACAGGGAAACTAAGGGTGAGAATGCAAGAAGCTTTCCTCCAGTAAGGAAAGAAAATGCAGAGGGCAGGAATGTTTTCCACAGACCTGTGTGTTCCCATTGCAGTAAAGCAGGGCATGTGAAAGCTGACTGCTGGAAGTTAAAGGGAAGGCCAATTAATTTTGTAGGAGTGCCTAAGGCTAGCCAAGGAAAGGGTGCCCAAGCAGGTAGCAAGACAGACCCGCTTGTAACCCTAACCGTGGTAAGGAACCCTGTAAAGAATACCTCATAGGTATGGCAGAAGTAGAGAAAATTCCTCAAAGCTATCAGGATTTGGTTTTTAAGGGAATGATGTTCCCAAGCTCCTCTAGAAAAACAAGCAAACCCAATATCCTACTTCAAGACATAGGAGCAGGAGTAGGCCATTCAGCCCATCGCCATTCAATACGATCATGGCTGATCATCCACTTCAATGTCTTTTTCACACGCTATCCCCAAAACCCTTTATATCATTGGTATTTAGAAATCTGTCAATCTCTGCTTTAAACATACGCAATGACAGCTTCCACAGCCCTCTGGGGTAGAGAATTCCAAAGATTCACAACCCTCTGTGTAAAGACATTTCTCCTCATCTCGGTCCTAAAGTGGCTTCCCCCTTATTTTGAAATTGTGTCCCCTGGTTCTAGACTCCCCATCCAGGGGAAACATCTTACCTGCCTCGACCCTGTCTGTCCCTTTAAGTGTTTTGTAGGTTTCAGTGCGATCACCTCTCATTCTTTGAAACTCTAGAGAATACAGGCCCTGTTTCCCCAAACTCACTTCATAGGACAGTCCCGCCATCCCGGGAATAAGTCTTGTTAACCTTCGTTGCTCTCCCTCTATGGCAATACTATCCTTCTTAAGGTAAGGGGACCGTAGCTGAGATGGGGCATCTCAGTCCCTCATGCTGGATAAAGGAATGACCTTCCCACCACAGCTTGCTAAAAGCGAAGGTTCTGGTAAAAGGGATTGAGGGAGGATACATGCATGTACCATTGTATTGGATCCACTTGCAGTGCAACCTAGTTTCTGGACTGTAGGGACTGTCCCTAGTCTACCTGTGGCCAGAATAGACCTACTACTGGTAGTGATTTGGCTGGGGGTAAGGTCGAAGCAGCCCCAGTTGTCTTAGACCAGCAAATGAGGCCAGCGAGACAGATCAAATATAGGAGGAAGTCCCTGGAATCTTTCCTGCCTGTGTACTAACCAGGGCCATGGCCAAGCAAGCTCCCCCAGAGAAAACTGAGCCAGTAAATCAGTCAGATGATCCAGTGGTCTGGGTGGTTGAGACACTTTTTGGAAATTTAGAGTAAGAAAAGGAAGCCCAGCAGGCAGACCCTGATTTAAAAAAGGATAGCACAGACAGCCTATTCTGAGGCAGAGGCATATAAAAACTGCCCGAGTGTTGCTATTTTAAAAATGAAATCTAATGAGGAAGTGGAGAACCCCGCAGTGACCCACAGAGGAGGAGTGGACCGTAGTTCACCAAATTGTAGTTCCCCCTAACTATCGCAGGGCGCTTCTGCAAATTGCTCATGAAATCCCTATGACTGGGCACGTGGGTATCCGAAAGACCCAGGCCTAGATTAGCCGGCACTTTTACTGGTCACAAATCCACAAAGGTGTGGTTAAATTTTGTCAGACTTGCCAGGTTTTTGGGAAACCACAACCTACAATCAAACCTGTTCTACTTCTCCCCATTCCTACTTTTGAGGAAACTTTGAATAGAGTTCTAATCAATTGCGTGGTATCCCCTACCCAAAACCAGATTCCCAAAAGCCATACCCTTGAGGAAAATTACTGCCAAAGCCGTAGTTGAGGATTAGCCCAGTTTTTCATCTGATATGGACTCCCCAGAGAAATACAGTCCGAGTAGGGAACAAATTTCATGTCCCAAATGTTCCAGGAGGTCATACAGAACCTTGGTATTGACCAGCTGAAATTTGCAGCGTATCACCCACAATCATAAGGGGCCTTGGAATGGTGCCATCAGACCCTAAAAGCTATGCTCTCAGCATATTGTTCTGAATACCCCTACAACTGGGACAAAGGAGTAATTTTCTTGCTGTTTGCTACCAGGGATTCCCCCAATGAATCCACAGGTTTTAGCCCCTTAGAATTGATTTTTGGACATGAGGTGAGAGGCCCCCTAAAATTAATCAAAGAAAAGTTCCTGGATCTAAGGGTGGAGACCTCATTACTAAATTAGTCGTCCACCTTCTGGAAAAGACTTTACCAAGCCTGTGCAATAGCAAAGGACACCTCAAAACCTCTCAGGAAAAAAAGAAAAGGCAGGCAGATAAGAAAGCCGCAGTCCGTGAGCTTAAACAAGGAGACCTCGTTCTGGTGCTGTTACCCTTGTAAGACGAACCTCTAAAAGCCAGGTTTAGTGGCTCGTACAGTGTAGGATAAAGGATGAATTAGTAAACTACTTAATTAATATACTGGATAGGAGAAAAAAAATGACTATGTGCCATGTTAACATGTTAAAAAGACAACACAGTCACACGAACCAGACAGGCCACTAAATGTGTGCCAGGCAGTAAAAGCATTAGAGGAGCAGAGCAATAGTGAGGATAAACTAGATGAGGAAGAGAACCCTGATAATTCTAAAATTGAACCCCCTACTGCTGAATTGGAAAACACTAAAATTCTAAGGAAATTAGACACAATACCTTGACTTTCTCTCTCAACAGCAAAGACAGGACCTAACCATATTAACAAAAGGAGTTTGTTGGGACAAACTGCGTTGCACACCCTAAACAATACACAATGTAGATATAGGAGAGACCCTCCAATAAAGCAGAACCCCTATAGATTGAATTGATAAGCTAGCCAGGTCCAAAAGGAGATCCAGTACATGCTGGAGAATGATTTAATTGAACCCAGCCAAAGTAGCTGGAGCTCTCCTCTAGTGCTAGTTCTGCATTGATTACTGCAAGAACCAACTCATATCCAATCCCCTGTATTGAAGACTGCATAAGCCAAATAGGAAATTCCACCGACAGCAGTAAAATAGATTTATTAAAAGGATACTGACACGTTCCAATAACGCAGCAGGCAAAGGAAATCTCAGCTTTTGTTAATCCCGATGGCTTATTTCAGTGCAAAGTAATGTCATACAGTCTGAAAACCTCCTAGCCGATGCGCTGTCCAGAATGTGAAAAACACTATTAACAAAAGCTTGTACCAGAATAAGGATTGAAAGCCTGAGGAATGCATGGAATGAATGTGCGTAGTGGTGTGACCCTATATCTTCTTCCTTACTTTCTAAACCACAAGAAACAAACAAAAATGAAATTCAAGGCATTTCATTTTTTTTCCCTTTTTGGGGGCAGTGTCACGTTCACGTGAAGTGCTGCAAGAGAAATACAAAAATAAGCTGAAGAGCTATATACCAAAAGAACAATTTAAAAAGCCTGGTACACTTGCCTTCAACAAGATGGAGGACAAAGTCACATGACAAATACCCACTCCTGCACTGAAATAGATATTCATGTCTGCTACAACTGAAACTCATTAACCTCGTCTGCATCGAAATTAAACAGCTCATCACACATGGATGTGAGCTATCTGCAAAGTGAGCTAAAACAAAAGCACCGGCAGGAGCTCTGTCTCCAGCTACAATAACAGCAATAAATTGTGAATATCCCTCATCTTATCAAAATTGGCTGAAATCAGAAGCTATTGTATAGCTCCTTAGGCATCAAAAGCCTAAAGTCATATGGGCGAAACTAACATGTTATGAATTTACTTTTAAAGGTAACCTTTTTGGAGAACAAAGGGAGTCATTATGAGATCTCCAGCCACAGAGAACATCGAAAGCCATCTTGAATTCGAGCACAAGGCTGAAAGATCGATTCTAGCTAAGATAGTTGAACCCCGCTGTGACGAGTTGGCAACCAGCTGCAGCAGAGAAATGCTTTTGAACAACTCCTCCACCTGTGAAAATTGAACTAAAAAATACCAGTACCATCTTCAAACTGAAGTGTTGGCTGCCAGGAGACTTCAGCAACCCAGCAAGGGCAAGACAGACAGTAAACAGGCCTGCAACTTTAAAAACTTACCTTCCAAGAGGATCCCACACGTTTTTCCTAAAAACAGCAGCCATTTACACCTTGAACTCTTAACGCCTCTTACCCTTTTCCTACTATCTATCTTTTCTTGAGTGTGCACGTGAGAGTGAGTGCATGCATGGGTGATGTTGCGAACATTTCGTGTGATTATTGTTCAATAAATATTTAATCTTCTGTTTTAAACTTACCAGAAAACCTGTCATTGTCTGTTTATTGGCCAACTAAACGCAGGGACTGAAACACTAGTTTAAACAAAAACACTATCTGGTCAGTTGGGAGGTGACAATTGAAAACCAGTCTCGCCATTTCCCACTTGTCTATAACATGCTATATATGGTTGTTACGAGGTTGACCACTCTCACTGGAGGAGCTGTTGCATAAAAAGCCCTGAGAAAGGTTGCGCAGATGAGCTGATCGGACTCCTCCATTCTCAGCCCATGACCCCGCACTGTTGTTGGTCTAAGTAGAGCCTCCTTTCTTGACTCCTGAGGCCCTCCATCTATGCCCAGCTGAGCATGGCTGTGTCTGTACTTACAGCTGCCTCTGCCTCTCTCATCTCCTGCTCACTTGTGACTGCTCTTCACCCAGTGCCACCCTATCTAATTAAAAGTGATGACCCACCGATGTGAGTGTATCTGCGCTGGTGGAGGCTGCGCTTGAAAGATGTGATGGTGCTTGCTCTGATGTCTCTGCTTCCAGTGCTTCCCTGTTGCCATCCAAGTCCTTCCCCCTCCAAGTCACAACCTGTGGGAGATGCAAGAAGAGACCATGAGAACTAGCCTTGGAGAGCAGAAGCCTCTGCAGTGCTGAGGCTTCCCAATGCAGCTGAGTCTTTGCAATGCTGTCAGACGGGCAGGACTGCACTTCACCCCTTCATCTACAGATTGCAATATATTTTCACCCTCTCCACAAGAATGCCCATCTCGCCTCTCTGGACTTGCTCCAGGGGACTCACCCTGGCAATCTCAGTGTCTCCCTCCTCCATGCCTGTCTCCCTCCATGGCTGTAACGATGTGCAGATGGGGCACTCCTCCTCATGTGAGTGCCCTTTCTTGGGCATTATGTGCCCTTTTCTCCTGCAGGGACAAAAGAGAGATAAGGCACTGCTGGCCTGTGTGACCAATGCCAGTGGCTCATTGAATTAGCAAGCTATATGTATCAGTTCTGGCATGTCCTCTTCTGCGCGATGGTTCTGAGCCTTGCATAGGGGTCAGTAGGTACTCAGGGCACACACTCCTCCCATGTTTAGTTTGACATAGTCATACTACAAAATTATGCCTTACATTCAGTGTCCCAGACTCCTGCATCACCATCCCTGGGTATGTCCTATCGCAATAGCAGAACAAACCCACCGCAGTGGCGCATAGTGGTATGCAGTCAGGAGGGAGTGACCCTGGGAGTCTCACAGCACCAGGTTAAACATGGGCAAGGAAACCTCCTGCTGATTACCACCTACCGCCCTCCTTCAGCTAATGAGCTTGTACTCCTCCATATTGAACAGCACTTGGAGGACACACTGAGGATAGCCAGGGCACAGAATGTACTCTGGGTGGGGGACTTCAATGTCTGTCACCAAGAGTGGCTGGGTAGCACTACTACTAATTGAGCTGTTTGGGGTCCTGAAGGACATACCGCCAGACTGGGCCTGTGACAGGTGGTGAGAGAACCAACAAGACGGAAAAACCTCACCAAACTACCTGTTGTAGATGCTTCTGCCCATGACAGAATTGGTAGGAGTGACCACTGTGCTAAATGGGATGGATTCAGAACAGTTCTAGCAGCTCAAAACTAGACATCCGTGACACACTGTGGACCATTAGTGGCAGCAGCAGCAGAATTGTATTCAACCACAATCTGTAACCTCATGGCTCAGCATATCACTCATTCTGCCATTATCATCAAGCCAGTGGATCAAACCGGGTTCAGTGAAGACTGCAGGAGAGCATGCTGGGAGAATGAAGGAGGAGCATGGCATGTCAATGCAAAACATCAGGCTGAAGTACTTGCAGCCATCTTCTGTCAGAAGTCAATGATGCATTTCGGCCTCCTCTTGAGGTCCTTAGCATCACAGATGCCAGTCTTTAGCCAATTCAATTCACTCCACTCCACTTGAACACAAGAAACAGTTGAATGCACTAGATGGGCTATGGGCCCAGACAATATCTCAGCTGTAGTACTGAAGACTTATGTAACTCAACTCCTGAGTCCCCAACGCCTGTCCACCATCTACAAGGCACAAG
Organism: Heterodontus francisci; assembly: GCF_036365525.1. Lineage (NCBI taxonomy): Eukaryota > Metazoa > Chordata > Chondrichthyes > Heterodontiformes > Heterodontidae > Heterodontus > Heterodontus francisci. The sequence goes on from NC_090374.1 coordinate 122,994,770, forward strand.
TTAGGAATGTGATGAAATACTCCCCTTGCCTGAATGAGTGTATCTCCAACAGCACTCAGGAAGCTCGATACCATCGAGGACAAACCAGCCCGCTTGATCAGCACCCCATCCACCACCTTAAACATTCACTCCCTCGACCACCGATGCACAGTGGCAGCAGTTGTACCATATACAAGATGCAGTGCAACAACTCGTCAAGGTTCCTTCGACAGCACTAAACCCACGACCTCTGCCATCTAGAAGGACAAAGGCAGCAGAACCATGGGAACACCACTAGCTGTAAGTTCCCCTCCAGGTCATGCAGCATTATATTGCTGTTCCTTCGCTGTCACTGGGTAAAAATCCTGGAATTCCCTCCCTAACAGCACTGTGGGTGTACCTACACCTCATGGACTGGAGCGATTTAAGAAAGCGGCTCACCGTCACCTTCTCGAGGGCAGTGAATGCTGGCCTAGCCAGTGATGCCCACATTCCATGAACGAATATAAAAAAAAGCTGAATTTGCTAATAACGAGTTCAGGCATATGTGTGGAAACATGAATGTCATTGTCATGAATACAGCAGCTGAGATTCTTTTCAGCAATGCTCTTTTAAAGCAATAAGTTGTGATCAATGAAATGATGCATAAAATGTTAACTGATCAACCAAACTGTAAATTGACAATCTCGCTGGCATGGGCAACTCGTGAAGAATTTTCTCCAGATGGTGGAGGATATAGTCCTTATCAAATAGTTTATGGACGAAATTCCAAATTGCCTTCTGTTCATTGTGATAGTCCTCCTGCTCTAGAAGGTTCTACAGTTAATTGCAATTTTTCTGCACATGTGAATGCTTTACATGCAGGGAGAGAAGCTTTTATCAAGGCTGAAGTCTTGGAGAAAATTTATAGAGCAATGAGGCATTATATCAGATTATCTGAAACAGAGTTTAATTCAGGAGATATGGTGTGTTGTAAAAGAGGTCAGAGGGAATGGACAAGCCCTGGTAAGGTAATAGGTCATGATGGTAAGAAAGTACTTATCAAACATGGCAATCAAACTGTTAAGGTTTAATCCTCATGATCAATCATGTTACGAGAGTGCGTTTTTTTGTAAAATACATTTTTAAGGGCTTTTTGTTGAATTATGGACATGGATTCATCTGGAACCTTGAAGAGATGCTGAACTTTTTTTTTAAAAAGAGGTCACCAGAAGGCTCCCTGGACTTGGCTTATAAAAATCTCCTACTGGAAAGCACTTGTTTTCAGATAAAATACCAGCATAGAGCTTGTTGTTTTGACTTGGAGATGATGTTTACAGAGAAGTGACAAGTCAAGATTTATAGGGGTCAGGAGGCTTGAATCTTGTGACATTGTTTTGGTTTCATTTTGGACAGTGAGTTGGAGAGTAAACTGCTTGAAAGACGATTGGTTTTTGCCTGCCAAGGAAACCCAGCTCATCTGTTTCTCTCCCTTTGAATCAAACCCTGCAGATCCAGTGTGTCAGTCTCCTCTTTCCTCCTGTATTTGAAGAAACCCTGCGTATTGAATGTGCGGGAACTGAAACCCCTATTGCCACATTTCTGCTGTAAGGCCTTTCTGAAACCTCTGTTGCTGCATTTATTGGAAAACCTACTCAAGTGATCTTCAACATCACCTGGAAAGAACTGTTCTAGGAAGATCCCAATGACAGTTGTCTAGACATTTGGGACACCAAACTAAAACAAAATCTTTCCATATCTTCTCTTTCTTCTTCAAGAATTAGCAAGTATTTAACCTGTGTTTTTTTTTTGTCCGTTTTGTTTGTAATAGAGCTCTAAAACGCAAATCCCTTTATTTTTCTGGTTAACTGGTTGTGTGTGTGCGTGTGTGTGTTTGTGTGTGGCTAAGGTAAAAAGGAACTTTTTAATATTTCAATCTGTTGATTATCTTTTACTTCATTATTGGTTAAGACTTGTTTTATAATAAACTGATAATTTTGTTGTTTAGTAAAGGAACCTTGTTAGTGTGTTTTATTCTGGGATAAAAATAGAATCTATGATTGACCATATCGGTAAGTGGGAAAAAAATTTAAGTACATGTTGTGACCCGTGGAGAAGTGGAACTAGAATAAACAGTGTACTCCTCCCGCGTTGGTCGTAACAATTAGAATTAATTATGAAATCTCAGACTCTGAGCAGCTGATAGAAGTAAATGAGGCACCTTGGGCTGAATTTTATTCAGATGGCAGGGGTCCCGACACTGGGCCAAAAAGGCGAAAGGAACACTGCCTTGGCTGTTCTGGTGTCCCCTGCCTGCTTTTTATGGTTCTCAGGCAATTAACTGCACGTCGCCGGGATCCCCGTCCCTTTCCTGCCTCCAGGACCTGCTAGCTAATCAGAGAGCTGGCGTCTCAGCAGCTCCACAGGACTCTGGACCAGGAGCAGCACTGGAGCCCCAGACTGCTGGTAAGTGGGGTGGACTCGCCGGAGCCAGTTAGGCAGGCCCTGGTGGGGGGTGGTGTTGGCCAGGGGCAGCCTTTGCCACCGGGGGGCTCTTCATGGACCACAGATTTTTCAGGCAGGAGAGCCGCTTGGTTCTACTGGGGCTCCCACCAGCCGCTAGTAAAATACCAGAGGCAGTGGGAGTAGGTCCTTAGGTGTTCATAATTGTGGTTGGTGACAAGAACACAATAGGAGCAGAAGTAGACTATATGGCCCACCGCGTCTTCTCCGCCATTCAGTACGATCATGGCTGATCTTGGGCTTCAATTCCAATTTCTTACCCGCTTCCCACATCTCTTTATTCCCTGCAAAACCAAAAATCTATCTACCTCAGCCTTAAATGTATTCAACGATGGAGCATCCACAACCCTCTGGGGTAGAGAATTCCAAAGATTCACAACCCTTTGAGTGAAGTAGTTTCTGCTCATCTCAGTCCTGAATGATTGACCCCTTATCCTGAGACTGGGTCCCCGTGTTCTAGATTCCCTGACCAGTGGGAACAATCTCTCAGCTTCAATCCTATCAAGCCCTTTCAGAATCTTGTATGTCTCAATTAGATCACCTCTCATTATTCTAAACTCCAGAGAATATAGGCCCAATTTACTCAGCGTCTCATCATAGGACAACCCTCTCATCCCAGAGACCAATTTAGTAAATCTTCGCTGCACTGTCTCCAGTGCAAGTATATCCTTTCTTAAATGTGGAGACCAAAACTGCACACAGTATTCCAGGTGCGTTCTCACCAAAGCCCTGTTCAATTTTAGTAAGACGTCTTTATTCCTGTACCCCAATCCCCTTTGCAATAAAGGCCAACATGCCATTTGCCTTCTTAATAGCCTGCTGCACCTGCATGTTAACTTTGTGCAGTCCTTGTACGAACACCCCCAAATCAACACTTACCAGCTTCACACCTTTTAAAAAATATTCTGCTTTTCTATTGTTATGTCCAAAGTGAACAATTTCGCACTTCCCTACATTATACTCCATTTTCCGTCTTGTTGCCCACTCACTTAACCTGTCTATATCTCTTTGCAGCCTCTCTACATCCTCCCTGCAGCTTACCTTTCCACCAAGCTTTGTATCATCAGCAAACTTAGATACATTACTCTCTGTCTCTTCATCCAAGCCATTAATATAGAGTGTAAATAGCTGAGGCCCCAGCACTGATCCTTGCGGCACCCCACTATTCACTGCCTGCCAACTTGAAAATTCCCCATTTATGCCCACTCTCTGCTTCCTGTCTGTTGACCAATCCTCTATCCATGCTAATATATTATCCCCAACACCATGAGCCCTTATCTTGCCTATTAATCTTTTATGTGGCACCTTATCAAATGCCTTTTGAAAATCCATGTATACTACATCTACTGGTTCTTCATTATCTACCCTACTAGTTACATCCTCAAAGAACTAATAAATTTGTCAAACAGGATCTCCCTTTCGTAAAGCTATGCTGACTTGTTCAAATCACACTATACTTTTCCAAGTACATTGTTAATGGTCAGATTTTTAAAATATTGCATTGTCATTTTCACAGCTGACTGGTGTTCAGAGCGGGAACAGCGGTTTCTGAACTTCGGATAGTTTCGGGGTTTTACAGCAGGCTTTTAAAACAAGTTGGAACCCACCGGAAAACCCCGAATCTGTCTGAAGTTCAGAAACTACTGTTACTGCTCTCATGCAGCATCTGTCAGCTGTGAAACTTACATCGATTTTTTTTTAAAAGGCGGTCTGAAAGAAGAAGACAATGGAAACTTTCCCATCTCTGAAATACATCTGCGGCTGGATGCAAATCTTTGGCGGGCCAGATCCAAACCTTTGGCGGGCCAGATTCTGGTCCGCGGGCCGTATGTTGGACAACCCTGGATTAAACAATGCAATAAGGATCACAGAACAGTCTTGTAACAGAACTGGAAGCAGAAGTCCTCATGATTGTGAAGCTTTGGTAACTGCCAATAAACTTGAGGATAAACTAATGAGAGGCAAAACAAAGGGAGTTAGGTAGTTTGAGAAAGTTTGGAGTTTATTCTGAGGTACCAGATAAAGGTGAACCAGCTTTATCACATTTGTACTGAAAAAAATCCTTGAAGATGGGACTTATAAGGACAAAGCAAGGCTAGTTGCTAGCAGTTTTGAAGAGTGACTGGGTGATACAGATGTTAGTGTGGACTGTCCCATAGCTAGAAAAGTAACCTTAAAAATCTTTTTAGATCTCTTGCCTACAAATTCATTGGATTGTAGGTCAATCGCCATAAAAGCTGCATTTCCGCAGGTTGATACTTTTCAAAGAGAAGTGTTTCTGAAACTGCCTAAAGAGGCAGCAGATGCAGAAGGAAAACTATATGGAAACAAATTAAATGTGTCTATGACCTGAATGGTACTTTCAGTGTGTGTTTTTTTTTGGTGAGATCTGTTTTGCTGAAACTAGATTATGTTCAGCTAAAATCAAATTCCACAATTTGTATTACTGGTACCATGAAGGAAAACTTTCAGGGATCTTCATGATGCATGTTGATGATTTCTTACAGAGTAGTGTGGAATGTGTTAATAAGATTAGAGTAGAATTTAAAATTGGGTTTCGGGCTTCTATGGCTTTTAAATATTTTGGTTTAGATATTAAGCAAAGTAGGTCCGGAATAACTTTAAATCAACAATCCTATTAAGAGAGTGTCACTGCCTGATCCCAGTTAATCGTACTAGGTTATCACAGAAATGTGCTGTTATATCTAAAGAGGAGGCAGAGCAATTGCAAAGCTTGATTGATCGGTTGAACTGGTTGTACACTCAAACTAGACCAGATGGTAGTTCTGATGTGCTGGAGTTAAGTACTATGATGAAACATTCTAAGTTAGTGAATTGTTACGGCCAAGGTGAGGAGAGGGTCACAGTCACCCCTCTTGCCCTTCTCCTTATTTGACCGCAACAGGGTTTATTCTTTTTTAAACAGTGGTTGTGCTTGCCACCTCAGTGAGCGTATTACCTTTTACCTTTAATGTGATCGTGAAAGAACCAATGGGACAAGTTTTCTTGCGCTTAACCAAGAAAAAGGTAAGTTTATTATACTCAACAAGCTAAACCCGATCTAAAATAAATACAAAAATATACGCTACACATTCACATGGGGATCACACATGTGCAAATAGATTGCAAAGTGGAAAGTAGGTTTTTTGGTTGGATTAAAGCCCAGAATAAATAAAAGTTAAATACACAGTCTGAAGTTGGACGATTTGGTGGTCTTCTGGCTGGAGTTGTATTCTGCAAGTCATTGGCTGGTCAAAATGCACTTTGTGGTAGGCTCACTTTTCTCAATGTTTTCTTGAAGGCAGAATTGTAGTTGGGTCTCTGGCTGTAGCAGTCTGTAAGCTTGGAGGATCAACAGTTGCATATGATTTTCAAGCTTGATGTTTTCTGGAGGGAGAGAGAGAGAAAGAAAGTGAGGCACACAGCCTTCTCTGCTGCTGCACACTCAGTTACTGCTTGTCTTTTTGTGTGTAACAAAACCCCAGATTTTCACGGCCTGAGGAGACAGTCACATGCTTCTCTCAATCCTCTTTTGTTTTTTTATGAGGTCCAAAGTCTAAAACCCAAAACCTTTCTCAGGTGATATTGTCAGTGTTTACCCCCTGGAGGGACGTCACCATTCATGAATGCCTCAAGGTGACTTTGAATGTCCCGCTAGTGAGTATGATCTGGATAATCTACTCAGTTAGCCGAAGCATTGTCCTGGCTGGGCTTCTTGTTAGACTTCTGGCTCTGGTTGGGCCTTGGAATATGCAAAGATGTTTTGGATGCAAATTGCAGTGGTCATCTTGGCTGCCAGTTTTTTAAAAAGTTAACTGTAGGAGTTTCCTCATTCAAAGTATAATGTAAGTTTTCAACCGATGAATTCATATTTCTCATGTTGCATATAGTGTTTTCTTTTCAGAATGTTTTAAGGGCAAATAAACCATTACGGAAATTAAATCTGGATAAATGCATACTTAAGTGACTCAAAGAACATGAAGCCTATCATTTTTAGCAATGTTTCAAATGATAATCTTCCTGATGTGTATTCTAATACAGCTGGTTTCATAATATTTCTTATGGGCGAGAGTGGGAAATGTTGTTCTGTAGCTTGAGAAGCCAGGAATATAAGGTTGTTAAAAGTACTCTGGCTGCCAAAACACTGGCTTTTGTGGAGGAAGTGGATATGGGATTATATTTGTTAAATATTTTGAGTGAGATTCTGTACAATGGGAGTACTGAAGATAGGATACCCATTGAATGTTAAGTAGATAATCATTCCTTGTGAGATAATGCACACTCTATGAAAAGCGTGAGTGAGAAAAGTAGAGGGATTGACCTTACTGGCTTGAAATAAATACTGGAGAGAAAGGAAATCTCTAAAATTAAGTGGGTGGATTGCTTTACAAAGAGAAATGCATGTACAGAGAAATTGTTAGGGGTCATAGCGGAGGGGCGTCTTGCAATTTAATGCTTTGTACAGAATATGGAAGCCCTTGATTTAATTTTTAAAGTTTTGTTTGTACATACCAACTCAGAGAAGGGAATCTGTTAATTATATTGTGTAATTGTATAGTCATTGAGTGTTTAATTGTGTTCAAGTGGTGGGCATTAATTGGAGATTCACTTGTACTCCTGTAAAGGAGTTGTACCGGAGCAGACTAAAACTGGGGTTGTTGGGTTAGGCGGTGCATGTTTGTAATATGCATCTTTGTAAATGAAAGCTTAATAAATTGTGTAAAGATTAGGCTCTAGTTCAATGACTGACTTTTTGGAATAGAACAATTGGTTTCGAGGCGATCGTGGTAAGGGGAAGGGGTAGAAGCTGGGAGGGCAGGGGAGGCTCAATATTTCCGTATGAGGGCGGGAGGCGTACTTCTGCCTCTTCTGGACCACAGGGAAACCATAATTTTTTAAATCTTACCTTCTCTGCCTTTTACTGGCCCTGCTCCTGCCTGCTGCCAGCTTTCTTTGGCAAACTCTGTGCCGATCATGGGATCCCAACCTTTGCACATTTATGATGCCCTCTACATACCTGTGGTAAGGACCTCACAAACTGACAGAAACATAGCTGTTAAACCTGTGGTGGGTGTGAGTGTGGCTCCATCTCGAAGGGCGGACATTGGCTCCATTTTAACACCCAAAAGCCCCATTTTAGTTTAGAGATACAGCACTGAAACAGGCCCTTCGGCCCACCGAGTCTGTGCCGACCATCAACCACCCATTTATACTAATCCTACACTAATCCCATATTCCTACCATTTTCATTGGATGCGGTATAGGAGGGGTATTGACATGGCCCTGTTCTATTTACTAAACAGTCAAATGGCACAGTTTGGGGTTGAGAATACTGGCAGAGACATGAAATTGGGAGTTGTCAGTATACAGTATGTGTAGGCATGGTGTCGGCTTTCATAAATGTGTCCCAAGGGGGCGGCAGCATATAGATGAAGAGAAGACGGGCACTAAGGACTTGTGTCACTCCCAAAGTGACCTATGGGAGTGGGATGAAAAGCCATTACAGGAGATGTGCTGCTTAACTGGATCAGATTGGAATGCAGCCAAGCTAGGACAGGTATCACGGAGGGTGGCCACAGAGCTGCAATGATGAGGTAGTATGGATTGGTGAACTGTGTGAAATGCCGCAGACAGGTCAAAGACCGTGAGGAGGGATAATGGACTGGTCAGACTCGTAGAGGATGTCACTGGTGCATCTGGAAGCTGTTTTTTAGCTATGGCTAGGGCAGAAACCAGACTGAATGGATTTTTGAAGGGGTAATGGGAAAGGTGGATGTAAAGCTGCATGACAACACACTTGAGGATTTAGAAAGGATGGGGAGGTTGGAAATGGGACGGTTGTTGTAGAGGACAGAAGGATGAAGGATGGGTTTTTTGAGAATGGTGATGATGACAGTCTTAAAAAGTTGGGTGGCATAGCCTAAAGAAAGATCGTTGGCAATGTCAGAGAGTAATGGACAGAGCAATAGTTGTGTGATGAGGAATTTAATCAGCGGGTCAGAGGTGCCAAAACATTTTGAGGTGACATAAGAAATGTAGTGAAATCAGAGGAGTACAGACTGAAATCACTTGAGGATGAGTCATTGTTCAGTACAGAAACATAGTGAAGAGATGAGATTTCAGCTAAAAGTTGCGAGAGAACTTGGGAGGGCAGTTGTCATGGATTGTGAAAGAGAAATAGGAATTTGGAGGTGCTCAAAGGAAGAGTGCCAGAGAATTTAAGGGCACAGATGAAGATAGGACCTGACAATGATAGCCACATCGCTATGGTTTTGGCAAGTGACATGGAATGAATGTCCTCTGGTCCAGCCTAGCTCCCCCTCAATCCCTTCTTTTCCTCCCTCCTTGTTGCAATTACACACACAGGCCTCCTTCTTTCTTCCAGATCTTCCAGTATTGTTTCTAGCTCAAGCTGGTCTTCTTAGAGTGCTCCACCTATGGACCCAACCTGAGTGCTGGTTCCACATCCAGTCCAAGCAAATCTTTGCCCTGCTCCCCATCGCTCTGGCATTCCAGACCCTTCCTCAGTGCTGCAGTGTTCACTGCCATTTCCACCGTACCGTCTCACCAGTCTCAGTCTACATGACTCAACCTCCTCCAACTCCAGAGGCACGAACTGAAGACAGAGACAGTTGTACCCTGTTGGGTGAGCGGGAAGTAGAAAACAAAGAGAAATAGCTATAATCAGAAGCAAGTGGAAGAGCTTCCTTGGAGGAACTGTCTTCAGTTACAGTCACATTATTGCTTCACCCTGGGTACTTCATTCATGTAAGGTCCTGACTTTGTAGCTTAGAGAGCCTGACTCCACAAATCATAGAATTAGGTCCTGCCCCAGGATTTAACCCTGCAAATAGTGATGTGGGAAATAACTTATTTGGCATTAAATTGCTGACAGGGACGAGGACAGGCCGTCAGTGGCATGCAGTATTTTTGCAGGGCCTAAAGGAGCGCTCCTACTCCTGGCCCCACAGTAATGATGTGAAACGTTGCCATAGGCAGCCTGAAGGTAATCCTGGGAGTGGAGGTAGGGGGGTTGTGGGGTAAGAGGCAAGGAAGATGAGGAATGGAGGGGGAATCAATCACGTAGAATTCCTGGCTCCACAGCAATGTTTTTGGTGGCAGTTAAAGCTTAGCCCCCAGCAGTCACTGAGAAAATCCTGAGTAGAGCAGGCCTGGCTTCTGCTCCACTCATCACAGAACAATTTCCTAAAGAGGTCCTAAACCAGTCCTTAAGCTCCTCATTACCATATGCAAGGGGCCTAATGTCTCCTTTAGTTGCTGCGCAGGACACCTTAAAAAAATGGCACAGTGAATTTAGCAGTGGTCCAAACACACACACTGTTAAATTTGTAATCTTTACACATGTTTTACACCCCAGAAAAGGTGCTGCCTCTATAAGTAAGTAGACCATGGATTTCAGAATGTAGCACACCAGTACATTTTCAAAACTTACTTTCACAGCATTAATTCTTGAATTAGAATTCTAAACATTTTGAATGATTGGTTATGGGGTTTGATGAGCAGTAAGAACTTTATTTAAAGGCTTTTATTTTCAAACTAAAATCACCCCTGGATTTTTAGTTGAGATCCAACTCACTCCAATTTTCTCCCCCTCTCTTGAAAGTGTTCACTGTGTCTGGGGTACTATTCCAAGCCACAGACAATCCTTTTGTTTCTCATCAAGTGATCATCTCCATGTTGGAGACCAGCCAGCAGGTTATTTGGCCAGGAGAAGGGGTTCCCAGGGAAGGGCAGGGTCAAAGTTGAGTTCAGTCCTGCCCTTCCCCAGTATTCATATACATTCACTTTCCAGCAGGGATCAATGGATAGATGGCGAGAGCTGGAACCCTGGCTGATTCATCCTACGATAGTCCATCCCCTGCCACTCTAGCCCAGGAGTGCTGGGGGCACTGGACTGCTCGCACTGAAGAGTCCAAGATAGCACAGACTAAGGATCAAACTTGGGATTTGCTTGGTCTCTATGGCTGAGAATTACATTTGTTGCATTTGCTAACTGAGCCACCGGTGAGCCCTGTGTAGAAGTTCAATTGGGAAAGTAGCTTTTCCAAAGATTGGCCTGTCATTCTCCAAATGAACACCTGTGGATGACATCACCAGGGTAAAAGTGAAGATATATCACTAAATAAATATTTTAAAGTGCTTTAAATCATGTGCGTAGTTTGTATCTTTCTACTGTAGCAGACTGGAATTTATTTATGTGTTAAGTTAGTGACTGCATGTATTTTTATTGCTCGTTCTGCTTGTCTAAATGCATACAACTTGTCACTACATTTTTAGCAGTAAATTTGAACCTGCAGCTAAGTTGATGTTTATAGGCAGATTCCAGCCTAGCTGATTTGAAAAGCTCTGTAAATATTGAAGTACATATCAGTAGTTGTAATATTTTATTACTGAATGAATGAAAGCAGTGGACATGGTGCAGAAAATTCCTCCGTTCTCCTTGATGCATTTCATCTTCTGTGTAGTCCATTCAGTCTGCCACTGCCAGATGTGGACATGCTTCCCTTGAAAATAACAGTCCAGCCATTGTACACAAGGCACCAGTTATTTGCTTCCCCAAACCGTGGAACATCTTGCAAGTGAGATTATCGGCAGGTCCACATCTGTACACATTCTGGGAAGCCAGGCCCTACTGTAAACAGAGCAACACGGGAGCACCCCTGGGCATCTGACTGATTATTTAGAAAAGAAAGTTCCAAGAAGATATTGAGTAAAGTCCTTGCTTTAGAAATATTCAGATAAGACAAGCTCTGTGCAGACCCATTCTAACAAGAATTTATTGATTTTTGTTTCACTGAATGACTTTATTGAACTCCTGATGTGTTCCCTAAATCTGCATAGAAATGTGCAGTGTGGGCTTAAAGTAAAGCGTGTATTTTTATACACTAGCCTATCCAACATTCCAGCAATGTGCTTCTGTGCACTTCTATGCACTTGTTAAAAGTATGACGAATAAAGTTCGATTACAACAAGAAGGTTGCTCCCTGCAGTTTTTCCCTGCCAAATTTTCCTCTTGGTTGAAAGGAAAAGGACTTTAATAGATGGTTTCAGTTCTGAAAAACAGATACTTTGAATAGATAGGAAACTGTCAATTATTTGGCAATTGTATTTTTGGGGAAATGTTAAAAGTTTTACTTGCAGGTATTTAGATTTTAAAATGCACATAGGAATAATAGAACATGTTTAGGTTTTAACAGAGCAGTGACTAACTTCGCCAGTAAATTGAGAGAAATCAAGTTCGAACTGCATGATTACTAAGAGGAGGGTGGGTGGATGCTTGACTTAGCCATTACTCCCCAGAATAGACATTAAAGTCTCACTAATTGGCTATCAAAAGTGACGATTAAATGCAATGCTGATACCTTAAATGCAATCTCCAGCAAGATGAGTCTCACAGGGAAGGACAGAACCAAATGTCATCACTCTACTCAAATGCTGGGTTTTAAGAACAGTAGCGAGGATCAGGATATCTAGTTCGGCTTGGTTATGTGACACAGCATGGCCCAGCTGAGAAACCTAGCAATTTTGAGTGTTGTGAATAGCTGTAAAAGGGGAAACTGTTCTGCATTGTGCTGCTATTCCACATTGGTAATATTAAAAACATTTTTAAAAATCATTTAATATGATAATATTATAATAATGACTATATTTCAAAGGTACTGCAGTTGGCTATTAAGCACTTTGTGACAACCCGATGATATGAAAGGTGCTATACATTTGCAAGTTTCTTTCATTTTACATTTGGGAAGCTGTGGTAAATCAGAGTAGAGACAAGGCAAGGGAGAAAAGTATAAATATGGGAACTGATAAACAGACCGTGACAGGAAGGGACAGAGAGTATAAATCTAAGAGTAAACCAGCAGTCAAGGCTAGACATTACGAAAACAATAAAAGGACAAAATTAAAGGCTCTGTATCTGAATGCGCATAGCATTCGAAACAAAACGTGAACTGAAAGTACAAATAAAAGTAAGTAAGTATGATCTGATAGTCATTACAGAGACGTGGCTGCAGGATAACGTAGATTGGGACCTGAATATTGAAGGATACATGACATTTAGGAGGGACAGGAAATGAGAGATAAGAAATGATAAAGGCAAGAAGTCACTCTTAGGAGTGGTGTACAGGCTCCCCAACAGTAACCACACAGTAGAACAGAGTAAAAAGGAAGAAATAATGGAAGCTTGTCAGAAAGGTACAGTGATAATCATGGGGGATTTTAATCAACATATAGATTGGAAGAATCAGATGGGCAAAGGTAGCCTAGATGAGGAGTTCATTGAATGTTTTCGGGATAGTTTCTTAGAACAGCACATTGTGGAGCCAACCAGAGAGCAGGCTATACTAGGTCTGGTATTGTGCAACGAGATAGGTTTAATTGATTACCTCATAGTGAAGGCGCCCCTAGGTAGCAGCAATCATAATGTGATTGAATTTTGAAGGAGCGAAGAATGGGTCCAAGACTAGTATTTAAACTTAAATAAGGGCAATTATGAGGGCATGAAAGTCGAGCTAGCTAAAGTAAACCAGCAAATCAGGTTAAGGGATAGGTCACTAGAGATGTAGTGACAGACATTTAAGGGATATTTCAGAATACATAGAATAGATATGTTCCAAGGAGAAAGAAAAATTCCAAGGGGAGGACTCACTATACATGGTTAACGAAAAAAGTTAATGGTAGTATCCAACTTAAAGAAAAAGCATATAATTATGCAAAGATGTGTGTCAGGTCAGAAGATTAGACAGAATATAAAAAACAGCAAAGAATGACTAAAAGATTGATACGGAAGGAAAAAATAGAGAATGAGAGAAAGCTAGCTAGAAATATAAAGACAGATAGTAAAAGTTTCTATAGATATTTAAAAAAGAAAAGTTAACAAAGTGAGTGTTGGTCCTATAGAAAGTGAGTCTGGGGAATTAATAATGGAAAATAAGGAGATGGCACATGAATTGTACAGGTATTTTGCATCGGTCTTCACTATAGAGGATACAAGTAACATCCCAGAAATAGTGGTAAATCAGGAAATGGAAGGGAGGGAGGAACTCAAGAAAATTACAATGACCAGGGAAGTGATAACTGAGCAAATTGTTGATGCTATGCACTGACAAGTCCCTGGGTCCTGATGGACTTCATCCTAGGGTCCTAAAAGAAGAGGCTAGTGAGATAGTTGATGCATTGGTTTTAATTTTCCAAAATTCCCTAGATTCGGGGAAGATTAGAAAATAGCGAATGTAACTCCTTTATTCAAAAAGGGAGGGAGACAGAAAGCAAGGAACTACAGGCCAGTTAGCTTAATATCTGTCTTAGGGAAAATGTTAGAAGCTATTATTGAAGACCCTATAGCAGGGGACTTAGAAAAATTCAAGGTAGTCAGGCAGAATCAACATGGTTTTGTGAAAGGGAAATCATGTTTAACCAATTTATTGGAGTTCTTCAAAGAAGTAACATGTGCTGTGGATAAAGGGGAACCAGTGGATGTACTGTACTTCCGTGCCACATCAAAGGTTATTGCACAAAATAAAAGCTCATGGTGTAGGGGGTAGCATATTGGCATGGAAAGAAGATTGGTTAGCTAACGGGAAACAGAGAGTAGCGATAAATGGATCATTTTCTGGTCGGCAAGAGGTAACAAGTGGTGTGCAACAGGGATCAGTGCTGGGGCCTCAACTTTTTACAATTTATATATATTTACTTTAGGGGGAGATACTGGCGTAGTGGTATTGTCACAAGACTAATAATCCAGAGACCCAGGGTATTGTGCTGGGGCTATGGGTTCGATTCCCACCACGGCAGAAAGTGGAATTTGAGTTCAATTAATACATTTGGAATTAAAAGCTAGTCTAATGATAGCCATGAAACCATTATCGATTGTTGCAGTTCACTAATGTTCTTTGGGGAAGGAAATCTGCTGTCCTTACCTGGTCTGGCCTACATGTGACTCTCAAATGCCCTCTGAAATGGCCTAGCAAGCCACTAAGTTGTATCTACCTGCTACGAAGTCAATAGGAATGAAATTGAACGGACCACCCGGCATCGACCTGTGCACTGGAAACAATAACGGCAAACCCTGCCCCGTAATGTCCTTCTTACTAACATATGGGAGATGTACCAAAGTTGGGAGAGCTGTCCCACAGACCAGTCAAGCAACACCCTGACATAGTCATACTCACCGAATCATACCTTACAGACAATGTCCCAGACACTGCCATCACCATCCCCGGGTATGTCCTGTCCCTCAGGCAGGACAGACCCAGCAGAGGTGGTGGCACAGTGGTATATAGTGGGGGGGGGGGGGGGGAATTTCTCTGAGAGTCCTCAACATCGACTCCAGACCTCATGAAGTCTCATGACATCAGGCCAAACATGGGCAAGGAAACCTCCTGCTGATTACCACTTACCGACCCCCCCCCCACCCCCACTTAGCTGATGAATCAGTAGTGCTCCATGTTGAAAAGCACTTGGAGGAAGCACTGAGGGTGGCAAGGGCACAGAATGTACTCTGGGGAGGAGACTTCAATGGCCATCACCAAGAGTGGCTCGGTAGCACCACTACTGACTGAGCTGGCCAAGTCCTAAAGGACATAGCTGCTAGACTGGGTCTGCAACAGGTGTGAGGGAACCAACAAGAGGGAAAAATATACTTGACTTCGTCCTCACCAATCTGCCTGCCGCCGATACATCGGTCCATGATAATATTGGTAGGAGTGACCACCGCACAGTCCTTGTGGAGACGAAGTCCCGCCTTCACATTGAGGATACCCTCCATCGTGTTGTGTGGCAGGGCACTACCACCATGCTAAATGGAATAGATTTCGAACAGATCGAGCAATGCAAAACTGGGCATCCATGAGGCGCTGTGGACCATCAGCAGCAGCAGAATTGTACTCAACCACAATCTGTAACCTCATGTCCTGGCATATTCCCCATTCTACCATTACCATCAATCCAGGGACCAACCCTGGTTTAATGAAGAGTACAGGAGGGCATGCCAGGAGCAGCACCAGACATACCTCAAAATGAGGTGCCAACCTAGTGAAGCTACAACCCAGGACTACCTGTGTGCCAAACAGCGCAAGCAGCATGCGATAGACAGGGCTAAGCGATCCCATAACCAACGGATCAGATCTAAGCTCTGCAGTCCTGCCACATCCATTCATGAATGGTGGTGGACAATTAAACAACTAACAGGATTGGTGACTCTACAAATATCCCCATCCTCAATGATGGGGGAGCCCAGCACATTAGGGCAAAAGATAACGCTGAAGCATTTTCAACAATCTTCAGCCAGAAGTGTGGAGTTGATGATCCATCTTGGCCTCCTCCTGACGTCCCCAGCATCACAGATGCCAGTCTTCAGCCAATTTGATTCACTTCACGTGATAACAAGAAATGGCTGAAGGCACTGGATACTGCAAAGCCTATGGGCCCTGACAACATTCTGGCAAAAGAACTGAAGACCTGTGCTCCAGACCTACCGCACCCCTAGCCAAGCTGTTCCAGTACAGCTACAGCACTGACATCTACCCGCCAATGTGGAAAATTGCCCAGGTATGTCCGGTACACAAAAAGCAGGAAAAGTCCAACCCGGCCAATTACTGCCCGTCAGTTTACTCTCAATCATTAGTAAAGTGATGGAAGGTGCTGTCGACAGTGCAATCAAGTGGCACTTGCTTATCAATAACCTGCTCAGTGACGCTCAGTTTGGTTTCTGCCAGGGCCACTCGGTTCCTGACCTCATTACAGCCTTGATTCAAACATGGACAAAAGAGCTGAACTCAAGAGGTGAGGTGAGAGTTACTGCCCTTGACATCAATGCAGCATTTGACTGAGTATGGCATCAAGGAGCCCTAGCAAAACTGAAGTTAATGGGAATCAGGGGGAAAATTCTCCGCTGGTTGGAGTCATACCTAGCGCAAAGGAAGATGGTTGTGGTAGTTGGAGGTCAATCATCTGAGCTCCAGGACATCACTGCAGCAGTTCCTCAGGGTAGTGTCTGAGGCCCAACTATCTTCATCTGCTTCATCAATGACCTTCCTTCAATCATAAGGTCAGAAGTGGGGATGTTCGCTGATGATTGCACGATGTTCAGCACCATTCGTGACTCCTCAGATACAGAAGCAGTCTGTGTAGAAATGCATCAAGACCTAGACAATATCCAGGCTTGGACTGATAAGTGGCAAGTAACATTCGTGCCACGCAAGTGCTAAGCAAGGTCCATCTCCAACAAGAGAGAATCTAACCATCTCCCCTTGACATTCAATGGCATTACCATTGCTGAATCCCCCACTATCAACATCCTGGGATTACCATTGACCAGAAACTGAACTGGAGTAGCCATATAAATACCGTGGCTACAAGAGCAGGTGAGAAGGCTGCGAATCCTGCAGCAAGTAACTCACCTCCAAAGCCTGCTCACCATCTACAAGGCACAGGTTAGGAGTGTGATGGAATACTCTCCACTTGCCTGGATGGGTACAGCTCCAACAACACGCAAGAAGCTCAACACCATCCAGGACAAAGCAACCCGCTTGATTGGCACCCCATCTACAAACATTCATTCCCTCCACCACCGACGCACAGTGGCAGCAGTGTGTAGGATCTACAAGATGCACTGCAGCGACACACCTTAGGCTCCTTAGACACCACCTTCCAAACCCACGACCTCTACAACTAGAAGGACAAGGGCAGCAAATGTATGGGAACACCACCACCTGCAAGTTCCCCTCCAAGTCACACACCATCCTGACTTGGAACTATATCGCCATTCCTTCACTGTCGCTGGGTCAAATCCTGGAACTCCCTTCCTAACAGCACTGTGGGTATACCTGCCCCACATGGATTGTAGCAGTTCAAGAAGGCAGCTCACCACCACCTTCTCAAGGACAATTAGGGATGGGCAATAAATGCTGGCCTAACTAGCAACGCCCACATCCCATGAATGAATTTAAAAGAACGCACGGGTTATGGTCGAGGGGTGTTTTTGTAATTGGAAGACTGTTTCCAGTGGGGTTCTGCAGGGCTCAGTACTGGGTCATTGCTGTTCATGGTATATAACAATGATTTAGAATTAAATGTCGGGGACATGATTACGAGGTTTGCAGAGGATACAAAAATTGGCCATGTTGTTGACAGTGAGGGCGAAAGGTGTAGATTGCAGGAAGATATCGATGGACTGACTGGTCAGTTGGGCAGAAAAGTAGCAAATGAAATTCAGTTCGGAGAAGTGTGAGGTAATGCATTTGGGAAGGTCAAGCAAAGCAAGAGGGTACACTGTAAATAGTATTCTGAAAAGTAGAGGAACAGGGGTACCTTGGAGTGTTTGTCTACAGATCCCTGAAGGTAGCAGTACAGGTGGATAAGATGGTCAAAAAGGCATACAGGATACTTTCTTTCATTAGCCAAGGCCTAGAGTATAAGAGCAAGGAAGTTATGCTAGAGTGGTATAAAACACTAATTTGACCAGAGCTGGAGTGCTGTGTACAGCTCTGGTCACCGCATTAGAGGAAGGATGTGATCACACTGGAGAGGCTGTAGAAGCAATTTCCAAGATGTTGCCAGGAATACAGAATTTTAATTATGAGGAATTATCAGGGGTGGCACAGTGGCGCAGTGGTTAGCACTGCAGCCTCACAGCTCCAGCGACCCGGGTTCGGTTCAGGGTACTGCCTGTGCGGAGTTTGCAAGTTCTCCCTGTGACCGCGTGGGTTTCCGCCGGGTGCTCCGGTTTCCTCCCACAGCCAAAGACTTGCAGGTTGATAGGTAAATTGGCTATTGTAAATTGCCCCTAGTCTCGGTAGGTGGTAGGAGAATTGGGGATGTGGTGGGTGGGGATGTGGTAGGGAATATGGGATTAATGTAGGATTAGTATAAATGGGTGGTTGATGGTCAGCACAGATTTAGTGGGCCGAAAGGCCTGTTTCAGTGCTGTATCTCTCTATGACTATGACTAGGAATGATTGGATAGGCTGGATTTGGTTTCTTTGGACCAGAGGAAGAATCTATTTCTGTTAGCAGAGAGGCTCATGATGGTGGATAACCGGTTTAAAGTAATTAGTGGAAGGAAGAGTGGGGAGTTGAGTAATCTTTTCTACCTGGAGCACGGTGGGGATCGGGAACTCACTGCCTAAAAGGATGGTAGAGGCAGAAACCCTCAGCGCAGTTAAAAAAAAATCTTGGATATGCACTTTAGGTGCTGTAACCTACAAGGCTACAGACCAGGAACTGGAAGGTGGGATTAGACTAGATAACTTTTTTTCCAACCAGCACAGACATGATGGGCCAAATGGCCTCCTTCTGTGCTGTAATTCTATGTTTCCAAAGTAATATCCCCTGAGAGGGAGTAAGCCCTGTGGGAGGGACAACAGGAATAACAAGAAAAGTCAAAGGAAAGTATAGTATCTGAGCAAAGCGGAGAGGGTTATTGTTACGACCGACCGGTCCTGTCAAAGCCCCCAATCAAAATATACGATTCTGATTGTGGTGGGACCAACGCACTGTTAATTCAATCCCGTCGTTCCACAGATCGGCTAACATATCATTTAGAACTTTCCAAATTAAAGAAAGACCCACCAAATTGTACCGTCTATTAACCCCCGAATGAGCCTAACCAAACCAGGTGTCTTTAAATCAATAAATTAACTCTTTAATTAGAAGAACTAAATTCTTAAACACTATGAAAATATAAACAATATTTAAAATAGAAAAATTAGAGTCCTTGCAAATTTGCAGTCCAGTGTTGTTTGAAGTCCTCGCAGGATGTTGCTCAAAGTTCTCCAGCGAATTTCAACAGTTAATGACTTGTAAACACTTTCAACAGAATCAATCTGACTTTAGAGTTTTGAGGAATAAAAGATTGTCACAGTCTAACGTCCCTTCCTTCAGTTTAAATTATCAGAGATCTCTGTTTTAGCTTGATGTTTTAGAATTTTGAGAGATAATAATTAAACAGACTAAATTCCTGTTCCTTCAGTTTAAATTGTTGAGAGCTCTTTTTCCAGGCTCTGACACCACAGCTGTGTCATTTGTGTCTGTTAGAACAAACTCTCTCACTAAAAGCCAGTTCAAACTGACTTGAAACAAATGTATTGCATCAGGATCACTCCCAGTGGCTGTTACCATGGTATCGAGAATGCACCCTTTGAATCGCAGTCTCCAAATGGCTGTTTCTAAGGCAACGAAAATGCACCTTCCTATAACTCCTGAGGCTTGCTGTTTCTTAAAGATATATTGATCCTTTGCAAGCCTTAAAGGCAAACAGCATATTCTGAAAAAAACTACAGGACCATGACACCTCCGCCCTGAGCGGAATGAAACACCATTCCTGAAATGCATTTCATTACAATGGGTAAAAAAAATACAAATTGCAAAAAATGCTAACTTTTTCTCACGCCTATACACATTTCTAAAAAAAAATGTTTAGACTGCAGCAACAAGTTCCACCAGAACATTTCGGCTTTAAATTTTCAAAAGGTTGTTCCAGTTAACCCATTTCAAATTTACAAGCATAGTCTCCAATTGTTTTGTGTTTTCCTTCCAAGTGCCCCTATTGTCCATCACCTCAGCCAGGTGAGCTGCACAGCTATGAGCATTGACCACTACTGGGTTCACTATTCTCTGAGAAGTTTCTCAAGTACCCGTTAATCTATGTGGCATCACTTGGCACTGGAAAACCCTATCCGGTGTAACAGAAGCTGATTTTATTTATTTAAGAGATACAGCACTGAAACAGGCCCTTCGGGCCACCGAGTCTGTGAGGACCATCAACCACCCATTTATACTAATCCAACATTAATCCCATATTCCCTACCACATCCCCTCAATTCCCCTACCACCTACCGACAATTTTTGGCCAATTTACCTATCAACCTGCAAGTCTTTGGCTGTGGGAGGAAACCGGAGCACCCGGTTTTTTTTTTCTTACCCTGGGGTGTCAAAGGAATTTTACATTATCCTTCCAAATCTGTCTCTTTAGGACACCTTGTGTTGCTCATTCTGTCCTTACAGTCCTTTAAATGAGAATTTGGCAGGAGTCTGCCTTCTTTACCATAGTGACTTTTCCAGAGTCTATGCAAGTTTGAGCCGTCCCACCAGGCTTAGTCATCAAGACCATCTGCGAATTCCAGCTGTCCTGACTAGGTTCAACTAAATTGCCCTTCAGCATACATTGTACCTCTGCTTCCACTTGGGCCTGTCTGTCTGGACCTAAGCATGTCGTCTTAAAGGAATGGCTCCCCCTATACCCACATCATGTGTGGCTATGGTTGTACATCCTGGCTTATCCCGACAAACTTTTTGAAACATTGTCCAAACCCTGGTTAGGACTGCACGCTGTTTTGCCTCTAAGTGTAAAAGCCTATTGTTTAATTTTCCTAGCCATTCTGCATTCGCTGATTGGATAGTTGGAGGTTCAATCTGAGGATTTCCTAGGCCTAGTTCTGCCTCCTCCTCAATATCCTTTTCCTTCTCCACAGTCCCGATTACCTGACATACCTGCAGTGGCTTATCCTCCTCCCTGCAGTAATATGGTTTGAGCATATTAATGTGACACAACTGGTTCTTCTTCCAGCTATCAGGGATACCAATCAAGTAATCTGCCTTACCCACTCTTTTGATCACTATATGGGCCACTGAACCATGCTTTCACTGGTTCTCCCTGTGATAGTAACAACACTGTTCCTTTTTGAACAGCAGTAGCAGTGAGAGTGCGAGCCAGGGGGCAGCTGGGAAGGTAAGTTTCAGTATAAAGTACTTACCTAGCGATTCGGCAGCTTCGGCAGGGTGGGAAAAAAAAACTGAAAAAGTGACGTCACAGGAAAACTGTGACCTGATTGGCTGGTAGGGAATCTATACCGAATTTGAAAATAAAACTGATAAAAATTGATTAAAACACTAATTAACTAATTAATAAGTAGAGTAACTAAACCAGAGGAAGGAGATTACTGTATTTAGACAGCATTTAATATTTATTGTAGAAATCTAGCACTAGGGACCACATAGTTAAGTGTATCATAATTTAGTAAGGATTTAATAAGTATTTATTTATTTTATATCAATTAACTAATTAGTGATAGAAAAGACAGTTAGAGGGGTGAAGTGCTTCACCTGTGAGATGTGGGAAGTCCGTGACGCTTCCAGTGTTCCGGGCGACTACATCTGCAGGAAGTGTACCCAGTTGCAGCTCCTCACAGACCGCATGGATCGGTTGGAGCGGCAACTGGATGCACTGAAGAGCATGCAGGTGGCGGAAAGCGTCATAGACAGGAGTTTTAGAGAAGTGGTTACACCCAAAATGCAGGCAGATAGATGGGTGACCACTAGAAGGGGCAGGCAGACAGTGCAGGAATCTCCTGTGGCTATCCCCCTCTCTAACAAGTATACCTTTTTGGATACTGTTGGGGGGGATGGCCTATCAGGGGAAAACAGCAGCAGCCAGAGCAGTGGCATCACGGTTGGCACTGTTGTTCAGCAGGGAGGGACAAAGCGCAGAAGAGCAATAGTTATAGGGGACTCTATAGTCAGGGGCACAGATAGGCCCTTCTGTGGACGTGAAAGAGACTCCAGGAAGGTATGTTGCCTCCCTGGTGCCAGGGTCAAGGATGTCTCTGAACGGACAGAGGGCATTCTGAAGGGGGAGGGTGAACAGCCAGAGGTTGTGGTACACATCGGTACCAACGACATAGGCGGGAAGAGTGATGAGGTCCTGCAGGGGGAGTTTAGGGAGTTAGGTAGTAAGTTAAAAAACAGGACCTCTAGGGTTGTAATCTCTGGATTGCTCCCTGTTCCACGTGCCAGTGAGGCTAGAAATAGGAAGATAGTGCAGCTAAACATGTGGCTGAGCAGCTGGTGTAGAAGGGAGTGTTTCAGATATCTGGACCATTGGGCTCTCTTCAGGGACAGATGGGACCTGTACAAGAAGGACGGGTTGCATCTAATCTGGAAGGGCACTAATATCCTGGCTGCAAGGTTTACTAGCGTCACTCGGGAGGGTTTAAACTAGTGTGGCAGGGGGGTGGGAACCAGAGCAGTAGGACCGCTGGTGAAGTAAATGAGGAGGACATAGTAAATAAGGCCTGTAGGACTAAGAGGAAGAGCAGGCAGGGAGATGTTGCTGAGCACAGCGGGACTGGTAGTCTGAAGTGCATTTGTTTCAATGCGAGAAGTATAACAGGTATGGCAGATGAACTTAGAGCTTGGATTAGTATTTGGAACTATGATGTTGTTGCTATTACAGAGACTTGGTTGAGGGAAGGGCAGGATTGGCAGCTAAATGTTCCAGGCTTAAGAAGCTTCAGGCGGGATAAAGGGGGATGTAAAAGGGGTGGGGGAGTTGCATTACTGGTTAAGGAGAATATCACAGCTGTACTGCGGGAGGACACCTCAGAGGGGTCATGCAGTGAGGCAATATGGGTGGAGCTCAGGAATAGGAAGGGTGCAGTCTCGATGTTGGGGGTTTACTACAGGCCTCCCAACAGCCAGCGGGAGGTAGAGGAGCAGATATGTAGACAGATTTTGGAAAGATGTAAAGGTAACAGGGTTGTAGTGGTGGGTGATTTTAACTTCCCCAATATTGACTGGGACTCACTTAGTGCTAGGGGCTTGGATGGGGCAGAATTTGTGAGGAGCATCCAGGAGGGCTTCTTGAAACAGTATGTAGATAGTCCAACTAGGGATGGGGCCATTCTGGACCTGGTATTGGGGAATGAGCCCGGCCAGGTGGTCGAAGTTTCAGTGGGGGAGCATTTCGGGAGCAGTGACCATAATTCCATAAATTTTAAGGTACTTGTGGATAAGGATAAGAGTAGGCCTTGGGTGAAGGTGCTAAATTGGGGCAAGGCTAATTATAACAATATTAGGCAGGAACTGAAGAATTTAGATTGGGGGCGGCTGTTTGAGGGTAAATCAACATCTGACGTGGAAGTCTTTCAAACGTCAGCTGATTAGAATCCAGGACCAGCATGTTCCTGTGAGGAAGAAAGACAAGTTTGGCAAGTTTCGGGAAGCTTGGATAACACGGGATATTGTGAGCCTAGTCAAAAAGAAAAAGGAAGCATTTGTAAGGGCTGGAAGGCTAGGAACAGATGAAGCACTTGAGGAATATAAAGACAGTAGGAAGGAACTTAAGCAAGGAGTTAGGAGGGCTAAAAGGGGTCATGAAAAGTCATTGGCAAACAGGATTAAGGAAAATCCCAAGGCTTTTTATACGTATATAAAGAGCAAGAGGGTAACAAGGGAAAGGGTTGGCCCACTCAAGGACAGAGATGGGAATCTATGCGTGGAGCCAGAGGAAATGGGTGAGGTGCTAAATGAGTACTTTGCATCAGTATTCACCAAGGAGAAGGACTTGGTGGATGATGAGCCAAGGGAAGGCAGTGCAGATAGTCTCAGTCATCTCATTATCAAAAAGGAGGAAGTGTTGGGTGTCTTGCAAAGCATTAAGGTAGATAAGTCCCCAGGGCCTGATGGGATCTACCCCAGAATACTGAGGGAGGCAAGGGAAGAAATTGCTGGGGCCTTGACAGAAATCTTTGCATCCTCATTGGCTACAGGTGAGGTCCCAGAGGACTGGAGAATAGCCAATGTTGTTCCTTTGTTTAAGAAGGGTGGCAAGGATAATCCAGGAAATTATAGGCCGGTGAGCCTTACGTCAATGGTAGGGAAATTATTAGAGAGGATTCTTCGGGACAGGATTTACTCCCATTTGGAAACAAACGAACTTATTAGCGAGAGACAGCATGGTCTTGTGAAGGGGAGGTCGTGTCTTACTAATTTGAATGAGTTTTTTGAGGAAGTGACGAAGATGATTGATGAGGGAAGGGCGGTGGATGTTGTCTATATGGACTTTAGTAAAGCCTTTGACAAGGTCCCGCATGGCAGACTGGTGCAAAAGGTGAAGTCACACGGGATCAGGGGTGAGCTGGCAAGATGGATACAGAACTGGCTCGGTCACAGAAGACAGAGGGTAACAGTGGATGGGTGTTTTTCTGAATGGAGGGATGTGACTAGTGGTGTTCCACAGGCATCAGTGCTGGGACCTTTGCTGTTTGTAGTATATATAAATGATTTGGAGGAAAATGTAGCTGGTCTGATTCGTAAGTTTGCGGACGACACAAAGGTTGGTGGAGTTGCGGATAATGATGAGGATTGTCAGAGGATACAGCAGGATATCGATCGGTTGGAGACTTGGGCGGAGAAATGGCAGATGGAGTTTAATCCAGACAAATGTGAGGTAATGCATTTTGGAAGATCTAATGCAGGTGGGAAGTATACAGTAAATGGCAGAACCCTTAGGATTATTGACAGGCAGAGAGATCTGGGCGTACAGGTCCACAGGTCACGGAAAGTGGCAACGCAGGTGGATAAGGTAGTCAAGAAGGCATTTGGCATGCTTGCCTTCATCGGTCGGGGCATAGAGTATAAAAATTGGCAAGTCATGTTGCAGCTGTACAGAACCTTAGTTAGGCCACACTTAGAATATTGCGTGCAATTCTGGTCGCCACACTACCAGAAGGACGTGGAGACTTTGGAGAGGGTACAGAGGAGGTTTACCAGGATGTTGCCTGGTCTGGAGGGCATTAGCTATGAGGAGAGGTTGGAAAAACTCGGATTGTTTTCACTGGAACGACGGAGGTGGAGGGGCGACATGATAGAGGTTTACAAAGTTATGAGCGGCATGGACAGAGTGGATAGTCAGAAGCTTTTTCCCAGGGTGGAAGAGTCAGTTACTAGGGGACATAGGTTTAAGGTGCGAGGGGCAAAGTTTAGAGGGGATGTGCGAGGCAAGTTTTTTGCACAGAGGGTGGTGAGTGCCTGGAACTTGCTGCCAGGGGAGGTGGTGGAAGCAGATACAATAGCGACGTTTAAGAGACATCTTGACAAATATATGAATAGGAAGGGAATAGAGGGATATGGGCCCCAGAAGTGCAGAAGGTGTTAGTTTCGGCAGGCATCAAGATCGGCGCAGGCTTGGACGGCTGAATGGCCTGTTCCTGTGCTGTACTGTTCTTTGTTCTTTGTTGTTCTTTGTAATACCTCATCCCCTGGTTTTATGGTAGGTTGTGGTTTCCCCACCACTTAACAGGTATGGCATGCCCTACAAAATTGTCTCACATCCTTGCCAGACCTGGCCAGTAATAAAATTTGCTTGTGTGTGGTTTGGTCTTCCGAATTCCCCTATGACCTGAAAAAGGAATGTCGTGTGCGAACCTTAATAATCCTTAGCGATATTTGGGTGGTACCACTATCTGTTCAACAACTGTCCAGTCTTCGTCAACAGGTCTATGAGGCGGTCTGCATTTCCTCCTCAAAACCCCATTTGCCATATAATAGCCTTCCGGAACTCCTTTCACCTCATCTTCTGACAGAGCCGTCTGCGCTATTTGGTAGATCTCTGGATCAGTTTGCTGTGCTGCAATGATAGATGATCTGTTAAACATCTCATTTGGATTATCTAAATCCCCAAATAAGGTTTCAGCTGCCTGACTGTCTATTTGTGGTGCCCCCTTTAGCTCCAATAGTGGATCCTGTTTAGCCATTGCTCGGGTAACTACACACACAGGAAATATTCTCGGAACTTGCTCCTGTAATTGTTTTGTTTCCTTAACTTCACATTGTTCCTCTGTAACCATAGGAGAAACTGATATTTTTGATCCTGCCAAATCATTTCCTCGGAGCAGATCAATTCCCTTGACTGGTAAACTGTGGACAACACTTACAATTACTACCCCAGTTATTAAGTCACTCTCTAGGCATACTCTATTCAAAGGTACGGGTCTATACACCCCGCCAATTCCATTTACTAAAACCCTAGCATTCAAGGCGCTCCCTCTTGGAAACCTCATATCTTTCCCCAGCAAGCGTGTTAGGGTTGCTTCTGTATCCCTGAATATAATGATAGGTTTTCCTGCCTCACTTACAGGATACGGAGTTACTCTCCCCTTTGACAAAAAATCATTTTAACTCTCAGGTAATTTATTCTTAACCTCTACACTCCTCTTAGTTTTAGTATCTGGTTTCACATTCACAGCTGTCATTAAAGCTATAGCCTGGTCTGCTATGCTCTCAGTCAGAGTCTTTTCCTCTGCACTAACTTTGCGTACCCCAACAAGTCCTATGGGTTTACCTCGCAATTTCCAGCACTCTGAGCAAAGATGACCCGTTTTGTTGCAATGATAACACTTTGGCTTGTGAACCTCACTTCTACCCTCAGCACCTTCCTTTCTGACCTGAGGAGGTGATCCTGGGGCATTCCCAGCCGTTCCTTCTTGTCCCGGCTACTTGCCTTCCTTTCACTCTCCCACTTTCTATCCTTCTTAGGTTTATGGGGGTGACGGACAAAATAGGTTGGCTTATTCACAAGCTCAAAATCATCAGCAATCTCTGCTGCTTGCCTAGCTTTCCAAACTTTCAAGTTATCTATATGAGTTCTCACTACTGAAAGAATGGAGTTTTTAAACTCTTCTAAGAGAATCAATTCTCGAAGCTTCCCATATGGGGTTTCTATCCTTAATGCCCATATCCAATGGTCAAAATTCATTTGCTTCACCCTCTCAAATCCTAAATATGTCTGCCCACTCAATCTCTGTAAGTTCCTAAACTTCTGACGGTAAGCTTCAGGGACTAACTCATATGCAGCGAGAATAGCCTTTTTTGCCATCTGCAGAAACCTCTTCTGAGAGGATGGCAGAAGCTTCATGAGCTCTGCCTACCAGTCTACCCTGCATGAGCAATGTCCAGCTTTCTTTCGGCCATTTCATCTGTTTGGCTATTTTTTCAAAAGATATGAAAAATGCCTCTACGTCCCTTTGCTCGAACTTCGGAAGAGCCTGTATAAATTTAAACAACTTCTCGCTGGGTCCTGATCTAAATTCAGATTCTTCCTGACCCTGGATTTAAGACTACCCCAATGTCTTCGTTCCATTTCTTTTAACCTAAATTCCCTCTCTTCTCTTTCACTCTCTCTCTGAAATGCACTCTTTTTCTCCCTTTCCTCCAATTCAAGTTTTCTTATTGCTATTTCTTTTTCCCTTTCCTCTTCTTCCAATTCACGTTTTCTTAATTCTTTTTCTGCCTTAATTTTTTTTGTTTCTTTTTCCTGCTGAAGCTCCAGTTTTTTCATTTCTAACTGAATCCTAGCCAATTCCACTGCATCACTCTCGGACCTACTACCTTCATGTCTTTCGTATGCACTTTTTCCTCGTATTGCCCTTCATCTGTATTATCATCGTCGTCTTCTACCAATTCCAGATGTTCAGCTATTATGTCAATTACCTCTGCATTTTTGGCACCTGATTTCAATTCCAACCCCAATTTCGCTGCCAATTCTTTTAATTTGCTCTTAGTTAAAATTACCAAGTCACTCAGGGAAACATTCTGCTTTCCCAAAAGCTCTGCTACAACCACTAATGCCATAATAATGGTATAGAGTGTACCTTATTATACAAGAGACCTGGTTCTTTTAATTTCTTTGTAATTGGTGTCAGATTTAGATACCAACAATCAAGTTTCTAATTGATAAGATCCTAGACTCGATAGCAATTAATCTAATGTCAAACGCAAGACCCCAATTTAAATATATTTTCCCAGAGATGAGTAATTACTACAATTCCAAATGTGAGCCCTCCAGATTAGTCTGATTCTGATCCCAGACATGAGTCACCAAATTAAATATGATTTAACTGCGAGCGAGCCCCCAATTAAGATATGATTCAAATACAAAAACCCAATTAATATGTGATTCAAAACTTGAGCGAGCCGCCAATTAATATGTTATTCAAATCCCAAACGAGTCCCCAATAAATATGTGATTCAAATCTTGAGCGAGCCCCCAATTAATATGTTATTCAAGTCGCGGACAAGCCCCCAATAAATATATTACGACCGACCGCTCCTGTCTAAGCCCCCAATCAAAATATACAATTCTGATTGTGGTGGGACCAACGCACTGTTAATTCAATCCCGTTGTTCCACATTTCGGATAACACATCATTTAAAACTTTCCAAATTAAAGAAACACCCACCAAATTGTACCATCTATTAACCCCCGAATGAGACTTACCAAACCAGGTGTCTTTAAATCAATAACTTAACTCTTTAATTAGAAGAACTAAATTCTTAAACACTATGAAGATGTAAACAACATTTAAAATAGAAAAATAGAGTCCTTGCAAATTTACAGTCCAGTGTTGTTTGAAGTCCTTGCAGGATGTTGCTCAAAGTCCTCACAGGATGTTGCTTTCCTTCTCCAGCGAATTTCAACAGTTAACGACTTGCAAACACTTTCAACAGAATCAATCTGACTTTTAGAGTTTTGAGGAATAAAAGATTGTCACAGTCTAACTTCCCTTCCTTCAGTTTAAATTATCAGAGATCTCTGTTTTAGCTTGATGTTTTAGAATTTTGAGAGATAATAATTAAACAGACTAAATTCCTGTTCCTTCAGTTTAAATTGTTGAGAGCTCTTTTTCCAGGCTCTGACACCACAGCTGTGTCATCTGTGTCTGTTAGAACAAACTCTCTCACTAAAAGCCAGGTCAAATTGAATTAAAACAAATGTTTTGCATCAGGATCACTCCCAGTGGCTGTTACCATGGAATCGAGAATGCACCCTTTGAATCGCAGTCTCCAAATGGCTGTTTCTAAGGCAACAAAAATGCACCTTCCTATAACTCCTGAGGCTTGCTGGTTCTTAAAGCAATACTAATCCCTTGCAAGCCTTAAAGGCAAACCGCATATTCTGAAAAAAACTACAGGACCATGACATGATGGGCCAAATGGCCTCCTTCTGTGCTGTAAATCTATGTTTCTAAAGTAATATCCCAGGAGAGGGAATAAGCTCCGTGGGAGGAACAACAGGAATAACAAGAAAAGTCAAAGGAAAGTATAGCAGCTGAGCAAAGTGGAGAGCATTACCAGTCAGGAGCAAAGCACGGACCTTATGTATCTCAACCCCAGGGAAACCAACTGCAGAAAGCCCTGCAATCCAAGACTACTAGCTACATTCTGTGAATGATGATACCAAACAGATCAATTTTGCCTGGGTTTCACCAGCAATTGCTTTACTGAGTAGATAATTCTTCCTGATTAAACTTTGCTCCAAGCTGATCAGCCCAGGCAGATTGGAGTTAAAAGCATCTGGCATCAGATGATTGGAATCCAGGAATGACCTGCAAACTTATAGGAGGTCAATGAGTAGGCCAAAATATGAATACAATGAATTTTCTATGAAGAATCACAATGAAGTGCATTAGGTCCTTCTGCAACACCTGCCATGATTAAAATCCTTAAATAAAATCCTAGCCTAATAACTCTGTACCAGTAGGCAAGGCCGCATGATTTGAAGATACTGCTGAATTTGCCACATCCCTTCCATCTGAAATCCAAAGTTAAGTTTGGTTAGAGTGTAGATTTCATTTTCTTATTCACTTCAATTTCTCTGGGAAGCCAAAGTTTCCCTTTTTTTGGAGTTAAAAGCAATGAATTCCCTATGCAAACCTGCCTTGGCAATCTTTCAAATTAAAATAAGCAAAGGTTAACCTGGCGGAAGGAGAGCAAACACTGAAGTGCTATCTGCTTAATTTCTTACGACTTCTGGGCAACAAACAAGTTTCTGATCTGATATATCAATAGAACCCATATGTACTGGCCCAGACTGCAGTATATAATAAATCAAAAATCAAACTTTAATTCGGAATAAAGTTTTTGCAGGCAAGAGCACAAAATGTAATACAGTTGTATAATCTAAAGTCAAGGACTGACCAAGGCCAGGTCCTCATACCCATTATGTAGGAAATGAGACACACTTCCTATCTTAATTTTCAGGTGTCACAAATTTTGTTAACATTTTTATGTTGACACTTCGAATCGAAACTGCCTGTGTAAACATTTATAAAGGGAATTTGCCATGTAAACACTTATCTGTCATTGGTGTGGTTGCAAGCTTCCCACTACTGATGGCACTGTAGCACATTCTCACTCCCATATCTCACACTGCCCCAATCCAATCCTTAGCCCAATCATTGGTCAGCAAGATATATGTTTTTCCACTACAGATGAGAATTAATACATACCTGCCTTAGAATTCCCTCCATGATCCAGTAAAAAAAAAAATTGGTAATATTCCACGGACAAATTACTGCAGGGGGTTGAGGCGGTTAGGTGTGATATGCACATTTGATTGAAAAGCTCTTGGATTAGAGTTTGTGTGAAGTTTATTACGGAGTCGCCCTCAAAAATTTGAACATGGTTGAGGTCACTGTTATTATCCAAGTCTGCCGCTTGTTCCTTGAGGGTGGTGATCCACAAAGCATTATCACAGGTCTGATACTCAGCTTCCTCTATGGACTTGTCAATTCTTTGTGCAGCTGATTTCAGGCTGTCAAACTTGTGTCCAGTGTTCCAAAAGGAATATTGCTGAAGTAGTAAGCTGAGGATCTGAGAAAGAGATGGAGCTCAGCAGGTTGAGAGATGGCAGAACCTACAAGGCATCAATTTTGAAGCTGATAGTAAGGGGGGGTACCTTGAGCAAGATTAACTCAACTTTTTGGTACTTGTCATGATTTAGAAAAAATACCAAATTGAGGCAAAGCAGGTGAGTTAAAAGGTGTTAAAAACAGAATTAAATAACTCCTAAATGAGAGTGTTTCACAGCATTACAATCATGTTGACAATTATATCATTGGCCCTTTAATAAAGTTTTTCTAAGTACAAAGGAATGGCAGAGAACATTTCAGCAGCACTTCTCAAGGAGCCATTGTCCTCCAGATCCTTCCACCAGAGTATGCCGAACTGACTTGACAAGGCAGACAGTCAGGTTCAGAGATTCCTCTATAGGTGAACAAGGAACTTTGTTCCTCTGTAATTCTATGAATGATAGCATTAATTTTTCCTAAGCACCAAGCTATATAATCAGGTCAGGTATATCTTTATCTTAAGTGAAGATAATTATTTCTTAAAATTGCTTTACTTTTCAATTCACCCTCTGAATTTCCTCTAATCCTCAATCAGTATAGAAATGTTAGGAATAACAGCACAGTACGTTTTGTGATCTGCAAACCCCATAACCAGAATGTTGAAATATCAATGTCTCCATCTGTGCTTTCAGGTTCTTCAGCGGCTTTTGGACCACTGTAGAAGAAACCAGGAAAAAATGTTGCTCTTCTCCCTCTCTACCAAGGTGGGTAACCATGTTCAAACATGGTTTGCTGATGAACTAACCAGACCATTTTGTATGAGTGTATGGAAAAAAACTGAGATACACTGGTTGGAATTCAGATACAAGTCCCCCATTTAGGAGTTAGTTTGCATTTTTGACAGCAAGAAGTTTTAAAATACTTGTTTATTGTCTCCCCCCCTCCCACTGACTGAAAACCCTTTTCAGTTCGCTTTTACAGGGAGCATGAGCAATGGAGATGATGATTTATGAAAAATAAAGCATGAAGTGGGTGTGAATGTTACATCTGGTGTGCTTTATTTTTTCATAAATGCCAGGGGGTGATATTCGGCTTGTAGTGCCTATTTTTGGGGCACTATGAGATCCCTTAGGTTTCCAAAATGTTGTCCGTGACATGTGCGCACACTTTTGGCACAAATCATACTGGATGCCATCTTCATAAAGGGGTTAAAGCCGCAGACATGCACTTAACATCCACTAGATGTATGCAGTACAGGAAGATCATGATGTCAATCAGTGTGCAATGCTGATTTGATGCCAATGCTGCCATTTTGGAGCTCCAAGGTCCAGTCCAAATTTTCTTAACTTCACACAGATGAATCTGCATTAAGCAGCATGAAGGACCCACTGCCAGCTATATTTAAAGGGATTATTAACTACTTACAGGTTAGTTCCAAGTTGATTTATTCTGGCTGTTGCTGCAATTCTACATGTTTTTGGTATTTTCCCATCGTTGTTTCAAGTTTTAAAAGTATACAGGGAGTGTTGTGGCAAGTGCGGCAATACTTTCGCTGACTTCAAGACTTCTGCACAAACCAGTGTCTCCCAGACATGGGTGCAATAGTAGGCAATCTCCTTGGAATCGATCATGACTGGGAATATGAGTAGAGGCCATGCAGAGCAGGACAAACTGCCACAAGAGGGAAGGGGGTGGTGGGGGGAAGGGCTTTCAGCACGAGGCCATATCTGGTTGGGGTGCAGATCTCCTATCTGAACCTCAGCGAGGAACAATGTGGTGAGGCGCTGATGCTTCAGTAAGGAGGCCGTCACTGAATCTGCCACCTGCTGCAGTCACAACTTGCAACCTCAGAGCAGGGCAAGAACTGCAATGCCAGTAGCTGTGAAGGTGAACATGGCCATGAATTTTTATGCATCTGGCTCCTTCAGGTTGATGCTGGAGATATTTGCAACATCTCACAGTTTGCTGTCCACTATTGCATAAGAGGCCACTAAGGCTCTCTATTCAAGGAAAGAAAGACTTGGCATTTATGTAGTGTCTTTCATGACACCGGACGCCCCAGGGCGCTTTACAGTCAGTGATGTACTTGTAAAGAGTAGTCACTGTTTTAATGTAGGAAACGTGGCAGTCAATTTGTGCACAACAAACTCCCACAAACAGCAATGTGATAATGACTAGATAATCTGTTCTTTGTGATATTGATTGAGGGATAAATATTGGCCAAAACACCAGGGGTAACTCCCCTGCTCTTCTTCAAAATAATGCCATGGTGTCATTTACATCCACCTGAGAGGGCAGACATTTAACGTTTAATCTGAAAGATGGCACCTCTGACAGCACAGCACTCTCTCAGTACTGCACTGGAGTGTCAGCCTAGATTGTTGTGCTTAAGTCCTGCACTGGAACTTAGAGGCAAGAGTGCTACCCACTGGCCATGGCTGGCGCATGTGAGAGATAACTTCCTTTCATTCCCTCTTGCCAGAGAGAAATAGGTGGAGTGTGCACCAGGATTTACAAGGATTGCAGAAATCCCCATGGTGGAAGATGTCATTGGCTGAACGCACATTGCTTTGCGGGCAACGTATGACAACTCTGCCTTATACCAGAACTGAAAGAGATTCCAGTCCCTCAGCGTTTAACTGGTGTGTGGCCATAGGCAGTGAATCATGCAAGTCAGTGCCCAGTATCCTGCTAGCAGGCACATTGCATTCATTCTGTGGCAGTCGGACGTGCTGGCTGTATTTCAGCTACCACAGCAAACCAAAGGGTGGCTACTGGGTGACAAGGGCTATCTGCTGACAACATGGCTGATGAATCCCTTACAACCCACATACATGGGTGCAGCATGCATATAATGAGAGCCTTGCAGCCAAAAGAAATGTGATAGAAATGTGATGGCCATTGGTGTGCTGAAACAACAATTTGGCTGGCTGGAATGCTGTGGAGGAACCCCTGCAGTACATGGCTAAGTGGGTGTCAAAATTTGTTGCGGTATGCTGTATGCTACACAACCTTACCTTCATAAGGGAACAGCCCTTGCCACCACCTATCAGGCGACAAGCTGAGGAGGAGGATGCAGAAGAGGAGGAGGAGGGGAGGCTGCAACCTAAACAG
Organism: Heterodontus francisci; assembly: GCF_036365525.1. Classification (NCBI taxonomy): domain Eukaryota; kingdom Metazoa; phylum Chordata; class Chondrichthyes; order Heterodontiformes; family Heterodontidae; genus Heterodontus; species Heterodontus francisci. The sequence goes on from NC_090374.1 coordinate 123,028,792, forward strand.
CCTGTTTGTGCCATGGCTATACATGAAGAACTGAGGGAAGTAAGGGAGGAAATTGTTGAGGTACTGGTCATAATCTTCCAATGATACAGGGTGGTGGCGGCGGAAGACTGGAGAATTGCAATTGCAAATAGTCAGTTGGACAAGCGTGGATTAATTAAGGAAAGCCAGCATGGATTTGTTGAAGGCAAATCATGTTTAACTAACTTGATTGAGTTTTTTGATGAGGTAACAGAGAAGGTTGATGAGGGTAATGCGGTTGATACAGTGTACATGGACTTCCAAAAGGCATTGGGTAAAGTGCCACATATAGACGTGCCAGCAAAGTTGAAGCTCATGGATTCAAAGGGACAGTGGAAGAATGGACATAAAGTTGGCTGAGTGACACGATACAGAGCGTACTGGTGAATGGTTATTTTTCAGCATGGAGGAAGACATAGAGTGGGGTTCCCCAGGTCTTGGTTCTAGAACCACTGCTTTTCTTGATATATAATTAATGACCAAGGCTTGGGTGTACAGGGAACAATTTCAAAATTTGCAGATGACATAAAACTTGTGTGTACTGTGAGGAGGAGAGTGATAGATTTCAAGAGGACATTGACAGGCTGGTTGAATGGGCAGACACATGGCCAATGAAATTTAATGCAGAGATATGTGAAGTGATACATTTTAGTAGAAAGAGCAAGAAGAGGCAATAAAAAGAGTGCAATTCTAAAGGGGTGTAGAAACAAAGAAACCTGGCGGTATATGTGCACAAGTCATTGAAGGTAGCAGGGCTGGTTGAGAAAGTGGTTAAAAAGGCATTCGGGAGCTTGGGTTTTATAAATAGAGGCATAGAGTACAAAGAACAGTACAGCACAGTAATAGGCCATTCGGCCCTCCAAGCCTGCGCCGATCTTGATGCCTGCCAAGACTAAAACCTTCTGCACTTCCTGGCACCGTATCCCTCTATTCCCATCCTATTCATGTATTTGTCAAGATGCCTCTTAAACGTCGCTATCGTGCCTGCTTCCACCACCTCCCCCGGCAGCAAGTTCCAGGTACTCACCACCCTCTGTGTAAAGAACTTGCCTCGCACATCCCCTCTAATCTTTGCCCCTCTCACCTTAAACCTATGTCCCCCAGTAACTGACTCTTTCACCCTGGGAAAAAGCTTCTGACTATCCACTCTGTCCATGCCGCTCATAACTTTGTAAACCTCTATCATGTCGCCCCTCCACCTCCGTCGTTCCAGTGAAAACAATCCGAGTTTATCCAACCTCTCCTCATAGCTAGTGCCCTCCAGACCAGGCAACATCCTGGTAAACCTCTTCTGTACCCTCTCCAAAGCCTCCACGTCCTTCTGGTAGTGTGGCGACCAGAATAGCACGCAATATTCTAAGTGTGGCCTAACTAAAGTTCTGTACAGCTGCAACATGACTTGCCAATTTTTATACTCTATGCCCCGACCGATGAAGGCAAGCATGCCGAATGCCTTCTTGACTACCTTATCCACCTGCGTTGCCACTTTCAGTGACCTGTGGACTTGTACGCCCAGATCTCTCTGCCTGTCAATACTCCGAAGGGTTCTGCCATTTACTGTATACTTCCCACCTGCATTTGACCTTCTAAAATGCATTACCTCACATTTGTCCGGATTAAACTCCATCTGCCATTTCTCTGCCCAAGTCTCCAACCGATCGATATCCTGCTGTATCCTCTGCCAATCCTGTGCTTCCCTCAACCAAGTCTCTGTAATAGCAACAACATCATAGTTCCAAGTACTAATCCAAGCTCTAAGTTCATCTGCCTTACCTGTTATACTTCTCGCATTGAAACAAATGCACTTCAGACCACCAGTCCCGCTGTGCTCCGCAACATCTCCCTGCCTGCTCTTCCTCTTAGTCTTACTGGCCTGATTTACTAGTTCCCCCTCATTTATTTCACTTGCTGTCCTACTGCTCTGGTTCCCACCCCTCTGCCACACTAGTTTAAACCCTCCCGGGTGACACCAGCAAACCTCGCAGCCAGGATATTTGTGCCCCTCCAGTTTAGATGCAACCCGTCCTTCTTGTACAGGTCCCATCTGTCCCTGAAGAGATCCCAATGGTCCAGATATCTGAAACCCTCCCTTCTACACCAGCTGTTCAGCCACGTGGTTAGCTGCACTATCTTCCTATTTCTAGCCTCACTGGCACGTGGCACAGGGAGTAATCCCGAGATTACAACCCTAGAGGTCCTGACTTTTAACTTTCTACCTAACTCCCTAAACTCCCCCTGCAGGACCTCGTCACTCTTCCTGCCTATGTCGATGGTACCGATGTGTACCACAACCTCTAGCTGTTCACCCTCCCCCTTCAGAGTGCCCCTGTCCATTCAGAGACATCCTTGACTCTGGCACCAGGGAGGCAACATACCATCCTGGAGTCTCTTTCACGCATATCTGTGCCCCTGACTATAGAGTCTCCTATAACTATTGCTCTTCTGTGCTTTCTCCCTCCCTGCTGAACACCAGTGCCAGCCGTGGTGCCACTGCTCTGGCTGCTGCTGTTTTCCCCTGATAGGCCATCCCCCCCAACAGTATCCAAAACGGTATATTTGTTAGAGAGGGGGATAGCCACAGGGGATTCCTGCACTGACTGCCTGTCCCTTCTAGTGGTCACCCATCTATCTGCCTGCACCTTGGGTGTAACCACTTCTCTAAAACTCCTGTCTATGACGCTTTCTCCACCTGCATGCTCCTAAGTGCATCCAGTTGCCGCTCCAACCGATCCATGCGGTCTGTGAGGAGCTGTGAGGTACAACAGCAAAGAAGTTATGATGGATCTTTAGAAAACACTGGTTCGGCCTCAACTGGAGTATTGTGCCCAATTCTGTGCGTCACTCTTTAGCAAGGATGTGAAGGCTTTAGAGAGGGTGCAGAAAAGATTTACGAGAATGGTCCCAGGGACTTCAGTTATGTGGATAGATTGGAGAAGCTGGGGCTATTCTTAGAGAGAGCAGGTTGAAAGGAAATTTGATAGTGGTGTTCAAAATCATGAGGGATTTACACAGAGTAAATAGAGAGAAACTTCCCATTGGCGGAAAACCAGAGGACACCAATGAATGACGATATGAGGCAAATCTTTCTTACGCAGCGAGTAGTTAGGATCTGGAATACGCTGCCTGCGAGTGTGGTGGAGGCGGATTCGATTTAACTAGTTCAAAGTTAGACCACTGCACAGTTCTTGTTGAGATGTAGTCTTGTCTTCACTCTGAGAACACACTCCATCATGTTGTGTGGCACTACCACTGTGCAAAATGGGATAGATTCAGGATAGAACTAGAAGCTCAAAACTGGGCATCTTTGAGCAGCTGTGGGCCATCAGCAGCAGCAGAATTGTATTCAACCACAATCTGTAACCTCATGTCCTGGCATATCCCTCAATTTACCATTACCATCTAGACAGGTGACCAACCCTGGTTTAATGAGGAGTGCAGGAGACGTGCTAGGAGCAGCACCAGGCATACCTAGAAATGAGGTGTCAGCCTAGTGAAGCTATGACACAGGACTCTGTGCCTGCTAAACAGAAGAAACAGAAGGCAATAGACAGAGATAAGCAAACCAATGGGTCAGATTAAAGCTCTGCAGTCCTGCCACATCCTGTCATGAATGTTAGTGGACAAGTAAACAACTAAATGGAGGAGGAAGCTCCACAAACATTCTTCAATGAAGGTGGAGCCCAGCACATCAGTGTAAAAGACAAAGGTGAAGTATTTGCAACCATCTTCAGCCAGAAGTGCCGAGTGGATGATCCATCTCGACTGCCTCCTAAGGTCCCCAACATCTCACTTGCCAGTCTTCAGCCAATTCAATTCACTCCACGTGAAATCAAGAAACCACTCAAAGCACTGTATACAGCAAAGGCTATGGACCCTGATCACATCCTGGCTGTAGTACCTAAAACTTGTGCTTCAGAACTAGCCGCTGCCCTAGCCAAGCTGCTGCAGTACACCTACAACACTGGCATCTACCTGACAATGTAGAAAATTGCCCAGGTATGTCATGTCCACAAAAAGCAAGACAAATCGTATTCAGCCAATTACCGCCCCGTCAGTCTACTCTCGATCATCAACAAAGTGATATAAGGTGTATTTGGCAATGCTATCAAGCGGACTTACTCAGCGATAACCTGCTCACCGATGCCACTGGGTTACACACCTTATTACAGCTTTGGGCCAAACATGGACATAAGAGCTGAATTCAAGAGCTGAAATGAGAGTGACTGCCCTTGACACCAAGGCAGCATTTGACCGAGTGTGGCATCGAGGAGCCTTCGCAAAATTGAAATCAATGGAAATCAAGGGGAAACTCTCCACTGGTAAGCGTCATACCTAGCACAAAGGAAGATGATTGTGGTTGTTGGAGGTCAATCATTTCACCCACAGGACATCACTACAGGTATTCCACAAGGAAGTGTCCTAGGTCCAACCATCTGCAGCTGCTTCATCAATGTCTTTCCCTCCATCATAAGGTCATAATTGGGGATGCACGCTGATTTTTGCTCCGTGTTCCTCAGGTACTGAAAACGTCCGTATCCATATGCAGCAAGACCTAGACAATATTCAAAGTTGAGCTGATAAGTGGCAAGAGAGAATCTAACCATCTTCCCTTGACATTCAACAGCATTACCATCGCTGAATCTGCCACCATCAACATCCCGGCAGCTACCATTGACCAGAAATTTAACTGGACCAGTCATATAAATACTGCCACAACAAGAACAGGTCAGAGGCTGGGAATTCTGTAGCGAGTAATACATCTCCTGACTCCCCAAAGCCTGTCCACCATCTACCTGGCACAAGTCAGGAGTGTAATGGAATACTCTACACTTGCCTGGATGAGTGCAGCTCCAACAACACTCAACAAGCTCAACACCATCCAGGACAAAGTAACTCGCTTGATTGACACCCCTTCCACCACCTTAAACATACATTCCTTCCACCACAGTGGCAACCATCGACAAGATGCACTACAGAAATCAGCAACCTCTACCACGTAGAAGAAAAAAGGCAGCAGATACATTGGGACACCACACTTGCAGGCTCCCCTCCAAGTCACATGTCATCTAGACTTGGAACTATATTGCTGCTCATTCACTGTCACTGGGTCAAAATCCTGGAACTCCCTCCCTAACAGCACTGTGGATGTACCTACACCACATGGACTGCTGCAGTTCAGGAAGATGGCTTACTACCCCTTTCTTAAGGATAATTAGGGATGGGCAATAAGTACTGGCCTTGCCAGCGATGCTCACATCCCACAAATAAATTTTTAAAAACATGACTTTCAAAAGGGAATTGGTTAGCACCTGAAAAAAAATATGCTGGTCTACAGGAAAAGGGCTGGGGAGTGGGACTAGTTGATATGCTGTAGCAGAAAGCCAGCATGAACATCATGGGCCAAATAGCCTCCTTCTATGCTGTAATCATTCTATGATTCTATGAAAGGAGAAAGCGACAAAGGTAAGGATTTGGGAATGAGAGGGGGCAGAAGTAAGAGTTACATGTTTACACCATCTGCAACCTTTAAGTCAGAAGAGATTGTGGGATGGGAGGAAGTGGGATGTGAGAAGGAGGATTAAGTCGGAGGATACTGTCATCCTCAATGGATTCAGCCCTACTGCTGGCCACAGCCTCAGCAATGGCACTTCTGATAATGGCAGCATCATCTCTTCCATGGATGTTAGAACATGCAGGCAGGCCTGTCCCCTTCTGCTTAGTTGCTGCTGCTTTGGGTTGTATGCAACCTACTGTAAGAGAGGAAAGTGATGCAATATGATTGGGTGATATAGCTGTCATGATTGAATAGCTGGCTTTGTGTGCAGCCTGTGAGATGTGGGTGTGAGGCTTGTAGCAGTGCTAAGTATATTAGGGTGAGATGAAGCGTGTGAATATTTGGTATGAGTCCTAATTGATAGAGATGAATTTTGCTGTGGTTGAAGCTAATGGTGCAATTGTTAAGATATGTCATTTGCAGATGCATTAAACTTCTTGCAGCACTGCATCTAGGTCTTTGGGGCTAAACCCCCAGCATTTAGCTCCACCGCTATCTTTTCCCGCTGCCTTCTCATTGGGTGCCTGGAGGGCCTCCTGACATGCCCCCTCTACCTCGCCCTGCGGATAAAGGACATCTCTCCTCCTTTCCACCTTCTCCACTAAGACCTCCAGTGGAGCGTTGGAAAACCTGGGTGCACGCTGTTTCCCATGTTCAGCCATTGTTGTTTGCTGCACAGCTTTATTCCAACTGGTGTTAGCACTTCAGAAGCCACAGTGCACCTTCTGTTCAAGAAGTGAAGGCTAACTTTTAAGCAGTGCAAGAAAGAAATGATATTGGGCCCCCTGCTAATGTGTGCAGCCAATGAAAGTGCGGTTAGTGCTGGATGCACGCAGCAATCATGATAATGAGCAGGCAGCACGAAGATGGCGTGCAGCTGCATTACATTAAAGGGCACGAGGTAACCGCACATCATAATCACTGTGTCTGTTTTTGGGGATATCTAATTTACTCCACCAACCCCCTCCCTCCCTCCCCCCCCCCCCCCGCCATGTCTAGAATCTATTGTCAAATATGCCATTGTTACCAAGATTCTGTAATTCTTTTCAAAAGGGTTTTTGAGGCTATCTTAGTGACCTGCTGAATGCTAAGACAACTACTGTCCCGAGAAGTGTTGTCAGGTCATGTTGTTCTAAGAACATGGCTGTCACTCAATTTAGTTTTAGTTTTAGAAAATACAGGCAATTAATTGCCTGCTGGTATTTGAATTTCTCCATATTTTCTACCCTTTGTGTTAGTCCGTAAGAGGACTACTTCATGTAACCTGGAATTGCATTACGCGTAGAATGATTTAGGTGGAATGTTAAATTTATTCAGTCCCTTTGGGATCAATGATATGGTTCTGTGAGTAGATTCAAGAAACAAATGTGTGTGATTTACTATGGAAAATATTGGTGTGAAATTAATTCTATTCTTGGTGGGACTGTGGGTTGAAGAAAATGTTCCGTTTAACAGTGGAAAGTACAGACAAGGTACAGTGATTTCAAAAGTTAGTTAAATGCAGGGTGATCAAAGAATAGTTGAGGCCAAAAAGTATATAGTTCTTGTTATGAGTTACCATCTTCAAGTTTCCACTTATCTGAAGGAATTCAAGCAAAACAGTATCGAAAAGAAACAATTCCAGATTCACCTGTTGGCCAAAACTCTCAGAATTTAAGTTTGCTTCTGGACTGCTGTTTCTTTTGGGCCTCCTTATCTCGAGAGACAATGGATACGCGCCTGGAGGTGGTCAGTGGTTTGTGAAGCAGCGCCTGGAGTGGCTATAAAGGCCAATTCTGGAGTGACAGGCTCTTCCACAGGTGCTGCAGAGAAATTTGTTTGTTGGGGCTGTTGCACAGTTGGCTCTCCCCTTGCGCCTCTGTCTTTTTTCCTGCCAACTACTAAGTCTCTTCGACTCGCCACAATTTAGCCCTGTCTTTATGGCTGCCCGCCAGCTCTGGCGAATGCTGGCTGTTTACATTTTGCATTAAAGTTAGCACATGGCAGCAGGAGTCCACACTCTGGTTCCAGTGTTTGATTTCCAGCCTCTGCTCCTTGGGTTTCTGAAGTGCAGACTTGTTCTGCTATTTGTGCTCATCATCCATGTTGAGCATAATGACTCAAAGCTGGGTGTTATGTCGGTGTTAGGCGAGCACCACAAGGGCAGCTACTCTTGCTGGTGCGATAGTGAGGAATAGTTTGGGACCACCTATCGCCAATTTTTCATATTTCACGCCAAGCCCTACTAAGCATAATTGTATACAGCACTAAAAGCTCAACTACAACCTCCCTAAACTCCCAATTTACTGTCATAGATCTGGGTAAGCTATGAACTTGTATTGCCAAGTACAAGGTACATCCAACCCCATGAACAGAAATTGAATAGTCTCTGTCATCAGTTACACTGGGATTCCAGTCCCAAAGCGCTGTCACAGGTCATGCTATACCGAAGGACTATTCAGGAAGAGCTATAGACTGACTATTGTCTACTGCACCCCCAGGACCACTTTCAAAGAAAAGAGCTGTGCAATTATCTTCCCGCCCGGCAAAATTTTTATTTTTATTTCTGTTTGCCATTACATCAGATTTGCATCAGAAGTTGTGATTGTGTACAAGGCTTGACTAGAGTCAGTAAGTGGAAATTCCAGAATCTGGTTCTCACTGATGGGAATAAAAATGAACTGCTCAGACCTGAATAGGTTTTTTAATGGAAATACTGGCATTTTTACTTCATTAAGTAAAGCAACTTTGTGGTTAGGGTCTCAGAAAAAGTCTTGAAAACAGGTGAGAGCTTCATTATTCCATGCAAAATCATGTCCTTTGACATCTTTAAGACAACAATGCCAATTTCATCCACACCAGCGAGGCTCTTGCTCAGTGGTATAGGGCAGGAAACGGCCAGGTCTAGCCTGACTTAAGGGGAGGGGTTACTGGGAGAGTTCTGGCAACATTATTAATTTATAGATTTTGGGAGTTTTGATCCTTGAGGATCACCTGAATTGCTCTCCTTGCTATTTCTGCAAAGATCTCAGCCTCTTAAGTTATATTCTCTGTCTCTTCTCACCCTTGATCTGTCCTGCCCTCCCCTTTAAGATGCTACTGGTCTTTGCTCTGGGATTCCTGCCCTCCCAAAATGGTGAGCTGGCTGTCGGTGCTTAAAATATGTGGGCAGTTTACCAATTGTATTTAAATGAGCCCCAACCATATAAATAGTTTAGACCTCTTGCTGACAACATTGGGTGAGCATTGCAATTGCTCTGTCCACTTCCCGCCTCATATATGCCATCGACCAAAATTGAGGCCTATGTTTCTTTTCTAGCTCCTTACGCAAGTTTTGGAATCCAGGTTGCAAAAACTGGCATATATTCCTTTTGAAACTATGAATGATGTCCTGCAACGTTTATCATAGATAAAAAGTAATAGGTTTAGTTATTCAACATTGCTGCAATTTAATCCCAGATTTCTCTCATGGACTGCACACCCTCCTGATCGCACTTTTTCGGGACTATGATGGTATGTCTGCCATCAGTTTTATGTTGATGTTGGAATGTAGGTAGTTCTCACATATGTCACTTTGAGTACCAAGCACTACATTTCTATACTGGTGGGTCTGCTGCGCATACAGAGAACCAAGCTACAGTTCCTAGCCCTGGTAGTAAGTATGCATCTGGTATCCAGATTGAGACATAACCTTCTGGTCCTTCTCACTTACCATTTGGTAGCTGCACTAGTGCAGGGGTATAACTGCCATGATGCCCCCAAGGGCGCTAGCCTGCTGCAGTCAATCACACAACTGTGGCGTGGTTCATGTGCAAATTGTCTGTGTGTCTGCTTGCTGGCACTAATTCATGTCCCTTTTTTATCCATTCATGAGATATGGCATTGCTGGCAAGGCCAGCATTTGTTGCCAATCCGTAATGGCCCTCGAGAAGGTGGTGGTGGTGAGGCCATTAGGTATATATTTGCCTCTCCCTGTCACTTCTGCCAAAATGCATGACATCACACTTCTCCATTAAATTCCTTCTGTCACTTGTCTACCCATTCTGCTGGCCTATCTATGTCCTATTGCAGTTGATTAGTATCATCCTCACTGCCTGCCACACCTCCAAGTTTGGTATCATTGACAAATTTTGAAAGTAACGGTTCAATGTTACTTAAATTGGTATAAGTTTAGACTATAGTATTTCACTCTGAATTTAATGAACTGTAATATTTTTCTTATGAAACTAGTGAGTTTTCCATTTCTTTCGCAATGCCAAAATCAAGTATCAGTTTAGATATTTCATAAATATAAAGTTAGAAACCTGTTTTAAGTTAAATTATTTCCTTCCTTGGTAATTATGTAACTGCTGTTCACGATCACCAAGTTGAATATGCTTTATTTAACACATGACTGATTTGCATTTTGAGGGTGTACAGCAGGCTTTTTTAAAGCAATCATTTCTTATGGTCACATAGAATCATAGAATGGTTACAGCATAGAAGGAGGCCATTTCGCCCGTTGCGTGCATGCTGTCACTCTGCTAGAGCAGCTCACCTAGTCCTACTCCCACTCCTTTTCCCCATACCCTGAAAATGTTTCCTCTGCCAATAATAATCCAATTCTCTTTTGAAGGTCTCGATTGAATCTGCCTCCACTACACTTTTAGGCAGTGCATTCCAGATACTAACTACTCACTACGTAAAAAATATTTTCCTCATGTCATTCACATCCTTTGCAAGAATAAAAAGTACATAGTACTTCCACTGACTCAGCAGAAGCAGCAAAAAAAAAGTCAAAAGCACCTCACCTGTAAACTGAATGGTAATGCCTTTAAATAGCTGTGGCGGAGTGGCGGGGGGGGGGGGGGGGGGGTGGTGGGGGCGGTAGGGGGAGTTCCTCTCATTTTCTACAATGCTTGTTTAAGAGAGGGTATTAACAGGATTGGCAAGGTCCAAAGTGGCAGGTTGGGGGCCAAATCAGCATTAGATTCTGACTGATGATATGATCCGCCTGTTCTGCATGCTTCTGGTCCATGCACGGGATGCCGGGGCTACTGCCCTTCAAGACATGGTGATCGGCCACACCAGAAGCTGATCCCTCATCATATTTTTTGTCACCTGGCTCCCTGTTATTTGCTTTATACAGAATAATGAGTCTGATTGGTCTGTCCCATAAGCAGGACCCAATTCGGTGACAAAACCACACAGGGCTCCCTTTAAAGAGTCCAAATCAATCAGCTCCTCATTTCAGATTTCCAACCATAGGCTTTGTTCTTCAGCTTCAGCGATCATGTCTAGGCTCTCCATATTCTAAACACAGCATTTTTCATTTGTATTATTTACTTTTATTTCTATTTTAGCCTCCAGACTCTGTCTTGCTCCTTCAAAGTACTTCAGAACCTCAGTGATTAGTATGGCCTGAAAAGTTTACCATCTTCTGATGGTGCCTTGAGATGCTTTTCCTGATATATATTTATGACCTGGACTTGGTATACAGGGCACAATTTCAAAATTTGCAATTGACACAAAACTTGGAAATATTGTGAACTGTGAGGAGGATAGTGATAAACTTCAAGAGGACATAGACAGGCTGATGGAATGGGCAGAAAAGTGTGAAGTGATTCAATTTGGTTGGAAGAACAAGGAGAGGCAGTATAAATTAAAGTGTACAATTCTTAAGGGGGTGCAGGAGCAGAGGGGCCTGGGGGTATTTAGGCACAAATTATTGAAGGTGGCAGGGCAGGTTGAGAAAGCAGTTAATAAAGCATACGGGATGTTAGGCTTTATATATAGGGGCATAGAGTACAAAAACAAGAAGTCATGATAAATCTTTATAAAACACTGCTTCGGCCTCAACTGGTGTATTGTGTACAATTCTGGGCATCACACTTCTGGAAGGATGTGAAGGCTTTAGAGAGGATGCAGAAAAGATTCATGAGAATGTTTCTAAGGATGAGGGACTATGTGGATAGGCTGGATAAGCTGGAGCTGTTCTCCTTGGAGAAGATTAAAAGGAGATTTGATTGAGGCGTTCAAAATTATGAGTGTTCTGGACAGAGTAGATAGGGAGAAACTATTCCCAGTGCAGAAGGATCCAGAACCAGAGGAGACCGATTTAAGGTGACTGGTAAAAGAGGCATTGCTGGCAAGGCCAGTTTTTGTTGCCCATCCCTAATTGCCCATGAGAAGATAGTGGTGAGCCAACTTCTTGAACCGCTGCAATCTAGTGATGTAGGTACACCCACTGTGCTGTTAGGAAGGGAGTTCTGCAGTGCGTCCTGTGTACGGTACACAGTGCTGCCATTGCACTGGTGGTGGAAGGATTGAATCTTTAAGGTGTTGGATGGGGTGCCGATCAAGCAGGTTGCTTTGTCCTGGATGGTGTTGAGCTTGTTGAGTGTTGTTGGAGCTCCACTCATCCAGGCAAGTGTAGAGCATTCCATTACATTCCTGACTTGTGCCTTGTAGATGGTGGACAGGCATTGGGAAACCAGGAGATGTGTTACTCACTTCAGAATTTCCAGTCTCTGACATGCTCTTGTAGCAACAGCATTTATATGACTGGTCCAGTTATGTTTCTGGTCATTGGTAACCCCCAGGATGTTGATGGTGGTGGATTCAGCGATAGTATTGCAGTTGAACACCAAGGGAAGATGGTTAGATTCTCTCTTGTTGGAGATGGTCATTGTCTGGTACTTATGTGGCACAAATGTTACTTGCCACTTATCAGCCCAAGCCTGAATGTTGTGCAGCTCTTGCTGCATCTGGACACCGGCTGCTTCAGTATCTGAGGAGTTGAGAATGGTACTGAACATCAGCAAACAGCCCCACTTCTGACCTTATGATAGAGGGAAGATCTTTGATGAAGCAGCTGAAGATGGCTGGGCCTAGGACACACTCCTGAGGAACTTCTGCAGTGATGTCCTGGAGCTGAGATGATTGGCCTCCAACAACCACAACCAGCTTCCTTTGTGCTACGTATGACTCCAACCTGTGGAGAGTTTCCCCCTGTTTCCCATTGATTTCAATTTTGCTAAGGCTCCTTGATGCCACACTCAGTCAAATGCTGCCTTGATGTAAAGGGCAGCCTCCCTCCTCACCTCTTGAATTCAGCTATTTTGTCCATGTTTTGACCAAGGCTGTAATGACGTCTGGAGCCAAATGCCCCTGGTGGAACCCAAACTGAGCATCGGTAAACAGGTTGTTGCTGAGCAAGTGCCACTTGATAGCACTGTCGATGACACCTTCCATCACTTTGCTGATGATTGAGGGTAAACTGATGGGGCAGTAATTGGCTGGATTGGATTTGTCCTGCTTTGTGTGCAATTTTCCACATTGCCAGGTAGATGCCAGTGTTGCAGCTGTACTGGAACAGCTTGGCTAGGCTACGGCTAGTTCTGGAACACAAGTCTTCAGTACTATTGCCCGAATGTTGTCAGGGCCCATAGTCTTTGCAGCATCCAGTGCTTTTAGCTGTTTCTTGATATCATGTGGAGTGATTCAAATTGGCTGAAGACTGGCATTCGTGATGCCGGGAACCTCAGGAGGTGGCCAAGATGGATCATCAGTGTGAAGAGGGGACTTCGTCTCCACACAGACTGTGTATTGGTCACTCCTACCAATTCTATCATGGATAGCTGCCTCTGTGACAGTTAGATCAGTGAGGGCGAAGTCAAGTTGTTTTTTCCCTCTTGTTGGTTTTCTCAAGTCCTGCCGCAGTCCCAGTCTGGTATGTATGTCTTTCAGGACTCGGCCAGCTCGGTCAATAGTGGTGCTACTGAGCCACTGTGCTGTTGGAGGAGTTAACAGAAGTTCTTTTAGTCAGAAGGGAGTGGTACTTGACCTTTGGAAAGAGTGGTCTGGTTTTGAAAGGCCTCTAAAGTGCACAGTTTGCTCCCAATCACGGGGTTGCAGTAGTTGTTCCTCTTGGACTGCAGCATGACATGGAGATGGAGCAGAGGCAGCAGAGGAGTGACACTGCACAGAGGGAGGAGGAGGGCTGTCAGCAGGAGACTTTACCTACCTAGGGTCTTCTGAGAGTGCTTCTCTCACCTGCAGCTCAGCCTCCTCCAGGAGGTTAGAACATGCAACTATGCCTTTCCTCCTGCTGGTTCTTTGCTGCTGCCTCCTGTTATTAATTAATTAATTGTTGCAAGCCTCGCACAAATCTAGATCCCCTGCTGAGCATGCAACCACTCAGCAGCACGTTCAGCACCAGGCTGCATGCCACATGGAGCTGAACAAGCAGCATGAAGTTTGCGTGCTGCTTGCATCAGTTCCATCTTCTTCTTTGGCCTCCTTGGCTTGAGAGACAATTGGTAAGTACCTAGAGGTGCTTTGGTGGTTTGTGGAGCAGCGCCTGGAGTGGCTATAAAGGCCAATGCTACAGTGACAGACTCTTCCACAGGTGCTGCAAATAAAATTGGTTGTCGGGGCTATTACACAGTTGGCTCTCTCCTTGCACTTCTGTCTTTTTTCCTGCCAACTGCTAAGTCTCTTTGACGCGCCACTCTTTAGCTCCGCCTTTATGGATGTCCGCCAGCTCTGGCGATCACTGGCAACTGACTCCCACGACTTATGGTCAATGTCATAGGACTTCATGTCGCGTTTGCAGACGTATTTAAAGCAGAGACATGGACAGCTGGTGGGTCTGATACCAGTGACTAGCTCGCTGTACAATGCATCCTTGGGGATCCTGCCATCTTCCATGCGGCTCACATGGCCAAGCCATCTCAAGCGCCGCTGGCTCAGTAGGGTGTGTATGCTGAGGATGTTGGCCGCCTCGAGGACTTCTGCGTTGGAGATATGGTCCTGCCGCCTGATGCCAAGGATTCTCCGGAGGCAGCGAAGATAGAATGAATTGAGACGTTGCTCTTGGCTGATCTACGTTGTCCAGGCTTTGCTGCCATAGAGCAAGGTGGACACAGGCTTGAAACACTCGGACTTTTGTGTTCCGTGTCAGTGCGCCATTTTCCCACACCCTCTTGGCCAGTCTGGACATAGCAGCGGACGCCTTTCCCATGCGCTTGTTGATTTCTGCATCGAGAGACAGGTTACTGGTGATAGTTGAGCCTAGGTAGGTGAACTCTTCAACCACTTCCAGGGCGTGGTTGCTGATATTGAGGGATGGAGCATTTCTGATGTCCTGTCCCATGATGTTCATTTTCTTGAGGCTGATGGTTAGGCCAAATTCGATGCAGGCAGCCACAATCCTGTCGATGAGTCTCTGCAGACACTCTTCTGTGTGGGATGTTAATACAGCATCGTCAGCAAAGAAGAGTTCCTTGATGAGGACTTTGGTCTTTGCTCTAAGATGGGCAAGGTTGAACAACCTGCTATCTGATCTTGTGTGGAGGAAAATTCCTTCTTCTGAAGACTTTAACGCATGTAAGAGCAGCAGTGAGAAGAAGATCCCAAACAGTGTAGGTGTGAGAACACAACCCTGTTTCACGCCACTCAGGATAGGAAAGGGGTCTGATGAGGCACCTCTATGCTGAATTGTGCCTTTCTTATTGTCATGGAATGAGGTGATGATACTTAGTAGCTTTGGTGGACATCCGATCTTTTCTAGTAGTCTGAAGAGACCACGTCTGCTGACGAGGTCAAAGGCTTTGGTGAGATCTATGAAAGCAACATAGAGGGGCATCTGTTGTTCGCGGCATTTCTCCTGTAGCTGGCGAAGGGAGAACAGCATATCAATGGTGGATCTCTCTGCTCGAAAGCCGCACTGTGCCTCAGGGTAGACACGCTCAGCCAGCTTCTGGAGTCTGTTTAAAACTACTCGAGCGAAGACTTTCACCACTATGCTGAGCAGGGAGATTCCATGGTGGTTGTTGCAGTCACCGCGGTCACCCTTTTTCTTATGTGATGATATTGGCATCGCGCATGTTCTGTGGTACTGCTCCCTCATCCCAGCACAGGCAAAGCAGTTCATGGAGTGCTGTGAGTATAGCAGGCTTGGCACTCTTGATTATTTCAGGGGTAATGTCGTCCTTTCCAGGGGCTTTTCCACTGGCTAGAGAATCAATGGCATCACTGAGTTCCAGTTTTGTTGGCTGTTCGTCCAGCTCATCCATGACTGGCAGAGACTTTGAGGGCGGTTTCAGTGACAACATTTTCCCTGGAGGACAGTTCTAGGTAGTGCTCCATCCAGCGGTCCATTTGCTTGTGTTGGTCAGTGATCGTTTCCTCTGATTTAGACTTGAGGGGGCGATCTTCTTGATGGTTGGCCCAAATGCTCTCTTAATGCCATCATACATTCCTCTGATGTTTCCGGTGTCAGAGACCAGCTGAATATGACTGCATAGGTGTTGCCAGTAGTCATTTGCACAGTGCCTGGCTGTTCTTTGTGCAGCGCTTCTGGCTACTTTAAGTGCTATGGATGTTAACTCGCTGGGGGCTTTCTTGTAGTTTTCTTGTATCAGAGTAATCGTGCATCGTGATCCCCATGCCTACTGATGGATCTTATCGAATTTTTTCCTCGATAATCTAGAGGGAGCTTTAAATGAAATGGACATCCTTGACACCTAAATCAATCAGTACTTTGCTATCAGCCATAATGAATAGGGAACTTTGAGGGGAGGTTTATGCTATCCTCCGTGGCGGGTTTGGAAGCGGGGAGAGCATAAAATTGGGTGGGATGGTGGTGGTGGGTTCCCGCCACCATCCCCCATCTGCCAACATTTAATCCGGGGTGGGATGGCCTGTGAATGGCCTTCCCGCCCCACTGCCAATTGAGGCGCTTAACTGGCCAATGAACCCCAAATAAGGGCCTTTTCCTGCCATAGCTG
The DNA here is from genome assembly GCF_036365525.1 of Heterodontus francisci. Lineage (NCBI taxonomy): Eukaryota > Metazoa > Chordata > Chondrichthyes > Heterodontiformes > Heterodontidae > Heterodontus > Heterodontus francisci. The sequence goes on from NC_090374.1 coordinate 123,045,115, forward strand.
CAATTAGCCATGCAGCGGGCGGCCCTGTCGCCGCACAGGAAGTACGGCGCGGAAAACTGTGAGGGCTGTTTCCTACTTGGGGGTGGGGGCAGGATGGGTCCCTCATTAAAGTGCCTGAACAAGGAACCCAGCATCGAGAAGGGGGGAGCCTGCTGGGAGTCACCCCCCTGCCCTTGCTGCCAACCCCTTACACCCTCCTCCCCACCCAGCAAGACCCTTCCTGGCCTGATCTTCCTGTGGCCTGGGTACAGCGACGTTCCTCAACCTCCGGTAGGTACTCCTCCTGCAGCAGCCCCACCGCCTCCGTGGTGGCACTGCTGCTGCCAGCCTCTGATTGGCCAGCAACTCTCCAAGGGTGGAACTTCCAGTGATGGGTTCCTTGATCCTGTGGAAGGCCTGCCACTGTCCACTTAAGTACCTGATTGGCAGTAGATTCGGTGGACCTCTGGAGAAAAGGCGACTTGGGGATCTTGGCGTCATTTTTTCCGTACATCGAGATCCCCACCGCCAGAATAAAATCCCGGCCTGTATGTTTCAGTTGCAAAATATCCTTAAGAGCCCAACCTCATTTTCTGCATAAGATTATGACTGGATTCCATCAGCTAAGAAAAAAACCATTGTGCAGGCCACATTTGTTTCAAATTTCATTGAAATATATACATTGGCCCATATAAGAATTTTTATTAATGTTAGTCAAAAAGTGTCAGAATATTGAGCCAGCTGTATCCTTTTGGGGAAATCTGCGATTATGGTTGGCAACGCTGACTCCATCAACTGGCTAGAAGAAACCTCCATCTTAAAGAGCTGTTTTGTCGTGGATGTTCTGTTTTAAATATTGTTTTAGAGGACATTCAAAGTGCAGTCAAGTAATATTCAGGCTTTCTCCAAAAGTTACGTTAGTTTTGTGAGCTGTTTTATCCTCAATCATTGTTTCTAAACCAACAATCTGTCAAAATTTAAAGAATATTATTGTTCACAGTTCACTGGTGTAAGGATTTGCACAGTAGTGGTATATCTGATGCTGCTACTATCAAGTTTTTGTCTAGTTAAACTACAGAATCTGGCCTGTGGCCAGTTGGTTTAATTTTGGTTGCTATTTTGAATAGACCATGGGCTTGATTTTCAATCCAGAGTTGGGAATCCAACGCCCAGATAATTTCTGGGTCCCAATCCTGTGCCGAATCTGCGGTGCTCATGCGATGCAATCTTCAAATGAAGATGCCCTAATTGGGCTGGCAGTGAGGTCAGCACCCTTTAGGGGCACCGAGCTCTGCTCTGAGGTGGGAGCTGCATGCTGAGCACAATTAGCAAAGGCATTACGGTAGCCATGACAGGGCCTGCTGCTCCCTTGCAGAAGAGAGAAGGCAGGAGATTGGAGGGCCAGTAGTCTCACTGCACAGAGAAGTGGTCAAATGTCAAACTAAAAGATACAGTGCCCAATCTCTCACAAAAACTGCTAATGGCAAAACCTTTTCCTCATTTAAAAAAAAATTACTTAATTGCTCCCCGCATTGAACCCGACAGCTGTGCACTAGCGTTCACCAGACTGTTTGGGTTTGCTGATTTGCAAATTCAAAATTGCCTTCTGGCCCTCCCCAGCCCGTTAACAAACTCCTCGAGAGCTTAACAGGCCGTAAATTGTAGGCAAGTGGGTTCCTGGCTCCCCCACTGCCCTCGCTTTGAAAACTTAAGTGCGTCCCAGAGGCTTCAGGACACTAACGCCATCTGGGAGCACTATTTTCAAAGCACGCCCTCTCCCCTTCTCGCCCCCACGGGCAATTGAAAATCCTGGCCCATGTCACTTTTGTTTGTTTCCCTACTGAAGCTATTGCATCAGTTCAGACTAAGGAAGGCTGCACCAAACAGTCCTGCTTTGTCAGAAAATCGTGTAGATTTGATAATATTTGGAAGAGTCCATCAAAAAGATTATCATTACAAGTGCTTTCTTTGAGTATATTAATTTTGAATAATACAAGAAAAATCAAAATAGATCTCAAATTTAAGTTTTGTCTCATCAAATTTCAGAAAAGGAATTGCATTTCAGAATAGGAATGTTTCTTAGAGTTTGAAGGGGTAAGGCCACCACATCTCTCACAAAGCTTAGTTTGTGCTTGAAGAGGAGCTTTTGTGAGTAAATGATTGCATTTGTGGAATGAAAATCATGGCATGCAAAAGCTGATTTTTGACCCCATCTGATTCTTGCTCCAGTTAAAGAAAATGGCAGCTGGGGAAACCTGAGCAGAAAATCTAACCTCACAATCCCAGTGTAAACAAGGGATCTGTAAAGTTTCTATGTCTGAATTTCTGTGGGGATTCTCTTGCTCGTCTGCTGTAACTCTGGAGAAGAGCAACAGAAACACCATTTTATCAGACTTTGCACCAAAGTCGTGGTAGACAAACAGGAGAAACCTCCCCTCCCCCAATGTTAATTTACATTCTCAGTATTTTTAGCAAAGAAGTATTTGTTGGCATTGGTAAGTATTTTGTTAAGTTAAGACCTCCATATACATTCAACTTTAGCTTTAGTACTAAACACCTGTATTTGACTTACAAATTATAAAAATTTAGCTTTCACTGAGCAAAGCATAATGGTCAATGGGAAAGGTGATTTATATTTTATAAAGAAGGTGCGGGGCATTTTGCGATTTAATTCTTCAGTTCAAAGTAAATGAAGTCATGCAGATGCAAGTCTGAACTAGGTGGTGATTTATGCAGCAGTACCTACAAATTTCCCTACTGTGAATCCGGTCTTAGAAGTAGCACTGAAGCTGGGAACAACTTGGCAGACATAGATTGAAGAATTAACTTGGGATTTTGAGGTTGGATTTTCTGGTGAAATCCATAATTGCCATTGTAAGTATGGCTTTAGTGACAGATTAAAGGGAAAAATTCTTAAATCTGATTTGGGATGTTGAATCATATAGAAATGATAGTTTTAATGTAAATTAAATTGGGCTTTATCTCTATGGTAAAAACTATTCAGCAAAATAATGCAATTTCCACTTTTTGTACTTGCCAATGAATTCTTGCCTGAGAATCCATAAAATGTAAATGCTGTATATTGCATCAAATTTGGTTAATCAAAATTACCTTTCCTTTCCAGTGTTGTGAGAACGTAATTTTGCTTATAAAATAGTTATATTTAGGGAACAAACTATATTAAAATTGGAGAATTGCTGGCAAGAATTGGTGTTCATGAGGGAAAGCATTGAGGGGGAGAACTGAAAATTATCCACAATAACTGGCTGTTTGTGTTATTAGTATGAAATTATTTTAGGCATGTGGCCATCCAATCATTTCTTTGAATCATTTAAAAAAAATCTCTGTTGCACTTCTCAAAAGTAATGTTTTTAAAGAGATAGCTTATACTTATGAGTATTTATTTCAGCAACTTCAGATATTACATCGGCAGAGAGGCTTCCAATATCTATATTTTTATTGCATTTCATAGCCAACAAACATTCAGTCTGCAGGTTAAAATCCTGTCTTATGTAGGGGTTTTATGTGCATCTGATACAGATAATCAACAACAGCATAGAAACAGGCTATTTGGCCCAACTGGTCAATGCTGGTGCTTGTCCACCACACAACTCCTCCTCCATCCCCCCCACTCTAATCACCTCATCCCATCCTGACCATATATTCCTCTATTCCCTTCCCTCGCATGTTTGTTTCAAACCGCCTCTTAATGCATCAAAGCTATATGCTTCAACCACTCCATGTGGCAGCGGGTTCCACATTCTCACCACTCTTTGTGCAAAGAAATTTCTCCTAATTTTTTATTTGATCAGCTAGTACATAACTTGTATTTATGCCCCCTTGTTCTGGACTCACCCACAAGTGGAAACAGTTTCTCCACATCCACACTATCAAACCCCTTCCCTTTCATTAATTCTCAGTCTTTGTATCTCCAGTTACAACTTGACAACTGGTCCTTGCAAAATGATCCTGGTTTGAAGGGAAACATACTCCCCATTGACCATTTTCCAAATCAGTCTATGCCCCAATGTGGATTAAGTAAAATGCAAGCTTTGCAAAGTAATTTGCTTGGTTGTGGCAAGCTTTAAGAGCTGATATTATATTCATCATAAGGGTTTCAGCTCCGGAAAGTTTTGTGCTTATTCTTTTAACTTTGTGGTTGCAATTTTTATTTTAAGATTTGCTGAATTCTCTGTAACTCCATTTCTTCAGTTAAAAGTTACCCATTTTGACTATTCCCATTACTGGTATCAAATGGTTTGCAACAACAAAAAATAGCAATAGATTGAATCCTCCCCAGGTGGGTGAAGTTGTCCCATTTTTATTCCAGGGATGTGTGATGATGTTTTACAAATACCTCATATCAAGAAGAAAATATAAACTTTATGACATGTCTGAGTCTATTATTTTCTAGTTTGTGGTTTTTACATATGCAGCATATTCAAGAGTAACTGTCTTTATTACATGTATTTCTTTTTTTCTACTGAATAATGTTTTCGTGCATAATCCAGACTATTAAATGTGATTTCTTTTATAACGTTAAACCTCCATCCATGAACATCAGTGAGAGATTGTTACAGTCGTCCAATCCATGTTAAAACAGCCATTTGGCTGCATATAAAAAACAGTGAAATAAGAGGTGGAGAAATCAGGGATAGTCAGCATGGCTTTGTCAGGGGAGATCATGTCTAACAAACTTGATTGAATTTTCGAGGAGGTGACTGGATGTGTAGATGAGGGTAAGGCAGTTAATGTAGTCTACATGGACTTCAGTCAGGCTTTTGATAAGATCCTGCATGGGAGATTGGTTAAGAAGGTAAGAGCCCATGGAATCCAGGGCAATTTGGCAAATTGGATCCAAAATTTGCTTAGTGGCAGGAATCAGAGGGTGATGGTCGAGGGTTGTTTTTGCAAGTGGAAGCCTGTGACCAGTGGTGTACCGCAGGGATCGGTGCTGGGACCCTTGCTGTTTGTAGTGTACATTAATGATTTAGACGTGAATATAAAATGTATGATCAGTAAGTTCGCAGATGTCACGAAAATTGGTGGTGTCATAAATAGTGATGAGGAAAGCCTTAGATTACAGGACGATATAGATGGGCTGGTGAGATGGACGGAGCAGTGTCAAATGGAATTTAATCCTGAGAAGTGTCAGGTGATGCATTTTGGGAGGACTAACAAGGCAAGGGAATATACAATGGATGGTAGGACCCTAGGAAGTACAGAAGGTCAGAGGGACCTTGGTGTACTTGTCCATAGATTACTAAAGGCAGCAGCACAGGTAGATAAGGTGGTTAGGGAGGCACATGGGATACTTGCCTTTATTAGCCGAGTCATAGAATATAAGAGCAGGAAAGTTATGATGGAGCTGTATAAAACGCTAGTTAGGCCACAGCTGGAGTACTGTGTGCAGTTCTGGTCACCGCACTATAGGAAGGATATGATTGCACTTGAGAGAGTGCAGAGGAGATTCACCAGGATGTTGCCTGGGCTGGAGCATTTTAGCTATGAAGAGAGACTGGATAGGCTAGGGTTGTTTTACTTAGAGCAGAGAAGGCTGAGGGGGGACATGATTGAGGTATACAAATTTGTGAGGGGCATTGATAGGATAGATAGGAAGAAACTTTTTCTGTTGGCGGAGGGATCAATAACCAGGGGGCTTAGATTTAAAGTAAGGGGCAGGAGGTTTAGAGAGGATTTGAGGGAAGAAAATTTCACCCAGAGGGTGGTTGGAATCTGGAACACACTGCCTGAAAGGGTGGTAGATGCAGGAACCCTGACAGCATTTAAGAAGTATTTAGATGAGCACTTGAAACGCCATAGCATACAAGGCTACAGGCCATGTGCTGGAAAATGGGATTAGAGTAGATAGGTGCTTGATGGCCAGCACAGACACGATGGTCCGAAGGGCCTGTTTCTGTGCTGTATAACTCTATGACTCTATGACTCTAAAGGGTCATTCAACCAATTAAATCTCATCCCTTAAGTACATTAACTCACCAGTCATGGTATCCAATTGTGTTTTGAATAATCCCCATTTTGTGCTTCTATCTTGTATAGTAGATTATTGCAAACATTTTTCACCCTTACTAATATATCTTTTCCTGGTTGCTAATTTTTAACAAAACAGTTGATGTAATTATAAAGCAAGAAAACATATTTCATCTCGCAGTGATTTTTAATGAATGATGGTAAACCTACCCCTTGAGTATAGATGGTTTTTCTCTAATATCTACTCTAAATTTTACTCAGCTGAAGCGGCACGAAATGAACCTACTGCCACTCACCCTGGTTTGCTTTTCCATCAGACCTGGGGCAGAAAAGCTCACAAATCTTTTAGCAAATGCAAAATTAATGAAGAAAATCGGTCACTGCCACTAGAGGAACAAGTGAAGTCAAGCCACTTACTTTCCAGAGTGAAGCTAAAGGCAGGAGAATGGGTGTTTACCGGTGATTGTAAAGACAAACTTGATTCAATGGGCTGCATTTTGTGTGGCGCCATGAGGCAGGATCGGAGACAGTGGGGGCACAGAGTATCGTGATGGATGGCGAGGCGGAGGGCCCGTCGCCAAGTGATCTTCCCAGGGGCAGGATAAGCTAACGATGGCCTTCCTACCCAGAGGCCAATTGAGGCCCTGAAATAGCCCATTAATGGCCAATTAAGGGCCTCTTCCCGCCACCACTGGCATCTTACCAGCGACAAGGGGGGTTTCCGCCATGCGGGGGGGTTGCCCTCCCTGCGGGTTTGGAGAGATGTCCTTCCTTCATGTGAAATTTGTGACCCATGGAGGACCCCCACCATGAACCAATTCATCCCCCCCGGGACACTTCTCCCCCTGGACTGCAAGACCACCCCTCTGCCCCCCCCTTGCCAGGGCCTTCCAGACTGGCCCTGGCAACCCTGCTTCCCATATCTCTTGTCCAGGGTTCCAGTGCTGGGTCTGGGTCTGATGCCTCTGCAGTACCGCCAGTGGCCACCGCTCCCGGTGGCGCTGCCAATAAGCTGCTAGCCCTCTGATTGGCTGGCAGCTCATGGATGTGGGATACCCATCTTTAAAGGGTTGGGGATCCCACCTCCTGAAACTTTGATTTAAAAAGACCAGAGGATCACTCTGGTCGGGGTAGTGGGGGGGCGCAAAAAGGCAGAGGCGGGGTTTCCCCGCCTTTTCGGCCTGGTGCCGGGAGCCCTGCCTCCAGCGCAAAATCCAGCCCAATATGGGGGAAAAATACAAAAACCTACACCATCACAACCAAAAACACATTGTGACGCAGTAAATTCAAGATGGTTGAAATAAAGAATTTAATTCTGTACCGAGTTTAAAGTAAGGCATTGAAGAGATACTTCACTGCCTGAGCAGGAAGTAGGCAATATGCAGAATTGACTGAGCTTGCTTTATGTTTGTGTAAAATGTTTGTACTCCATCAGCTTTTGGATGTGCTGGAGAGATACTGCATGGCAACTGGGTTGGATTACCGACGACTTGATGGGAAAACGAAAACGGAGGACAGGGTCAAGATAGTGAAGGAATTCAACAGCACACAAGACATCAACATTTGCTTGGTGTCCACAATGTAAGATGTGTAGAAATGCAATGATTTCAGTTATTTTTCTTGGAAAAGTATATTACTGTGTCCACAGAAGATCAATGCTGTTATATCTTCTTGTCGTTTCTTTTTTATATCTGGTTTTGTTTCATCACAGTGCTGGTGGCTTAGGACTAAATTTTGTTGGGGCAAGTATTGTTGTGATGTTTGATCCAACATGGAATCCAGCTAATGATCTGCAAGCTATTGACAGGTATGTGATAAAATTATTTGTTCCTTTTTTGGGTCCACCTATATTTTCCTAAGGGGCATGCTGCTCCCAGACCTCCTGAAGCTTGCATTCTGCCAGCTACTAGTGGCCACATAACTGTCGCCACGATGACAAGTCCTTGTCTCGTTCCCCCTCCTGTTTGGACAAGCTGACTTATTCCAGTCAGTAGCAACAACCAACCATGGGGCCTTGGCAATTTTATAACCAAAAGTTATGATCTCAGAGTTTGCAAATTATGTTGCCTTAGGCCAATGGTTTGTAAATTCTTCTGTGTGAGGACCTGCACCGCCACTGACCCCACCCCCCTCCGGAAATACTGACATGCTCAAATGAACCCTTCACGTTCGAAATACAGCATGAGCTGTTCAAAGCAAATCAGTGTTATTGGTACAGAAAATGTGTTTTATTGTACATAAGTAATGTGTTAGTAATTTAATAAATGCAATAAATTCAGAAATCTCATGATCTCGGTGTCTCCCTGAGATCCCCTTATGGACCTCCTAGGGTGCAGGAATCGTAGATTGAAAACAAATTTCATAGGGAGCAGTTTTAATCCACCATTCCTGGCTGGAACTGTGCAGCCGCCTAGTTAAAATTACCTCAGTAAACCTGCCGCTTGATTGCTGCCTGCTGCTACCTAAATTAGGTCCTTTATCCTGGATCAGGCAGAAGCCGCATTAATACATACAAATCGGGACCCTATTAACTGGCAACTAAGAAGGGCACTCATCATGCTGCCTGGCTCAGTAAAATCTGGTCTGCAAAAGGAAGAGCCTCTGCTGCCCCATCTCGACCCCTTTCCAACCCATGAGACCCTGCTGATCCCCCCTCTACTATTTACCCGAGCCTCCAAGCCACCCGATTTTCACCTCCTGGTAGTCCAACAGCTTCCTTTTCTGCCCGATTCAGGTAGGCAGCAGCTGGTGAGATGTAAATAAGGCCCTGTGCTTTTTGTATTTTATTTCAGTTTCCAGCATGTATTTTTTTCAATCAGGTCATTTTCACAATTTGCAGATTCACTTTGCCTCCAACTTTGATCAATTGGATATTGTCAACAACATTTGTATTGGTAATATTCACTGTTATAAAAAATATGTGAAACTCATTTACTGCCTTGTTAACCTATATCTGTCTATTCCTGACTGGTTACCAGTGGCAAGAACATGCTTCTGTTCTAAGTTCAACAAATAATTTCTCCCACCTCTGCAGAGCATATCGCATTGGTCAATGCAGAGATGTTAAAGTGTTCCGACTAATTTCATTGGGTACAGTTGAGGAAATCATGTATCTGCGCCAGCTTTATAAGCAGGTGAGAAATTAATGGTGCTCAATATTTCACAATAATAATTCATTCTTTTTGAGGCTTTTCTAAGCAGGCTTTTTTATATTGTAAACCAGGTGGGTATACTTATCCCTCAGATGTTGTAACGATATAAAAATGTACCAAAATGATCCCTGATAATCCTGAAAAAGCGAATCCTCCCTGTTGGATTTGTTGTGATAAGGGAAAGTTTTTCAATATTATTGTATTCTTTTTAGCAATACCATCTTCATACTGAATATTTTGCTTTTTTCCCTAACAATGCTATGGTATTATAAATAGCTTTTCTTTATACAAAAGTGATTGACAAAAAGGACTTATAACATGAATTTAACTTGCTAAGTACTGTATTGTGCAATTAATATTCATGCTTCTGTTAATTTGTGAAAGGACAACATGACACCAGTCTGATGCTGCACTTAACAGCACTGCTGCTGATGGCAACTCTGTATTCAGTAACAGTGCTCTCTAGCAAACAAGATGGCACTGTTGCTTTTGAAGACTACAGGACCCACTTAGAGATGAATTGCTCCCAGAAGCAGAAGCTGTCAGCATCCCTGGCTACCAACAGGGTTGAGTGACTTGGGAGAGATATCCTACTGAGCCTCTCCCTATCTCTGTAATCTACTCCAGCTCCATGACATAGGATTACATAGGGTATACAGTGCAGAAACAGGCCATTCGACCCAAACAGTCCATGCTGTCGTTTATGCTCCACTAGAGCCTTCTGCTATCTTTCTTCGCCTAAATCTATTGTCATAACCCTCTGATCCCTTCTCTCTCATATGCTTGTCTAGCTTCCCCTTAACTGCATCATTACTATTCAATTCAACCACTACCTGTGGTAGCGAGCTCCATATTCTCACCAGTCTTTGGGTAAAGAAGTTTCTTCTGAATTCCCTATTGGATTTCTTGGTGACTATCTTAAATTGATAGACTCAAGTTTTGCTCTTCCCACAAGTGAAAACATTCTCTCTCTATCCACTCCACCAAAAGCTTTCTTAATTTTAAAGTCCTGTAATAGGTTACCCTTCAGCCTTTTTTCAGAAGAAAAGAGACACAGCCTGTTCATCCTTTCCTGATATGTGTACCCACTCATTTCTGGTATCACCCTTGTAAATCTTCTCTGCAATCTATCCAGTGCCTTTATATCCTTTTGATAATATGATGACCAGAACTGTACGCATTACTCTTAAGTGTGGTCTAGCCAAGGTTTGATACAGGTTTAGCATGTAGGATAACTTCCCTACTTTTCAATTCTTTCCCTCTAGAAATAAAGCCTACTGCTTGCTTTGCTTTTTTATGACCTTGCTAACCTGTGGCACACCTTTTAATTATTTGTGTATTTGTACTTTGTGAATCTCATAAGGAAACTGGTGGGTACCACCTGGGACAGCAGAGCCAACACACTATGCACTGCTTCACTTGCCCTGGTGTACTCAACAGCAGAGTACTGCTGCTCAACCTGGCTCAGGAGCCGCCACACAAACATGGTAGATATCCACTTCTGGGAAATCATGAAGATTATTTCTGGAACGTTGAGACCAACACAGCTAAAGTGGCTTCCTGTGCTAGCACACATTGAACCTTCTGATGTCCACAGAGAAAACATTCTCCTCAAGCAACACAACCAGCTGACAACTAACGAAACACTCCCATTATTACAGCACCTGAAATCTCGTAGCCCCTACTGGAACACACTCCACACTCTACAAACTGATGACAGCCCCACCTTTGTGGTTGACTGCTAACATTATCAACCACAACCTGGTAACTGACCTGAGGGGTGAAGTCCCAGGTTTCAAGTTCCCACGGAAAATCTGGACAACCCTCAACCGTTTGAGGACAGGCCAGGGAAGATGTGACCACTTGCTCCACAAGTGGAACGTGAGGACCAGCTCAGATTGTGACTGTGGCTTTCCAAGTCAGACCATCCCTCACATATTGAACTCTTGCCCTGAGAGATCCATTCCTGGTGGCATCGCAACCATTCACACTGCATCAGCGGAAGCCGTTGAATGGATTGTTAACCTCGACATGGAACTATAACTGCTTCCCCACCCATATGAATATATACTTCAAGATCCGTTTGTTCCTACCCACCTAGACTCGCACCTTCCAATTAATAAGTGACCTCCCTATTCTTCCTACTAAAATGTACTAGCTCACATTTATCTGTGTTGAATTTCATTTGCCAATTATTTGCCCATTCTGCAAGTTTATTAATGTCCTCCTGTAATTTTTTGCAGTTCTCCTCAGTATTGACTATCTTTTTTTATTCATTCATGGGATATGGGCATCGCTGACATTTATTGTCCTTCAGAAGGTGGTGGTGAGCTGCCTTCTTGAACCGCTGCAATCCATGTGGGGTAGATACACCCACAGTGCTGTTAGGAAGGGAGTTCCAGGATTTTGACCCAAAGACAGTGAAGGAACGGCGATATAGTTCCAATTCAGGATGGTGTGTGGCTTGGAGGGGAGCTTGCAGGTGGTGGTGTTCCCATGCAATCCATAACTCCTGAAATCTCCTTATGTGGCTCGGTATCACAATTTGTTTTATAATTCCCCTGTGAAGCATGTTAAAGGCACTATATAAATACAAGTTGTTGTTGTTGTAAGGGTGAAATTAGCCAAAGTTGCTGGTTGCTGCAGCCAAGGGCCTGGAGCTGCTGTCGAGTGATTCCTGCTAGGAGTGGCTGGGGATGTGTGAATGGGGAGTGAGGATAGGGTGATCATCCACACTTGTCAAAACAGCCTGCTGCTGACACTCAATATCTACATTCACCTATACAACAGCAACAACTTATGTTTATATAGCGCCTTTAACATAATAAAGCATCCCAAGGTGCTTTACAGGAGCATTATAAAACAAAGTATGGCACCGAGCCAAAAAAGGAAATATTAGGTCAGATGACCAAAAGCTTGGTCAAAGAGGTAGGTTTTAAGGAGCGTCTTAAAGGAGGAAAGCGAGGTGGAGAGGTTTAGGGAGGGAATTCCAGAGCTTGGGGGCTAGACAACTGAAGGTGCCACCACCATGGTGGAGTGATTACAATCAGAGATGCACAAGAGGCCAGAATTAGAGGGTTGTGGTGCTGGAGGAGATTAGAAATAGGGAGGGGTGAGGCCATGAAAACAAGAATGTGAATTTTAAATCAAGATGTTGCTTGGCCAGGAGCCAGCGTAGGTCACCGAGCGGAACGGAACTTGGTGCGAATTAAGACACAGGCAGCAGAGTTTTAGATGATCTCAAGTTTACGCAGAGTAGAATGTGGGAGACGAGCCAGGAGTGCGTTGTACGAGTCAAATCTAGAGGTAACGAAGGCATGAATGAGGGTTTCAGCAGCAGACGAGCTGAGACAGGGGCGAAGTCGGGCAATTTTATCAAGTTGGAAATAGGTGGTCTTAATGATGGCACAAATATGAGTTCGGAAGCTCATTTTGGGATCAAATGTGACACCAAGGCTGTGTACAGGCTGGCTTAATCGCAAACCGTTGCCAGGAGAGGAATGGAATTGGTAGCTAGGGAGCAGAGTTTGGAGCGCGGACAAAAACAATGGCTTCAGTCTTCCCAATATTTAGTTGGAGGAAATTTTTGCTCAACCAGAACTGAATGTCAGATAAGCAGTCTGATATTTTAAGAAAAGCCACTTGGGCAAGGTGCTGGAAAACTGCTGTTGCCTGTAGCCACGGGTGAGGTACCGGAAGACTGGAGGATAGTTAATGTTGTGCCTTTATTTAAGAAGGGCAGCAGGGATAAGCCAGGGAACTACAGGCTAGTGAGCCTTACATCAGTGGTGAGAAGGTTATTGGAAGGGATTCTGAGAGACAGGATTTATATGCATCTGGAAAGGCATGGTCTGATTAGGGACGGTCAGCATGGCTTTGTGCGTGGGAAATCATGTCTCACGAATTTGATTGAGTTTTTCGAGGAGGTGACCAAGAGGATTGACGAGGGCAGGGCGATGGACGTTGTCTACATGGACTTTAGCAAGGCCTTTGACAAGGTCCCGCATGGTAGGCTGGTCCAGAAGGTTCGAACAGATGGGATCCAGGGTGAGCTAGCAAATTGGATACAAAATTGGCTTGGTGATAGGAGGCAGAGGGTGATAGTGGAGGGTTGTTTTTCAGATTGGAGGCCGGTGACCAGTGGTGTGCCGCAGGGATCAGTGCTGGGCCCTCTGTTGTTTGTCATATATATTAATGACTTGTAAGGGGCATGATTAGTAAGTTTGCAGATGACACCAAAATTGGTGGTATAGTGGACAGTGAAGAAGGTTGTCTAAGGTTACAACAGGATATAGATCAACTGGGAAAGTGGGCAAGGGATTGGCAAATGGAATTTAACACAGACAAGTGTGAAGTGATGCATTTTGGGAAGTTAAACCAGGGCAGGACATAGACAGTGAATGGCAGGGCCCTGGGGAGTATTGTTGAGCAGAGAGACCTTGGGGTGCAAGTACATAGTTCCCTGAAAGTGGCAACACAGGTAGACAGGGTGGTGAAGAAGGCCTATGGCATGCTTGCCTTCATCGGCCGAGGCATTGAATACAAGAGTTGGGACGTCATGTTACAGTTGTACATGACGTTGGTTAGGCCGCATTTGGAGTACTGTGTGCAGTTCTGGTCGTCGCACTACAGGAAAGATGTGATTAAGCTAGAGAGGGTGCAGAAAAGATTCACAAAGGATGTTGCCTGGTTTGGAGGGCTTGAGTTATAAAGAGAGATTGTATAGGCTGGGTCTGTTTTCCCTGGAGCGAAGGAGGCTGAGAGGGGACATGATAGAGGTATATAAAATTATGAGAGGCATAGATAGGGTAGATAACCAGAGTCTGTTTCCCATGGTAGGGGTGACTAAAACTAGAGGGCATAGATTTAAGGTGAGAGGGAGGAGGTTTAAAGGGGATCAAAGGATAGTGGGTATCTGGAATGAGCTGCCTGAGGAGGTGGTGGAGGCAGGAACAGTAGCAACATTTAAGAGGCATCTGGACAGGTACTTGAATGAGCAAGGCATAGAGGGATATGGAATTAATGCAGGCAGGTGGGATTAGTATAGATAGGCATTATGGTCAGCATGGACGCGGTGGGCCGAAGGGCCTGTTTCTATGCTGTACGACTCTATGACTCTATCCCAGCATGAGTCAAGGTGTTCAAGGAGGAATAAATAAGTATTTTGGGGGAGGGAATATGAAGAAAAATAAAATCTGAATTTGTGTGGTACAAGAATCCTGCCATTGTGAATAGCTCCTGTGTCTGAACCATCAAATTTCACCAAACTCATCAAGTAAGAAAAATGTAAAAATGCTTGTTCTATTAAATTGTCAGACATGTTTGAAAGGGAGTGATATTAGCATATGAATAATATTCAGATTCATAGCATTCTGAATTGATTGTAAAATGTTCTAAATATTAAATGGATCCAGGCAGACCAGTATTTAACCACAATGGCAACATCTATTTATGTGAGTCTGACAAACTCGGTACCCTAAGGAATTCCTGCTTGTATCATTTAAAACTGAGTGTGTACTTCCTGAAAGCCACAAAATGCTGATGCATTGTTGAATCTGATGTTTGTGAACTATATTCTTTCCATTGCATTAGCAACTGCACTGTGCTGTTGTTGCAAGTGAAAACGCAAAACGCTACTTCAATGCAGTGCAAGGATCAAAGGAGCACCACGGGGAGTTGTTTGGAGTCCAGAATCTTTTTGGCTTACGGACAGGAGGATCCTGCTTGACTCGGGATATCATTCAGGTGAGGAACGCTGCAACAAACCTGCAGAATGTGGTTAGAATTAGTTTATGTTTTGTTTTTTCAAATCATTTTCTCTCCCTCTATCTCACTTTCTCTTACTCCCCTTCCCCTTCCCAGTCACACAACCCCTCCCCCTGATCACGTTGTATCGCTACTCAGGTGTTGTGAACTCACACATCTGGTAATGGTTTTCCACAGAAGTCCAAATTTCATGTTATTCATAATGTTACTAAAAATGATTGCATAAAAGTGCTCCTTGCATAGCATTTCAGGATTTTGGCCACAGCTGTTTATATTAACAAAGATATATTTTGTGTAACATCTTATTTGAAAATGTTTGTATGGATGATCAAAAGCTCGAAGTTTGTGATCAAAATCCTGGCAATTTATATCTGCATATGAAATCTCCCACCTGCATTCTATGCTGCCAGTCACCCACTATGGCAGTGTATATCAGACAGCTGATAATGGAAAATAACTGGAAGGGCACCCCCCACCCACCCTCCACACACACTATTGCAGAAACTCTGCTCACCTTGTGCCCTCATCTTATTCTTGGGGAGATTGGACTAACAGTGGTGGATCTGCCTGTCTGAAACAGATGGACAATTTATTTAAAAGTCAATTTGTGGGCACGTAGTCCATTTCCCACCATTTAGGAATGCAGGACTTAAATAACATCCATCTAATATGGGTGTCCAGGGTTGCAAGGTAACAGTGATTAAATGGAAAGCCATGTATTAGAAGACAGTAATATTCAAGTATTTCAGCTAATTCTTAACGAATTTCCTTTATTTTTCTTGCTGGAACTTTGAATCTCTTTAGTCTTTATGCAGATTGTTGAAAGTTACATTTTACGCCCAGAGCCATTGCTGATACCAATGGAAAAGCAAAATAACGTGGATGCTGGACATCTGAAATAAAAATAGAAAATGTTGGAAATACTCAGCATATCAGGAAGCATCTGTGGAGAAAGAAACGGAGTTGGCATTTCAAAGACCTTTCATCAGAGCTGATACCAATGAGTTTGCCAAGGAGAAATTTCCTATCTCATGTGTTTGGAAAAATAAGAGGACCAGTGAAAGAATGCCAGGCAGGTCAGGCTGCACAAAAGGTGCTGTGCCTACTCGCTGATATCCAAACATGTACCTCTGCAGAGAGGGAACATGCTGCACTCTGACAGATTATTAATGCTTGCAAAGCCTCCTCTTCCCAAAGGAAGTTGAGACAGCACACCCAATGGCACCACTAGGAGATGTGCGCTCCTGACTAACCAATCTTTTAGATGCTAAACAACCAGTGTACTCAGATTGGCCGCATGCACCAAAATGTCACCAACCATGGGCTGAATTTTATGCAGGTGGCGGGCTGGAAAGGCGAAGGGAACCCTGCCTCGGCAATTTTGGGACCTTCTGGCTACATTTTATGGTACTCAGACAGTTAACTACCCAGTGCCAGGATGGACAGGGAACCAGCCTCCAAGGGCTGCCAGCCAATCAGAGGTGCCCACTGCTGGTACTGCAGCAGGCCCCGGTCCAGGAGCAGTACTGGAGACCTGGAGCAGAAAAGTGGGGGCGGGCTTGCTGAGGCCAGTCAGACAGGCCCGAATAAGAGATTGGAGGGGAGCATAGTGGTTGTTGAGGGTGGGAAGGTGGTGGGTGTTGGCAGAGGTGCAATCTTTGCTGCTGGGGGTCTTCAGTGGGCCATAGATTGGGCTGAATTTTATCAGCCCTCTAGGGATGGGCAATGAGGCATGGGGTCCCATAAAAGAGCGGGGAGGGGGGTCGCCTTCCCAACACCATTCAATTTTGCCAGGGGCAGGGATGGCTGAGGACGGCCTTCCCGCCCAGAGGCAGTTGAGGCCTTTAAGTGGCCAATTAAGGCCATTTGCTGCCACTGCTGGTATTTTACCAGTGGCTGGTGGGAGCCACACCATATGGAGAGCCCACCCAATAGAACCAGGCGGCCTCCCTGTGGGCGGGAGAGAGGGGGCCCTCTTTGGGCAATCTGTGTTCACGGAGTGCCCCTGTCAACAAAGGCTGCCCAAGTGCTTCCAACCCCTCCCCTGCTCTAAACAACCTGTCGACTGGCCTGGGTAATTTACAAAACATAAATTCAGTTGAAGCATAAGGGGAGATTTTCAGCCCTACCCTGCATCAGTCTTGCATGCGGTTAAAAATGGCTGGTTAACATGCCTGCCAATGCCCTGTACTAGTCCCACTGTCTAGAATTCTAACCTGATCTTGACAAAAGCCATCAAAGACTGAAGCCAGCGAGGTCCTTTTTTAACTATGTAGATTGGAATTCAATGGCATCGAGTACTGACTACAATTTGAACTGCTGGTCTGAGTGGGCAGTCTATTATGATGTTCCTGCCAGGTGAAGACAGAGGGGGTGCAGATCGGGGCCAGAAGGGGCCCAAACATGTAAGTTGTCTTTACAAAAACTCCTTCATGCCCAACACGGTAAGTTTAGGTCTCCTTTGTCCCACCTTCTCAAACACAAGATCGTCCTGAAATCCCCTCCCCACAACTCACCCGAGTGCGAGTGATCATTTTGTCAATACCAAGGCCTGAAATTCCGCTCCTGGCTATCAGCGGGTTGATCGAGGGCTTGTAAACTAAGCCTTGTATTAGTAATCACCTGGACCTCACAATGCTGAGGTTGGGGGAGGGGGTGGTGCTTCACTTGTCTCCTGCCCACAGGTGAAAATAAGTAGAATCAGTACAAGATACAAGCAGCAGGTAACAATTGAGAGGGCTATAATTGACTTTTATTCTTTTTTTTTATTCATTCATGGGATGTTGGTGTCGCTGGTTAGGCCAGCATTTATTGCCCATCCCTAATTGCCCCTGAGAAGGTGGTGTTGAACGGCTGCAGTTCATGTGAGGTAGGTACACCCATAGTGCTGTTAGGAAGGGAGTTCCAGGATTTTGAGCCAGTGACAGTGAAGGAACAGCGATATAGTTCCAAGTCAGGATGGTGCATGACTTGGAGGGGAACTTGCAGGTGGTGGTGTTCCCATGCATCTGCTGCCCTTGTCCTTCTAGTTGGTAGAGGTTGCGGGTTTGGAAGGTGTTGTCTAAGGAGCCTTGGTGCGTTGCTGCAGTGCATCTTGTAGATGGTACACACTGCTGCCACAGTGCGTCGGTGGTGGAGGGAGTAAATGTTTGTGGATGGGATGCTGAGCAAGCGGGCTGCTTTGTCCTGGATGGTGTCGAACTTCTTAAGTGTTGTTGCAACTGCACCCATCCAGGCAAGTGGAGAGTATTCCATCACACTCCTGACTTGTGCTTTGTAGATGGTGGACAGGCTTTGGGGAGTCAGGAGATGAGTTACTCGCAGCAGGATTCCTTGCCTCTGACCTGCTCTTGTAGCCACGGTATTTATATGGCTACTCCAGTTCAGTTTCTAGTCAATGGTAACCCCTAGGATGTTGATAGTGGGGATTTCAGCGAACGTAATGCCATTGAATGTCAAGGGGGAGATGGTTAGATTCTCTCTTGCTGGAGATGGTCATTGCCTGGTACTTGTGTGGCACGAATGTTACTTGCCACCTATCAGCCCAAGCCTGGATATTGTCCAGGTCTTGCTGCATTTCTACACGAACTGCTTCAGTATCTGAGGAGTTGCGAATGGTGCTGAACATTGTGCAATCATCAGTGAACATACCCACTTCTGACCTAATGATTGAAGGAAGGTCTTTGATGAAGCAGCTGAAGATGATTGGGCCTCGGACACTACCCTGAGGAACTCCTGCAGTGATGTCCTGGAGCTCAGACGATTGACCTCCAACAACCACAACCATTTTCCTTTGCGTTAGGTATGACTCCAACCAGCGCAGAGTTTTCCCCCTGATTCCCATTGACTTCAGTTTTGCTCGGGCTCCTTG
Source organism: Heterodontus francisci (assembly GCF_036365525.1). Taxonomy (NCBI): domain Eukaryota; kingdom Metazoa; phylum Chordata; class Chondrichthyes; order Heterodontiformes; family Heterodontidae; genus Heterodontus; species Heterodontus francisci. The sequence continues at coordinate 123,063,874 of NC_090374.1, forward strand.
ATGCCGTACTCAGTCAAATGCTGCCTTGATGTCATTGGCAGTCACTCTCACCTCGCCTCTTGAGTTCACCTCTTTTGTCCATGTTTGAACCAAGGCTGTAATGAGGTCAGGAGCTGAGTGGCCCTGGCAGAACCCAAACTGAGTATTGCTTAGCAAGTGCTCCTTGATGGCACTGTTGATGACACCTTCCATCACTTTACTGATGATTGAGAGTAGACTGATGAGGTGGTAATTGTCCTGCTTTTTGTGTACAGGACATAGCTGGACAATGTTCCACATTGCCGGGTAGATGCCAGTATTGTAGCTGTACTGGAGCAGCTTGGCAAGTTCTGGAGCACAGGTCTTCAGTACTATTGCCAGAATATTGTCAGGGCCCATAGCTTTTGCAGGATCCAGTGCCTTCACTCGTTTCTTGATATCACACGGAGTGAATCAAAGTGGCTGAAGTCTGGCATCTGTAATGCTGGGGACGTCAGGAGGAGGCCGAGATGGATCATCAACTCGGCACTTCTGGCTGAAGATTATTGCAAATGCTTCAGCCTTATCTTTCGCACTGATATGCTGGGCTCCCCCATCATTGAGGATAGGGATATTTGTGGAGCCACCTCCTCCAGTTAGTTGTTTAATTGTCCACCACCATTCACGGCTGGATGTGGCAGGACTGCAGAGCTTAGATCTGATCTATTGGTTATGGGATCACTTAGTTCTTTCTGTCGCATGCTGCTTATGCAGTTTGGCACGCAAGTAGTCCTCTGTTGTAGCTGCACCAGGTTGACACCTCATTTTGAGGTATGTCTGCTGCTGCCCCTGGCATGCCCTCCTGCAATCTTCATTTGACCAGGGTTGGTCTCCTGTCTTGATGGTAATGGTAGAGTGGGGGACATGCGGTCACAGATTGTGGTTGAGTACAATTCTGCTGCTGCTGATGGCCCACAGCGTCTTATGGATGCCCAGTTTTGCACTGCTAGATTTGTTCGAAATCTATCCCATTTAGCACGGTGATAGTGCCACACAACACAACGGACGGTATCCTCAATGTAAAAGCAGGACTTTGTCTCCACAGGGACTGTGCGGTGGTAACTCCTACCAATACTGTCATGGACAGATGCAACTGAGGCAGGTAGATTGGTGAGGATGAGGTCAAATATGTTTTTCCCTCATGTTGGTTCCTTCACCACTTGCCACAGACCCAGTCTAGCAGCTATGTCCTTTAGGACTCAGCCAGCAGTGGTGCTACCGAGCCACTCTTGGTGATGGACAGTGACGTCCCCCACCCAGAATACATTCTGTGCCCTTTGCCACCCTCAGTGCTTCCTCCAAGTGCTGTTCAACATGGACGAGTACTGATTCATCAGCTGAGGGAGGGCAGTAGGTGGTAATCAGCAGGAGGTTTCCTTGCCCATGTTTGAGCTGATGCCATGCGACTTCATGGGTCTGGAGTTGATGTTGAGGACTCCCAGGGTAACTCCCTCCCTATTGTATAACACCTCTGCTGGCTCTGTCCTGCCAGTGGGACAGGACATACTCAGGGATAGTGATGGCAGTGTCTGGGACATTCTGTGAGTATGACTATGTTAGGCTGTTGCTTGACTAGTCTGTGGGACAGCTCTCCCAACTTTGGCACAAGCCCCCAGATGTTAGTAAGGAGGACTTTGCAGGTTGGGCAGGGCTGGGTTTGCCATAGTTGTTTCTGGTGCCTAGGTTAATGCCAGGTGGTCTGTCCTGTTTCATTCCTTTTTATTGATTTCGTAGTGGTTAGATACAACTGAGTGGTTTGTTAGGCCATTTCAGAGGGCATGTAAGAGTCAACCACATTGCTGTGGGTCTGGAGTCACATGTAGGCCAGACCAGGTAAGGACAGCAGATTTCCTTCCCTAAGGAGCATTAGTGAACCAGATGGGTTTTTACAACAATGGTTTCATGGCCATCATTAGACTAGCTTTTTAATTGCAGATGGTTTTTTTGATTAATTGAATTCAAATTCTATCTTCTGTTGTGGTGGGATTTGAACCCATGTCCCCAGAGCAATACGCTGGGTTTTTGGGTTATTAGTTTAGTGACAATACCACTACGCCACCGCCTTCCCGCCTCCCCAAGGAAGAAGAAATGTTCTGCGTTTCTCTAGTTGCTAAATGGTCTATTTTTATCCTTGACTTTACGGTTTTGTATTTCTTGGATTTTTACTTTTGTGATGTTCTGCCTTAGAAAATTATAGAAAATGTCTGCGAGTGTTGACATGATTTTAGGTGTCAGCCTTGCCTCAGTGGTAGCACTGCACCTTTGAGTCAGAAGATTGGGGGTTGAAGTCCCACTTCAGAGTTTTGGGCACATAATCTAGACTAACACCTCAATGCAGTACTGAGGGAGGTTGTATTGTTGAAGGTGCCAACTTTTGGATGAGACATTAAACCAAAGGTCTGTCAGGCCAGACAGACAGACATGAAAATTCCCATGGCACTTCTTGAAGAGCAGGGGAATCCTCCCTGTTTGCTGACCAACATTTATCCCTCATCCATCACCAGCAAAACAGATTACCTGGTCATTTATCTCACAGCTGTTTGTGGGACCTTGCTGTGTGTAAATTAGCTGCCAACTTTCCTACACTACGTGCTAAAAGTACTTAGTTGGCTGTGAAGCACTTTAGGACGTTCTGAGGTTGTGAAAAGTGTTATATAAATGCTCAATCTTTCTTTTCGTTAAATACTACAGAATTTTGAATAGCAACAAAGGATATTCTGTTCTCTAAGGATTAAATGGGAGCAACACATTGTGTAAATGTCAAAGAGTCACTTCCTGAACCTACTTAACTGGGTTCTCTTGGTTCATTATATGCTGGAAAGTAAAATGTTTAGAGAGGTGATTGTAAAAGAAATCAAATGGAATAGATTTACATTTCTGTGCCTTCTAGTTTCAATTCCCTTTTATCATAGAATTGCAAAAATTGTCAAAAATTACTTGTTAATAACTAAGAGCACGCCTCCTTTTAATATAACTAAAGCATGTGATTTCTTATATGTTTTGCTGCAGAGGGAAGGCCAAATAGAAGCAGGAGTGATGACAGCTGCTACACAGTTGAGAGAAGAACCTCCAGCACCAAGGCTGGAAACAGTGAGTTTTCCATCATATCATGTAGGCATGAAATACTACACCTGAAATTCATAGAGAGTGCAGGGAACATTAATGATCCCTAGTGGCTCCTCACCGCTCTGATATACTGGTACTTCCCAATGCCGTCTCTGGCTTAATAGCTCCCTTTCTCATAGATGAGCTCTGCTCAAGGTCTGGATTGGAGGCTCATCTGAAAACTGAGATAGCTTTTGATTACATAACCTTTTAAAACATTCTTTTCTCATGACAGTTACTGGTGTGTGCAGTGTACTGTGATGTATTCGTACAATCCAGGCACATCCAGATACCTCAACATGGCTGTTTCTAGCTGATCGGTTGACAGTTGTCATTAGTGCAGATTGTAGATGAGTAGATTGCTCCAGACTTTCTTTATATGTGAACAACTAAAATATCGCAGGAAATTTTGAACCGTCCATTCTGTTAGTGGTTTAAAAAAATAGTTTTAAATATACTTCAGCTGCAAAGAAGTAGCATTAGTGAACAAAATGTAGGAATAAGAAAGGTTCATGCAGTGCAACTCCTCCGATTATTTAGGTCCACATTCAAAACCCACTCAGGCTACCTTTTGCTTGTGGTCAACTGTGAATTGTGACTCACCAGATGAAAACCCAACTAACTTTCTAACTGGACCCGTTCAGGTATGTGTGCTGGTGCGTTCTGTACATCCTGTATGGGACACTCTCAGAAGGAGAGGTCTCCAGCAGCACTTTCTGTACAGATGTAGGCCCCGGAAGACTAAAAAAGGAATATAACTAGTCTGGGCAAAGTAACAATCTCGACAGTCACCATACGTCGTCTTCTCATAGTTCAGTCATTGATGAAATAAAGTTGGCATTTGTGTCAGGTATTTTTAATTCTGTCACCTGTGAGCTCCCAGTCTCTCCATCTCTAATTGTGAGGGACGCAGATGTGCCACATATATACATGGCACCCTTGTCTACTAAAAGTTCAGTGGGTGTGATGAACGATGTAATGGAGTATGCTTGGTAAGACAGAGTGAAATGTATATGTGTATTGGGGTGGGTGGTGAGGGGTTTATACCGCACAATTTTGGTGAATTAGCAAACTTTTCCTGACCTGCTTAAGTCATTAAATCGCTTCCTGCACTACATCCAATACCAGGGCACAATGCTACTGCTGCTCACCTCCTCACCTATCTTCATCCATGTCTTCTTGATGAGAACAGCAGGTTTCTTCGTCCCATTGCTGGGGAAAGGTATTTTCCTTCTGTTCCCGATTGCACCCCGTAGTAATTCAGGGGAAGCATCATTGAATCTGGGTGCTGCATTTACTGTTCGTGAATCCATCCTAAACATATCCAGGCTCCTCAATTTCATTTCTGCATTGGCCCTTTTAAATAGCAGACTGTGCAGCTTGGAGACTTAAAACTGGGAAAGAAAAATTTAATGATTTAATCGAGTCAGGTTCTTCAATTTTGACTTGCCAAGTTTACTTCTGCATTTCACCAATGCAGTTCCTCCCCCAGCTGGGAAACCATCTTTGCATTAATATCAGGTTCTTTGACTCTGCTTCTCTCTGCACAAATACTACATGACCTACTGAGTATTTCAAGCATTTTCTGTTTTTATTTTAATAATTTGATTGGTATATGCATACATGTAATATTCTCTTTAATATTTAGACCGTGGACACTGGAAAGATAATGAGAGAAGAGAATCGGGACTTGCTGGTGCAATCTGATAAAGGGAGCAAGCCATCTAAAAGAAAGTCAGAACAATTTTTTGACTTTAGCAGTGACAGTGAGACGGAGCCTTCAAGTATGACAAAAATGAAAAGTAGTAAAGGTGGTCTAGTAGAAACGAGTCACAATGCAGATACCCGGGGACAGCTCACATTGGTCCAGTGTGGGTTTTCCAAATTCCTTGACAGGAAAGCAGGCACTGGAGAGGAATTCAACGAGAGTGATGGCAGTTCTGATGATGAAATATTAGAGAACCCGTTCACAGAAGAAAGCACAAGCAATGATTCAGGTGCCCCTGTAGCAAAGGCAAAACACATGAGCAGCTACCTAGTCTCAAAGGCCCACTCAGATGCTCAGCCTATAAGAAGAAATCATGGGCTTGTTCAACAAGCAAGACAAAAGCTTTGTCAAAACTGGAGTACTTCTAGTGAATCTGAGGGAGATGCTGAATTAGGAAAGAAATGCATGTATCATGGTACTTTAGAAAATGTTGCTATTGCCATGGGAACTGACAACAGCACAGAAGAAAGTGATGATGTCATCCCTCCTTCAAAAGTGTTGGGACTAAAGAAAAAAGTGCATGCCAAGAAGAAATCTAAACCTAACTTCCTGTCAAAAGATTCTGAGGATTCGAATAACGAAAACTTCACAAGTATTTCCTGTAAAGAAAGGGTCTTGTTTCCCTGTAAGCACTCAGGGTTTCCTGGTGCAAAAGCAGGAATCAGTGGTGATTGCCCCAAGATAACAAAAGGGAAACCCTTGAGCCATTCTGCCAAATTGAAAGAACCAGGCAACCTCAGTGATGAGTCGGACGACATTGAAATATCTGCAGATTCACCAGAGATAACGTCCGATCAATCTGAACACGGAGCAAAAAGAGGCAAAAAAAGCTTTTACAGTAAATCACAAGTCCGTTTTAAAAAAGAAACAGGACAGTACAACATTGAGGAATTTTCATCCTCTGGAGATGATGTCCCCACCAAACGAATCCGGTTCAGTGCAACCAGAGAGAGGGGCAAAAGCAAAAGTAAACCAGAGTGCAGCAAAGTTCGGTTTTGGCCCAAGAATAGGCCGAGTGGAATTGCCAAAGGTGAAGATGTACCAGGGTACAAAAAGCAGAGCCAAAGTCAAGGGGAGCAGCTTGCATCAATGGACAGATTGCTAGGTAACTGCAAATCTTTCTTTTAGAGAGGGATGTAAAGTCAGGATGTTTGTTGCCTATTGTTCAGGCTTTGTAACTGTGAGGGTTAAAAGTATGTTGCATTCACATTTTACAAGACCAGTGTTGGGGTGGAGTTGATAACTTGTTTGCACTGACAAAAAACTTGAATGTAAATCATGTTTGAAGGCCCATACAGACTCCAAAGTGAAGCAGAATAAAATTCTGTCCTGAAGCGAGATAGGCTACATTTACACTATAGGGTTGAAATTAATATGCTTAGTGCCTGTTTTTACAAAGTAAAACGAGCACAAAGCATACCAATTTAGATGTGAGATGGCCTACACGCAGTCAGCATAGGTGCTGGCCCCACTGTTAAACTCGTGAGGCCACTTTTTAGGAACCCCAATTAGGACCTAACTCCTGTTAAAGGATCCCTGAGTATAGTTAGTTGCCAGTGAGCAGAGTAGACGTTGGGCCTGCCCAATTCACAATTCTTCAGCAGCCCTTCTGACTGCCAATTAAAAATACGTGTTTTTTTTTGCAACTTAAAGTACTTTGGAGCCAGGAGCAGCAGGAATTCTCCTCCCACCCCACATCCCCACTCCACCAACCATCTCCACACTCCTGGTGTTCGATGTGGTGACAAGTCATGGCACCAACAGCTCGCCCTGAGTAGTAATTGATTTTTTTTTTAATGCCATTATGATTTGTCTCCTGCATTGCTCGCAGCACTGCCCAGGAAATTAACCTTTCATTCCTGGTGATTCCTGGAGGGTATTAAATCCTAGCCACAAATATGTAGGTAAGGCTCAAGGACCAATTCCTGGCTATTCTTAGGCCTCTTAGTTCATGCATGCACTGTCTGGGCCTAAAATCTTCTCCTTTCATTGCAATGTCAGTCTAAAGCAAAACTATCACAGTTGCAGTGTAAATGCGCCAAAATGTCTACAGTGCTGAATTTGTATGGCATGCAAGCATCTTAGCTCGGATAAAAAAAAGTGGTTGCTGCTGCAAACTTTAAAATAAATTGATTCCTTAATTGGAGGTGCTGTGTGGCTCTTCAACTGCAGCTGATACTGGGAACCAGTCAAGGCATGTCTAAAACAGAATATGATAAGTCTGGTAAAGATTTAAAACAAAGTTTCCATTAAATTGTATTAAAGAAGCCATATCCTGGCAGAAATAAATAATGTGTATTGAATACAAATGGATTGGAGGCCTATTCTGAATAAATACAAGGATGTTAGCAGTCTGGTTTTATCACAGAGAGTGGGTTTCTTCAAGCCTCAGACATGTTGGGTGGAATTTTACATTGGCGGCGGGTATCTCGATGTCGGGAGAAACCAACACCAAGATCCAACACCAACACCAGTTAGACACTTAACTGGACAGCGGCAGGCCTTCCATAGGATTTAGGACCCCGTCGCAGGAAGTCCCAGAACTGCCGGCTAATCAGAGGTCGGCAGCTGCAGTGCCACTACAGAGGAGGTGGCTGCTGCTGTAGCTGCAGCGACCAGATACTGAGAAGTGGCGCTGGAACCAGGCTTAAGGTAGGTCAGGGCAGTAGGGGTTTCACAGGGTGGAGAGGGGAGGGGGCCGGCAGCAAGAGCAGGCGTTGGCCCTCAGCGGCCCCCCCACTTCCTGATTCCTGGTCTCTCATTCTGGCAATGTGCCTTTGAACAAGGGAACCCCTCCCCCAAAGCCAGGAAGCAGCCCGCACCATTTTTCATGCTGTGCTTCTTGAATGGTAACAGGACTGCCCACCACATGGGCAATTGGAAGTTAATTACACAGTTTTTTTTTTATTCGTTCCTGGGATGTGGGTGTCGCTGGCTGGGCCAGCATTTATTGCCCATCCCTAATTGCCCTTGAGAAGGTGGTGGTGAGCTGTCCATGTGGGGTAGGTACACCTCCAGTGCTGTTAGGAAGGGAGTTCCAGGATTTTGACCCAGCGACAGTGAAGGAACGGCGATATAGTTCCAAGTCAGGATGGTGTGTAGCTTTGGAGGGGAACCTGCAGGTGGTGGTGTTCCCATGCATCTGCTGCCCTTCTTCTCCTAGGTGGTAGAGGTCGCAGGTGTGGAAGGTGCTGTCTAAGGAGCCTTGGTGCATTACTGCAGTGCATCTTGTAGATGGTACACACTGCTGCCACTGTGCGTCGGTGGTGGAGGGCCTCAATTGGCGGCAGGGAGGGAAGGCTGTTCACAGGCCTGCCCGCCCCAGACTAAATTTCAGCGGAGGCAGAATGGTGGCGGGTTCCCCCCCACCCCCCACCACCACCTTTCCAACCGATTTTATGCTCTCCCCGCCTCCAAATCTGCCACAGGGGAGAGCATAATATTCCATCCGCTGTCTGGGAATTTAAGTGAGAACTGGCTGTCTGGGGTTCCATCACCAAAGTACATTTTGATTAACTGAGGAGCCCCATCGTGCATTTTAACTAATAATTCTTCATCAATGTGTTGATTTGAATTTAACCCAACTGGATGAAAGAAGTAAACCTAAACAAGTTACACTTTTATATGAAACTGTCATGCAAAACAAATGATTTGATTTCCTGAGGGATACTTTCTTCTTTGAAATAATTTAAAGGGTTGCTGCTAACTAATATTTCAATCATTAGGTGATGTACAGGAAGTGGCTTTCATTCATTCAAACCAACGTGTGATTGGATCCAGCAAGGCTGAAAATCAAATGAGTCATACTGCAATTCGTGACGTATTTAAGCTAAAACGATATTCCCAGACTCCTGCCAATATAGCAGTCCACACGAGACAGGTAAGATGACGACTGAACAGTATCATTTTTTATATATATAAAATAATAAATTACTTTATACCATTTAGCAATTTTATTTATTAGTTCATAAAATCTCATTAATAAAGCTGGTTATATGGCTTTCAGAATGATGCCAACTACTGCAGGAAGTTAACATTGGTTCTGAGATGATCTGACTAGCTTGTCACGGGTTTGGTATTCTCTACTGCCCTGAATTTTGCGGTCAGCAGTGAGCAAAGGGCACTTGCCACTGACCTTGAAGAAAGTCTCACTGAGAGATCTAGTGATCTCTGTGGCGAGAACTTCACCTCACTCGCCATGCTGTGGATTGCAGTATTCTTTAGTGGGGATTCCCAGCCTGGAGCTGCAGTGATGTTATCAAGCTGCCCAAGCAGGCAGTCACATTAAAGAATTCTCACAGACAGCCAACCAGGTAATGAAAAGCACTAAATAAAATCACTTTTTAAAAATTTTATATACAGTCAGATAAATATTGGGGCGTACACTTGGAGTGAAACTAGAAGGTGAAATATCATGAAAAAAGCTTTAAAAAGATTATTTTAAAAAACTCAGTTTAGAAAAAATCTAGTAATTAATCATAATGGTGACATTTAACAATACAGAATTATTTTTTTAGAGTCAGGTCTGTTGTTCAGAATTAGTTATTACTCCGATCGCTGTTAAATCCCCAATTACATTTGGTTAAACAAGGTGTAACTTTTTCATTGGATTTCTAACAGTGATGTGAGAGTGAGAAAGGGGAAATTCTCACCACATCAACTGATTTCAATGATTGCTGGCTTGTTGTGGTGGGCACAACGCTGACTGTGGCACAGCAATAAGTGACAGACCGCAGTTTCAGGATTTCTGTGTCAATCTGCAGTTGTGTTAAATCCTGAAGTTGCGGTCAGTTTCAGAGGGGTAATGATGGTAAACACTGACAGTTCACCGTCAAATCCCCGCACAAAATCTGTGTCATTATGTTTTCCAACATGCATTTCTTACTCTTGATGTGCATTTAAATGTGCTGAAGAATATGTCTTCTTAATATTTTTTTTATAAGGATTTTCCTTGTTTTAATAAAACTACAGTACTTGTGTAGAAAGGGATCAATTCAGTCGAGCAAACTTCCAGCTAGTATGAGCATGAGATGGGCAGCACAGAAGGAGGGCATTTGGCCCATCGAACCTGAGCCAGCTCTTTTGAAGAGCAATCCAGTTCATCCCACTCTCCTACTCTTTCCCATATCTTTCATTTTTTTTCTTCTATTCATCAATTATTTATCCAGTTTTCTTTTGAAGGCTGCTATTGAATCTGTTTCCACCACACTATCAGGTAGTACATTCCAAATCCTAACCACTCATTGCATAAAAAAAGTTTTTCTTTGTGCTACCTTTGGTTCTTTTTGACAATCACCTTAAAACTGCACCCTCTGGTTATTGACGCTCCAGCTATTGGAAACAGTTTCTTTTTATTTACTCTGTCGAAACCCTTCATGATTTTAAACACCTTGATCAAATCTCCTGCTAGTCTTCTGTGCTCTAAAGAGAAAAATCCCAGCTTCTCCAGTCTATCCACCCAACTTTATTCCCTCACCCCTGAACCCATTCTAGTAAATCCTAGTAATATGAGTAGCAGTTTGGCCAACTTGTTCATTTTAAATTTAAAAAACTGAGGAGTTATCTAAAGATTTAAGTGATATAGACCAGACATTTAAAAATCTTTCAAAGCTCCAAAAGTAGGTTGGTAGCAGCATGTTGGGGTCTATTTATAAATGCAACTGTGTTTTTGTTAGGCAGGGTATGAAAGGTTACAGAGCCAAGGTGGGTAGATGGAGTTAAGATACAGAGCAGGTATGATCTCATTGAATGCAGGAACAGGAACCACATGGTTCCGCACGGGAACCGGAGCCACGGATCAGTGGATGGGGTAGCTGTTGAACAGGCAGATACCGAGTGCAGAGAGTCTGTGAGGAAGGTTAGACAGTTGACAGGGCAAAGTTGCAGCCAGTATGATGGGTTGAAGTGTGTCTATTTTAACGCAAGAAGTGTCAGGAATAAGGGTGATGAACTTAGAGCATGGATCAGTACTTGGAGCTACGATGTTGTGGCCATTACGGAGACATGGATATCACAGGGGCAGGAATGGATGTTGGATGTTCCGGGGTTTAGATGTTTCAAAAGGAATAGGGAGGGAGGTAAAAGAGGTGGGGGAGTGGCATTGTTAATCAGGGATAGTATCACAGCTGCAGAAAGGGAGGTCGTCGAGGAGGGTTTGTCTACTGAGTCATTATGGGTGGAAGTCAGAAACAGGAAAGGAGCAGTCACTTTGTTGGGAGTTTTCTATAGACCCCCCAATAGCAACAGAGACATGGAGGAACAGATTGGGAGGCAGATTTTGGAAAGGTGCAGAAGTAACAGGGTTGTTGTCATGGGTGACTTCAACTTCCCTAATATTGATTGGAAGCTCCTTAGTGTAAATAGTTTGGATGAAGCAGTTTTTGTCAGGTGTGTCCAGGAAGGTTTCCTGACTCAATACGTAGATAGGCCGACTAGAGGGGAGACTATGTTGGACTTGGTGCTTGGCAACGAACCAGGCCAGGTGGCAGATCTCTCGGTGGGAGAGCATTTCGGTGATAGTGATCACAACTCCCTGACCTTTACTATAGTCATGGAGAGAGACAGGAGCAGACGGGATGGGAAAATATTTAATTAGGGGAGGGGGAATTACAATGCTGTTAGGCAGGAACTGGGGAGCATAAATTGGGAACAGATGTTCTCAGGGAAATGCACGACAGAAATGTGGAGGTTGTTTAGGGAGCACTTGCTGCGACTGCTGGATAGGTTTGTCCCGATGAGGCAGGGAAGGGATGGGAGGGTGAAGGAACCTTGGATGACAAGAGATGTGGAACAGCTAGTCAAGAGGAAGAAGGAAGCTTACTTAAGGTTGAGGAAGCAAGGATCAGACAGGGCTCTAGAGGGTTACAAGGTAGCCAGGAAGGAACTGAAGAATGGACTTAGGAGAGCTAGAAGGGGACATGAAAAAGTCTTGGCGGGTAGGATTAAGGAAAATCCCAAGGCGTTCTACACTTATGTGAGGAACAAGAGGATGGCCAGAGTGAGGGTAGGGCCGATCAGGGATAGTGGAGGGAACTTATGCCTGGAGTCGGAGGAGGTAGGGGATGTCCTAAATGAATACTTTGCTTCAGTATTCACTAGTGAGAGGGACCTGGTCGTTTGTGAGGACAGCGTGGAACAGGCTGATATGCTCAAACAGGTTGAGGTTAAGGGGGAGGATGTGCTGGAAATGTTGAATGATATGAGGACAGATAAGTCCCCAGGGCCAGACGGGATAAACAAAGAACAAAGAACAAAGAAAATTACAGCACAGGAACAGGCCCTTCGGCCCTCCAAGCCTGCGCCGATCCAGATCCTCTATCTAAACATGTCGCCTATTTTCTATGGGTCTGTATCTCTTTACTTCCTGCCCATTCATGTATCTGTCTAGATACATCTTAAAAGACGCTATCGTGCCCGCATCTACCACCTCCGCTGGCAACGCGTTCCAGGCACCCACCACCCTCTGTGTAAAGAACTTTCCACGCATATCCCCCCTAAACTTTTCCCCTTTCACTTTGAACTCGTGTCCCCTAGTAATTGAATCCCCCACTCTGGGAAAAAGCTTCTTGCTATCCACCCTGTCTATACCTCTCATAATTTTGTACACCTCAATCAGGTCCCCCCTCAACCTCCGTCTTTCTAATGAAAATAATCCTAATCTACTCAACCTCTCTTCATAGCTAGCGCCCTCCATACCAGGCAACATCCTGGTGAACCTCCTCTGCACCCTCTCCAAAGCATCCATATCCTTTTGGTAATGTGGCGACCAGAACTGCACGCAGTATTCCAAATGTGGCCGAACCAAAGTCCTATGCAACTGTAACATGACCTGCCAACTCTTGTACTCAATACCCCGTCCGATGAAGGAAAGCATGCCGTATGCCTTCCTGACCACTCTATTGACCTGCGTTGCCACCTTCAGGGAACAATGGATCTGAACACCCAAATCTCCCTGTACATCAATTTTCCCCAGGACTTTTCCATTTACTGTATAGTTCACTCTTGAATTGGATCTTCCAAAATGCATCACCTCGCATTTGCCCTGATTGAACTCCATCTGCCATTTCTCTGCCCAACTCTCCAATCTATCTATATTCTGCTGTATTCTCTGACAGTCCCCTTCACTATCTGCTACTCCACCAATCTTAGTGTCGTCTGCAAACTTGCTAATCAGACCACCTATACTTTCCTCCAAATCATTTATGTATGTCACAAACAACAGTGGTCCCAGCACGGATCCCTGTGGAACACCACTGGTCACACGTCTCCATTTTGAGAAACTCCCTTCCACTGCTACTCTCTGTCTCCTGTTGCCCAGCCAGTTCTTTATCCATCTAACTAGTACACCTTGGACCCCATGCGCCTTCACTTTCTCCATCAGCCTACCATGGGGAACCTTATCAAACGCCTTACTGAAGTCCATGTATATGACATCTACAGCCCTTCCCTCATCAATCAACTTTGTCACTTTCTCAAAGAATTCTATTAAGTTGGTAAGACATGACCTTCCCTGCACAAAACCATGTTGCCTATCACTGATAAGCCCATTTTCTTCCAAATGGGAATAGATCCTATCCCTCAGTATCTTCTCCAGCAGCTTCCCTACCACTGACGTCAGGCTCACCAGTCTATAATTACCTGGATTATCCCTGCTACCCTTCTTAAACAAGGGGACAACATTAGCAATTCTCCAGTCCTCCGGGACCTCACCCGTGTTTAAGGATGCTGCAAAGATATCTGTTAAGGCCCCAGCTATTTCCTCTCTCGCTTCCCTCAGTAACCTGGGATAGGTCTCTTCCGGACCTGGGGACTTGTCCACCTTAATGCCTTTTACAATATCCAACACTTCCTCCCTCCTTATGCCGACTTGACCTAGAGTAATCAAACATCTGTCCCTAACCTCAACATCCGTCATGTCCATCTCCTCGGTGAATACCGAGGCAAAGTACTCGTTTAGAATCTCACCCATTTTCTCTGACTCGACGCATAACTTTCCTCCTTTGTCCTTGAGTGGGCCAATCCTTTCTCTAGTTACCCTCTTTCTCCTTATATATGAATAAAAGGCTTTGGGATTTTCCTTAACCCTGTTTGCTAAAGATATTTCATGACCCCTTTTAGCCCTCTTAATTCCTCATTTCAGATTGGTCCTACATTCCCGATATTCTTTCAAAGCTTCGTCTATACCCAAGGATATTACGGGATGCGAGGGAAGAGATTGCTGGGCCTTTGGCAATGATCTTTGCGTCCTCACTGTCCACTGGAGTAGTACCGGATGATTGGAGGGTGGCAAATGTTGTTCCCTTGTTCAAGAAAGGGAATAGGGATAACCCTGGGAATTATAGACCAGTCAGTCTTACGTCGACAGTGGGCAAATTATTGGAGAGGATTCTGAGAGACAGGATTTATGATTATTTGGAAAAGCATGGTTTGATTAGAGACAGTCAGCATGGCTTTGTGAGGGGCAGGTCATGCCTCATAAGCCTTATTGAATTCTTTGAAGATGTGACAAAACACATTGATGAAGGAAGAGCAGTGGATGTGGTGTATATGGATTTTAGCAAGGCGTTTGATAAGGTTCCCCATGGTAGGCTCATTCAGAAAGTAAGGAGGCATGGGATTCAGGGAAAGTTGGCTGTCTGGATACAGAATTGGCTGGCCCATAGAAGTCAGAGGGTGGTAGTAGATGGAAAGTATTCAGCATGGAGCTCGGTGACCAGTGGTGTTCCACAAGGATCTGTTCTGGGACCTCTGCTCTTTGTGATTTTTATAAATGACTTGGATGAGGAAGTGGAAGGCTGGGTTAGCAAGTTTGCCAATGACACGAAGGTTGCTGGAGTTGTGGATAGTGTGGAAGGCTGTTGTAGGTTGCAACGGGACATTGACAGGATGCAGAGCTGGGCTGAGAAGTGGCAGATGGAGTTCAACCTGGAAAAGTGTGAAGTGATTCATTTTGGAAGGTCGAATTTGAATGCGGAATACAGGCTTAAAGACAGGATTCTTGGTAGTGTGGAGGAACAGAGGGATCTTGGGGTCCATGTCCATAGATCGCTCAAAGTTGCCACCCAAGTTGATAGGGTTGTTAAGAAGGCATATGATGTGTTGGCTTTCATTAACAGCGGGATTGAGTTTAAGAGCCACAAGGTTATGCTGCAGCTCTATAAGGCCCTGGTTCGACCACACTTGGAATATTGTGTTCAGTTCTGGTCGCCTCATTATAGGAAGGATGTGGAAGCTTTAGAGAGGGTGCAGAGGAGATTTACCAGGATGCTGCCTGGACTGGAGGGCATGTCCTACGAAGAAAGATTGAGGGAGCTAGGGCTTTTCTCATTGGAGCGAAGAAGGATGAGAGGTGACTTGATAGAGGGGTACAAGATGATGAGAGGCATAGATTGAGTGGATAGTCAGAGACTTTTTCCCAGGGTGGAAAGGGCTTTCACCAGGGAGCATAATTTTAAGGTGATTGGAGGAAGGTTTCGGGGAGATGTCAGAGGTAGGTTCTTTACACAGAGAGTGGTGGGTGCGTGGAATGCGCTGCCAGCGGTGGTAGTAGAAGCAGATACATTAGGGGCATTTAAGCGACTCTTGGATAGGTACATGGATGATATTAGAATGAAGGGTAGGTAGTTAGTTTGATCTTAGAGTAGGTTAAAGGTTCGGCACAACATCGTGGGCCGAAGGGCCTGTACTGTGCTGTACTGTTCTATGTTCTAACAGGCTCGAGGGCTAAATGGCCTGCTTCTGTTCCTATGTCCCCCAGAACATTTGTTTCCCTGTTTAGTAAAGGTTTTTTTTGGAGGCAAGCGCCACTGTTGTAATTGAATTACTTCATGCAAAATAAATAATTTATTTAGAAATAAGTACAGTGAATTACAAAGTTTGCAATTCTGCCCATGATTTTTTTTTATTCGTTTGTGGAATGTGGGCGTCACTGGCTAGGCCAGCATTTATTGCCCATCCCTCATTGCCCTTGAATTGAGTGGCTTGCTCGGCCATTTCAGAGGGCATTTCGGAGTCAAGCACATTGCTGTGGTTCTGGAGTCACTGCCAGACCAGGTAAGGATGGCAGATTTCCTTCCCTAAAGGACATTAGTGAACCAGATGGGTTTTTACAACAATCGACAATAGTTTCATGGCCACCATTAGACTAACTTTTAAATCCAGATTATTTTTATTAATTGAACTCAAATTTCACCATCTGCCATGGTGGGATTCGAACCCACGCCCCCAGAGCATTAGCCAGGGCCTCTGGATTATTAGCCCAGTCATATTACCACTACGTCACTGCCTCCCCCATGGCAATCGAAATGTAACAAGGGCTGGGATTTTACGGGCCCTCTGAGGTGGGGTCAGAACCCTAACCCTCCCATCATGTTACTTGTTGTTGAGGTGATGTGCGATAGAAAGCCACTATCTGTGGCAAACTTTCAGTCTGCAGACAGGAGATATTCTGAGCACTTTCTCACAGCTGTGTTAAGCGCATAAGTTTTATTTTTTTTAAAGAGCTTGCTCAAAGTATCTTTTAAAAAAAAAGACATTTTGAAAAAGAACTGTATTTAGTTTTAAGATTTTTTCATCCTGTCTGATTCTGTTTTTATTTTGATGACCGTGTTTAATATTTTTGTTTCAATAGTCAGGACTGGTAACATTGGTGGTGTGGAAATGACTCAGAGGAATTACTGAGCCTGATCTCAATACTTAGCTTCTAATACTTGTCTCAGTGCAAATCTTTAGTCAAACTCTTAAAAGGGTTCATTCTTATTCGACAATTAGAAGGTTCATTTAGGTGCTGAGAGTCTAGAACCCCCTTTTTTGTTGGTTATTTATGGAAGTGGATCCATTTTCCGATATCCATCAGATCTCAGGAGTTAATTTTCTTTCATCAGATTTTCATCATAAAACAAGAAAACAACAGCCAGTAAAAACTTGGTGCATACAATATCAGATTTTATTTTGTATTACCAATTTAACAAAATCCAGAAGAAATGTACTACTTTGCACACATATTTAATAGCTATACTCAATATAGCCCACAAACTTCCTTTAATGTGCAGATCGATTGTTAATCTTTATGGTAAATAAAACATTTGAAGTAGCTGCATATGCTACAAGTTGGGCTGCTTTTATTATAACCTTGTTTTAATTCTGATGCTGGCAGACTGATTTTCCATAGATAGACAAGTCTGGTGCAGGTCTTCCAGAATTTAATAGAAAGAAAGCCAATATGAAAGCAATTGGTGTGTATCCTGGTGGATGTGTAGTGTGTATTGCAGCATCAGAGCAATAGACTACATGATTGTAGGACAGCATATCACTTATTCCTGTTTTTTGTGCTCAGAATTAAGCTTGTCAACTTTTTAAAAAAATATTATTTTGGTGAACGAAATTCGCAGCAGTACTGTTGCCTCTATGTCTCCACATGGCTTTCTGGTGTTTTCTCTGAATGTTTTACTTGCATGCAACAAAAGTAATTGGGCTCACCAACTAAATAGGTTAGGTACCAGAATTGCCCTTTGTACAATCTCAGCAGGGTTCCATATTATCTTTATTCCCTACTAGCGCAGTGCTCCTGAAACACCAGGACCAAATATACTTCAGTTTCCTCCTCTTGTTCCACTGAATGGAATTGTTAGGTTGGTTAATAATTTTGCTGAACCATGTTTGTTTCTGAATCTTTTATTCCTTCTCTTGATGGTTTACTCTAATGACATAACCTGACTGGGGTACATTGTTAAAGTTTTCGACACTGAAGGAAGATTTCAGCCTTCAAAATAAAAAAAATGAATGGCCTTCTAATTCTAATAGGCTGCAAAGAAATACAACCTGATAGCTGCAGTGATGTAGAATTGACCCAGTGTCCCTGTCCTTCCAACTGATGGTATTCCAAATTATATGGATAGAAAGAGCACATTGCACATACAAAGCACAAACTCAGCAATATGTTTCACTTGCCCCTTAACTGGTAATTATGCTAATATCAATATCCTTAACTAGTCCTTCACTAACAGAATCCATCTCCTGCTGCCAGCAGCATGGATTGGAAGAGTCAATGATCAGGAACATGCACCAAGACCACTTTCTGATATTGCTGCTACTTCTTCCCCAATTACCACTGATGTATTTCCTTATGTCAACATTACTTTATGGAGTGAAGAGAAAATTTATAATGGCTATTGGCAAAGAGGATGATCCTTAGATGGACATATCATTTATAACAGTGAATATGTCTGCCAGAGTCAAAGAGTAAGATGATTCCATGATCTCTAAAAGAAAGAAAGAACTTGCATTTCTACAGCACTTTTCATGACCTCAGGATATCTCAAAGCACTTTACAACCAATGAAGTACTTTTTCAAGTGTAATCACTGTTATAATATAGGAGACTCTGCAACCAATTTACACGCAGCAAACTCCCACAAACAGCAATGTGATAATGACCAGATAACCTGTTTTTGAGATGTTAGTTGTGGGATAATATTGACCAGGAGACTGGGGAAACCTGCTGTTCTTCAAATAGTGCCACTGGATCTTTTACATCTACCTGAGATGGCAGACGGGGCCTCAATTTAATGTCTCATCTAGCGAGCTGTAGAGTTGTATTGAGGGACAAGTATCATGTGCTGGTTCGCATGTTTTTTTTCGATGGCCGTACAAGCCAACACTGGGGGTACTTGTCAGCATTTATACAAAGACCAAATTAAAAGACCCATGTAGCAAAGTGAGTGCTCCAAGATAGTAAGAATGAGGGTACTTTGCTCAAAGCATCAAGCCAATCATCCTGCGTGGTTAGTCACTCATTCAACAATTCAATCTGAAATAAATGGCAGAAAATCCTTAACTAAACCATATACTTTATACAACTGCAACTAGATTATGTAAAACACAGTCTCTAAGTAAACTGTATCGGTGGATTTATTTTTGTCTAATGTGCAGGTCATTAAGGAAAACTAAGTGGGTTAAATTTTATTTCAAGTTTTGCATTAAGGTGTTTTGCCTCAGTTAGGAATTATAAGCAAAGTAAGGTGAATGGAAAGAGATTTGGGAATTCTGTGCTTGGATCAATTAATTGTTTATCTGAAGTTGGCAGCACATTGAATTCTGTGTAACATTTTAAGATCATATTATTGAAAGCATTTAACATGTGCTTTTATTTTAGATGCTTCAAGAAGCTGATGATGTGCTTGGTTCCCCTCAAAAATCCTTCCAGCAACATCAAACAAATGAAAGTCAAAAGTTACCCCCCCTCTCACTTGTGCATCCTGTCACACAGACAGAAAGGAAGGTCCACCGAGCAGGTGGCACTACCTTCTTGATTGGACAAACACCCAAAGGAATCTGTAGGTGAGTGAACCAGAAGACACAGGTCAGAGGTCAAAAGGGCCCCACTTCCTCTTTGTTAAGGCAGCTGTAGACATTGCCTCCCTTGTTGGTTATGTGATACTATTACCTGAAGGTGTTACTTCAGGGGCTTCTTTTCCTTTTGTATGTGCAAGAAATTGGACACTCTGGTAATGTGATCATGTGAGTTCAGACCAATCTCAATAAGTGTACTGACCTAATGTATTTGCCGAATGATGGGACAGCTGCAGAATACATGTACAGGATATGCTTAACCAATTCTTCCACTGACCATTTTGTTTCCATTCAGGTTAGTAAAGCCTTTTTTCACAGTGGTAAAGATAGCAGCGTGCAGGGCCTGTCAAAGGCAGTTGCACCTGCAGAGCCAAGCAAGGAATGCAGACTGGGTAGCAAGTGCTTCATTTTGAGAAACAGACCAGTACTTTTCCAGAAACCATTGTGTTTCCTCTCATTTCTGATTACATTGTCGCATCACGTTCTCTTTGTACAGGATTTGGGGCTCTCACTCTCTAGATCACTGATTCAAGAAGCCTTGTTTTGACAGCCATCATCATAATACAATAATTGAGCAATAATGAATGAGAAAGCATGAATTGACAATATAGTAAATGACAATTGAGCCTTTATTTGTAATCATGGGTGAGCCGAAAGGCCATATATGTGTTCTGGTCAGTTTTTTGTTTGTGTTCAGTTGTTCAGTAGTGCTGTGCTGAATAATTCACACAGCCCACACAGGTTCTGAAGGCAGGGATGCAGGTCCAGCAGTCTCTGGTGCAGCTGTGCAAGCATTCCCCGGCACATACATTTTTTTTGTTCATCATCACAGAAGGAGCTTGCAAATAGGATTAGCCATGGATCTGAAAATAATACCAACACATGAAACTGGTAGTAAGTGACAGGAAACCTTTTTTTCTATTACTGTGGTTCTGTTACTAATCCGAGAGGTGATAGAGGAATTTTTAGACTTCCTGCGCCATTGCTAACTGGAATAAAAAGCACTGGATCTCATGTCTGAGTGACAGCTGAGCCAGTTGGAGAAACGAGGGCAAGAAGGGAGAGAGAGAGCGAGAGAGAGAAAATGGAGGTGCCAATAGAAGTCCAGCAATTTGTTATCACGGTATGCTAACTGGTAATAGAACGTCCTGCACCCTGGTTGGACAAACACAATCACTTGCTTAGAAACACATTGTGGCCCAACTCACCACGGAATTTTAATTTAATTCAGCGCAAGAGTAGAAAATATATAGAAATTACAGCACAGAGTCAGGTCATTCAGCCCAACTGGTCTGTTTCAGTGTTTATGCTTCACACGAGCCTCCTCCCACCTTACTTCATCTAACCTTCTATTCCTTTCATCCTCATGTAATTATCTAAAACATTGCCTAAAGCAAAACCCTGAATCTTGTTGAGGCATCTGGTCATGTCCTGTACATTCTGTATATAAAACCATGGCTGGTTAGAAGTAAATGATAAGATTGAAATATAATAAAAAGGGTTTGAGTGGGAATATAAATTACGAGCTTGAAGCTCAAATGGCTTCTGATTTGTTCCTTAAACAAGATTTCTTGTACAGCTTTCTTGCTCAGCTCTTGCTTATTATTTCTTTATAACACGTGTGTGTTATAACCTGTATAATAAACACTTCGAAGTTGCTTTGAAATGAAGATTAAACTGAGAGAGGCCATTATGATCTCATAATGATAGTCATCCTGAATAATGTCAAATTATTTACAGGGAACAAACGGAAATTATTTTTTTACATTTGGAAAGCAAAGTGATAGAAGTATTAGGATCATACATTTGTGCAGTAGGTGAAAGGGTGATATTAATGTAGGAAATGAAGAATATCACATGATCTCAATGACTTTCAGCTTCTCCAGTACAATGTAAGCGCTTTCCCTCACCCCGATGTCACCAGCAAAAAAAAACTTTAGGAAATAACTCACCTGGTAGGATAAATCTTTGTGTCAATCAGTTTGAAATACCCCACGGAAAACCCAATATGTAAGGTTAGGAAGGCATTGAAGTAATTTTCAGCTAGCACCCGGCACAGTTTGGTCAACAAGCACTTAGCCTCGATGTAAAATGAATCAAGGTGCTTTTTAATTCCCAAATTCCAACACAAATCAGCCAACCACTTTCTAGTTCATACCGGGTATGCACTTAGCAATACTCAACCTGTACTGAATTAGAAAATGTCTTGTGTCTTTGGAGCAGCATTCACAAATGAAAAGGATTGTGTTGATAGAGGCACTTGCTGATTTAAGCCATTGGCTGAAACATCTGAGTGGTACTTCAGAGTCTTAACAACTGGAAAAAAACTACTGTCTTTCTGTTACAGAAAACAACTCTTTGAAATGGCTGAGTATTTCAACATGGCCTCTGTGGAAGATTTGGCAGAGCATGTTTTAAGCAGCACCTCGCAGCACCGGCTGACCATGCTGAGGGACTTTTACACAGCCCAGTATCCAGAGCTGAGAGACATCTTGCCAGTTGGGCCCCCAGAATCTGCACTTGAGGGTGATGTCACAGTGGAAAGGTCAAGGGTCTGTACGGCCACAGACCATTCTGACAGTAGGGATAAAAAAACCATCAATTCTTCTTTGATTCAAGGAGTATCAAGTGGCAGAACAAAAGGTTTTAGTAAAAAACATCTAAAAGAAACAGCTGCTTGCTTTGAAACACAAAATGAAGTTATTTCAGAAAAACGTGACTATAAATCAAGACTGCCTCATAAAAAAATTAATAAAGTGTTGGCAGATAAATCCTTTTCTAGTGATTTTGCTGACGGTGTTGACAGTAGCATATATATGAATTATTCATCAACTACTGCACTCTCAAAGAGTAAACCAAACAGGAGTGAGATGAGCTCCAGTGGGGCTGTGAAATGTCAGCAACACCATGAAGAGATAGGGCCACCAGCAGAAAGGTCAAAGTGCAAGTCAGATAACGACCAAAAAATAACACAATCTAAAACTGGCTCAATCACAGAGTTGCTTGGTGACACCTCAATACTGGATGCATTTTTTGACACAAAGAAAAAACTTGCTACTCAGCCGACAAAGGCTTCTGGGCATGTGCCAAAAGGAAAAAGCAAGCCGAAAGACTTCTGGGATTTTCTCAGTAAAAGTAACACTGAGTATATCAACACACTAACAGATTTATCTGTGATAGAGAGGTTATGTGAAAGTGCATCTTTGAAATCAAAGAAAAGGGGAGAAGAATCAGATGACTCCCTTTGGAAAAAGAATGAGAAGTTTTTATGGAAAAAAGGTGATCCCAAGAATGACTCCAGTGCCTCAACATCTGACACATTTATGGCGAGTTAATTGTGGAAGTGGAACTCTCAAGCACTGGATGGGAACAGTGAGAAAAATTTGCAAATGAATAAGAGTTTAACTGATCTAACTACAATAATAGTAAAAATGAAAAATTCTTATACATAAATGTATATCTGCTTGTTTTTCAAAGCTAAGATTTTTGTATTTCAAAGGATGGCAGCAGTAATGGGTTATGTAAGGAGGCCCAATAACACTGTTTCATGCTGACCATTTGGGACAATTTTTCAGTGAATACTTCGTTTGACATTAGTTGACTTATCCCTCTCAGGATCTGACCATTTTTATCATTTAGGATTTTCAGTAAATGGATGCACAGTCTTAACATTATACAGAGAAGATCATGTCCTTTTAATTGTATTTATTTTAAGTATATATGGAATGTCACTTGCTGTTTTGCAGCATTGGTTGTTCTTAATTGTGAATCTGTCTAAAACAATAGAACTGTCAACAGGAGGGAGCATGGCATACTATTGTCTTGTACCTTTACAGTTTCTATCATTCTTTTTTCCTTGGTGACAGTAGTATACTTTCTGATGCCGTGCACTTTTTAATGAATTTGCATGAATGTAGCTGAAAATCCATTCATGTACATAAACTGTAAAACAGTAAACTCCTTTTCTGATTAAGTTCCAAAGATTTATTTCTGAAAAGTTATGATATACTTGTTTAAAGGTATTAGGATTTAAAGGTATTAGGAACATAGGAAGAAGAATAAGCTATTCAGGCCCTCAAGGCTGCATTAGATAATAGCTGATCTGGAGCTCAACTCCATTTACCCGCCTTTGCATAATGTCTTAAAAATTTCAGTTGACCCAGCCTCCACAGCATCTGGAGAGTGAGTTCCAGATTTTCACTCCCCTTTGTGTGAACAAATGATACCTGATTTCACACCTGGCTTTAATTTTAAGATTATGTCACCTTGTTCTGGATTTCTCCGCCAGAGGAAATGGTTTCTTTATATCTAAACCTATAATTTTATCGTTTTAAAGACTTTGATTAAATTATCCCTCAGCCTTCTAAATTTAAGGAAATACAACCTGCCCTCATAATTTAACCCTTTAAGTCCTTGTATCATTCTGGTGAATCTGTGCTGTACCCTCTCTAAAGCTAATAAATCTTTCTTTAGTCTTGGGTGCTCAAAACTGAATGCAGTACTCCAGATGGGTTCTGACCAAGGCTCTATACAACTGAAACATTACTTCCTCAATTTTGTATTGAACCCTCTTTCATTAGCCTTTTTGATTACCTTTTGTACTTGTGTGCTAGCTTTTAATGATATCCAATAATACAAAACTTTTTTCTAACAAGTTTTAACTTCCTATATTCAAATGATTAAGAAAAATATTCACCTAATAGTTTATGTCCCATGACGTTGGTCACGGACAAAAATATTTTGAGTATGTTTTACTGTTTTACATGTACTGTACTACATTATATTGTATTATCTATATATTTCCTGCAATGACAGCTTGGAATGCTTTTCCACGTTAAAGATGCTATATAAATGCCACTTGTTTATTCCTCAGCTGTTTGTGTGACATATTGCTATTAATTTATAATAATTGGAAGAACATTTTGAATTGTGCCCTCACAATTTAGGTTCTAGTTTTGAAAGCACAGCTTTGAAGGAAGGTTTTGTTTGTTGCTCAAAATAAACAGTTGAAAGTGCTTGATGCTGTCACATCAATGTGCTGCTATTTCCTGGTATGGTCTTGTGGTTAACAAGAACCAATAACTTAAGATTTTTATCAGCCTCATTTTTTTTCTACAAGCCAATCACAAGAATCAAAACCAGTAAGGAGTGACAGAAATGGCCACATGGTTGTCAGGGACCAATGGACTACTGTAAAGATTAAACCTTATAATACTACACCACAGAATCACAGAATTGTTACAGTGCAGAAGGAGGCCATTCGGCCCAGCATGTCTGCAACTGCTCTCCTAATGAGCATTTCACCTAGTGCCACTCCCCCGCCTTCTCCCCATAACCCTGCACATTCTTTTCATAAAACTGACTAATTCCCTTTTGAATGCCTCAATTGAACCTATCTCCACCAGCCTCTCAGGCAGTGCATTCCAGACCTTAACCACATGCTGTGTGAAAGAGTTTTTCCTCATGTCGCTTTTGCTTCTTTTACCAATTACATTAAAGCTGTGCCTTCTCATTCTCGATCCTTTCACACGTGGGAACAGTTTCTCCCTATTGCTCTGTCCAGACCCCTCATGATTTTGAATACTTCCATCAAATCTCCTCTCAGTCTTCTCTTCAAGGAAAACAGTCCCAACTTCTCCAATCTATCTTCATAACTGAAGTTCCTCGTCCCTGGAATCACCCTCATGAATCTTTTCTGCACCCTCTCTAACGCCTTCACATCCTTCCTAAGGCACGGCGCCTAGACCTGGACGCAATACTCCAGCTGAGGCCGAACTAGTGTCTTATACAAGTTCAACATAACCTCCTTGCGCTTGTACTCTACGCCCTATTAATAAAGCCCAGGATACTATATATTTTATTAACCGCTGTCTCAACCTGACCTGTCACCTTTAATGACTTATGCACATATACACCTAGGTCCCTCCACTCCTGCACCCCCTTTAGAATTGTACCCTTTATTTTATATTGTCTCTCCATGTTCTTTCTACCAAAATGTATCACTTCACATTTCTCCGCATTGAATTTCATCTGCCACCTGTTTTCCCATTCTACCAACTTGTCTATATTGAAGTTGTACACTATCTTCCCCACAGTTCACAATGCTTCCAAGTTTGATATTATCTGCAAATTTTGAAATTGTGCCCTGTACACCAAGGTCTAGGTCATTAATATATATCAGGAACTCTCATGCACTGCCTGAGAGGGTGGTGGAGACAGCTTCAATTGAGGCATTTGAAAGGGAGTTAGACAGTTCTATGAAAAGAATGTGCAGGGTTACGGGGAACTCCACTACAAACCCTCCTCCCCATTCTGAAAAACATCCATTAACCACAACTCTTTGTTTCCTGTCACTCAGCCAATTCCATATCCATGTTGCTACCATCAGTTTTATTCCATGAGCTATAATTTTGCTCACAAATCTGTTATGTGGCACTGTATCAAATGCCTTTTGAAAGTCCATGTACACCACATCAACTGCATTGCCCTCATCAACCTTCTCTGTTACCTCTTCAAAAAACTCCAAGTTAGTCAGACATGATTTTCCCTTAAGAAATCCATGCTGGCTTTCTTTAATTAACCCACATTTGTTCACGTGACTTTCCCCACCACCAAAGTTAAACTGACTGGCATATAGTTGCTGGGCTTATCTTTACACCCTTTTTTGAACAAAGGTGTAATGTTTGCAATTCTCCAGTCCTCTGGCACTAACCCAAAGTCTAAGAAAAACTGAAAAATTATGGACAGTGCCTCCTCAATTTCCATTCTCACTTCCTTCAATATCCTTGGATGCATCTCATCCAGTCCTGGTGCCTTATCCACTTTAAGTACAGACAGCCTATCCAATACCTCCTCCTTATCAATTTTAAACCCTTCTATTGTCAGAATTACCTCCTCTTTCACCATTGCCTGGGTTGCATCTTCTTCGTTAGTAAAGACAGATGCAAAGTACTCATTTAATATCTCAGCTATGCCCTTTGCCTCCATGCGTAAATCCCCTTTATGGTCCCTAATCGGCCCCACTCCTTTTACCACCCTTTTAATATTTATATGTCTATAGAAAATGTTGGAATTCCCTTTTATGTTAACTGCCAATCTCTTTTCATATTCTTTGCTTCTCTTATTTGCTTTTTTCACTTCCCTGTGAACCTTCTATATTCAGCCTGGTTCTCAATAGTATTTTCTATCTGGCATCTGCCATTAGCACACTTTTTCTTCTCTATCTTAATCTCTACCTCTTCTCATCCAGGGAGCTCTGGATTTGTTTACCCTACCTTTCACCTTTGAGGGAACATACCTTGACTGTGCCCAAACTATCTCTTCTTTGAAGGTAGCCATTGTTCAGCTACTGTTTTTCCTGCCAACCTTTGACTACAATTTATTTGTCCCAGATCCGTTCTTACCCCATTGAAGCTGGCTTTCCCCTAGCTAATTATTCTTACTCTGGATCGTTCTTTGTCCTTTTCCATAGTCAGCCTAAACCTTATGATACAATGAGCACTGTCCCCTAAATGTTCTCCTACTGACACTTGATCCACATGGCGCACCTCATTCCCAAGAACCAGGTCCAGCAGTGTCTCCTTTCTCGGACTAGAAACATACTGTTGTAGAAAATTTTCCTGAACTCACTGTAGGAACTCTTGCCCCTCACTGCCCTTTACACTACTATTATCCCAGTCTATGTTTGGATAATTAAAGTCCCCCATTATAACTATCCTATAATTTTTGCACTGTAATTTCCTTGTAAATTTGTTCCTTTACATCCTTCCTACTAGTTGGTGACCTATAGGCAACACCGAACAATGTAACTGCACCTTTTTTGTTCCTTAGCTCGAGCCAAATAGATTCTGTCCTAGACCCCTCTGGGACATCCTTTTTCTCCAGCAATGCGATGCTTTCCTTAATCAATACCGCCACCCCTCCCCCTTTTTTCTCTTTACTATCTTTCCTGAACACGTTGTATCCAGGAATATTTACAACCCAGACCTGCCCTTCTTTGAGCCATGTCTCCGTTATAGCCACATCATATTTCCACATGGCAATCTGGGCCTGTACCTAACCAATCTTATTAGCAACAAGCTGTGCTTTCATATACTTGCACATTAGCCCTGATTTAAACTTTATTACTTTCTCCCTTACTCTGACCCCCACCTAATAACTTCTTATTTCCTACTCGACTGCTATCTATCTCTCCCAGGATTCTGTGGATCTTAGTATTCCTCTCTGATATTTCCTCCTCGTTCCCAAACCCCTGTCAAGTTAGTTTAAACCCTCCCCAATAGCACTAGCAAATCGACCTGCAAGGAAATTTGTCTCAGCTCTGCTCAGGTGAAACCCGTCTGGCCTGTACGGTCCCACCTTCTCCAGAAATGATCCCAGTATCCCAGGAATTTAAAGCCCTCCGTCCTGCACCATCTTTGCAGCTAAGCATTTATCGCCACTATCCTCCTATTTCTATACTCACTTGTATGTGGTACTGGGAGTAATCCGGAGATTACTATTGAGGTCCTGCTTGTCAATTTCTTACCTATCTCACTAAACTCTTTCTGCAAGACCACATCCCTCTTCCTACCTATGTTGTTCATTCCAGTATGAACCACAACTGCTGGCTATTCACTCTTTCCCCTCAGAGTGCTTTACAGCCGTTCAGTGACATCCTTGACCCTGGCACCAGGGAGGCAACACACCATCCTGGATTGATGCATGCGGCCACAGAAACACCTGTCTGTTCCCCTGACTATAAAATCTCCTATCACTTCGCTCTTCCAGCCTTCCTTGCATCCCCCATGTGCAGCTGAACCACTTGTGGTGCCGTGGCCTTGGCTCTGGCTGCAAACCCCAGCTGAATCATCACTTTCCTCAGTATTCAGAACTGAATATCGGTTGGAGAGTGAGATGCACTCCTCCACTTCTGGCCTGTTTCTTCTTGACTGTCTGGCAGTCACCCGTTCCCTCTCTTCCTGCATACTCTTAAGCTGTGGGGTGACCACATCTATAAACGTGTTATCCACAAAGCTCTCAACCTCACGGATACACTGCGGTGACGTCAGCTGCTGCTCAAGTTCCAAAACCCGGAGCTCAAGCTGCTGCAACTGATGACACTTCCTGCACATATGGTTATCCAGGACCCGAGAAGTATCCTGGAGTTCCCACCTAGCACAGAATGTGCAACTTAGAGGTTGAAGCAATCCCCCATTCCTTTATCTGTTAAGTTAATAACCTTGCTACTGCTAATAAACCTTACCAATATGAATAAACCTTACTACAATTAATAAACCTTACTAATGTGAATAAACCTTATGAATAGAGAAAACCCTTACTAATGCCTAATAAAACTTACTAGCAGTCATAAACCTTACTTTAAAAAAGAAAGATAAGACACACCAGTTTATTCCCTAATTTAGAAAACTAGGATATGCACACCAGCCAATTCCCGACCTGCTTCCTTGTGATGTCACATCTTGATTTTTCTTTCTGAACACTCTGCTCCCGCTGTCTATCCCCACTCAGTTCCCACTGTTTATCCCCAGCACCTCTCCAGCTGTTTATCCGCACTCCGCTCCCACTGTTTATCGCCACACTGTTCCCGCTTTTTATCCCCACTCGGTTCCCGTTGTTTATCCCCACTCTGCTCCCTCTGTTTATCCCCACTCTGCTCCCACTGTTTATCCCCACTCTGTTCCCGCTGTTTATCCCCACTCTGCTCCCTCTGTTTATCCCCACTCTGCTCCCACTGTTTATCCCCACTCTGTTCCCGCTGTTTATCCCCACTCTGCTCCCACTGTTTATCCCCACTCTGTTCCCGCTGTTTATCCCTACTCTGCTCCCACTGTTTATCCCCACTCTGTTCCCGCTGTTTATCCCCACTCTGCTCCCACTGTTTATCCCCAGCTCTGTTCCCGCTGTTTATCCCCACTCTGCTGCCACTGTTTATCCCAACTCTGTTCCCGTTGTTTATCCCCACTCTGCTCCCACTGTTTATCCCCAGCTCTGATCCCGCTGTTTATCCCCACTCTGCTCCCGCTGTTTATCCCCACTCTGCTCCTGATGTTTATCCCCACTCTGCTCCCGCTGTTTATCCCCACTCCGCTTTTTATCCCCACTCTGTTCCCACTGTTTATCCCCAGCTCTGCTCCTGCTGTTTATCCCCACTCTGTTCCCGCTGTTTATCCCCACTCTGCTCCCACTGTTTATCCCCAGCTCTGTTCCCGCTGTTTATCCCCACTCTGTTCCCGCTGTTTATCCCCACTCTGCTCCCACTGTTTATCCCCAGCTCTGCTCCCGCTGTTTATCCCCACTCTGCTCCCGCTGTTTATCCCCAGCTCTGCTCCCGCTGTTTATCCTCACTCTGTTCCCGCTGTTTATCCCCACTCTGCTCCCGCTGTTTATCCCCACTCTGCTCCTGATGTTTGTCCCCACTCTGCTCCCGCTCTTTATCCCCACTCTGCTCCCGCTGTTTATCTCCACTCTGTTCCCGCTGTTTATCCCCTCTCTGCTCGTGATGTTTATCCCCACTCTGCTCCCGCTGTTTATCCCCACTCCGCTGTTTATCCCCACTCTATTCCCGCTGTTTATCTCCAGGTCTGCGCCCGCTGTTTATCTCCAGCTCTGCTCCCGCTATTTATCCCCACTCTTCTCCCGCTGCTTATCCCCACTCTGCTCCCGCTGTTTATCCCCACTCCGCTGTTTATCCCCATTCTATTCCCGCTGTTTATCTCCAGGTCTGCTCCCGCTGTTTATTCCCAGCACTGCTCCCGCTGTTTATCCCCACTGTGTGCCCGCTGTTTCTCCCGACTCTGTTCCCGCTGTTTATCCCCACCCTCTTCCCGCCGTTTATCCCCACTCTGCTCCGGCTGTTTATCTCCAGCTCTGCCCCCGCTATTTATCCCCACTCTGCTCCCGCTGTTTATCCCCAGCACTGCTCCCGCTGTTTATCCGCACTCTGCTCCCGCTGTTTATCCCCGGCACTGCTCCCGCTGTTTATCCCCGGCACTGCTCCCGCTGTTTATCCCCAGCTCTGCTCCCGCTGTTTATCGCCACACTGTTCCCTATTTTATCCCCACTCTGCTCCCGCTGTTTATCCCCACTCTGTTCCCACTGTTTATCCCCACTCTGCTCCCGCTGTTTATCCCCACTCTGGTCCCGCTGTTTATCCCCACTCTGCTCCCGCTGTTTATCCCCACTCTGTTCCCGCTGTTTATCCCCACTCTGCTCCCTCTGTTTCTGTCCAGCTCTGCTCCCGCTGTTTATCCCCACTCTGCTCCCGCTGTTTATCCCCACTCTGCTCCCTCTGTTTATCCCCACTCTGCTCCCTCTGTTTATCCCCACTCTGCTCCCGCTGTTTATCCCCAGCTCTGCTCCCGCTGTTTATCCCCACTCTGCTCCTGATGTTTATCCCCACTCCGCTGTTTATCCCCACTCTGCTCCCGCTGTTTATCCCCACTCTGCTCCTGATGTTTATCCCCACTCCGCTGTTTATCCCCACTCTGCTCCCGCTGTTTATCCCCAGCTCTGCTCCCGCTGTTTATCCCCACTCCGCTGTTTATCCCCACTCTGTTTCCGCTGTTTATCTCCAGGTCTGCTCCCGCTGTTTATCCCCACTCTGTTCCTGCTGTTTATTCCCAGCTCTGCTCCCGCTGTTTATCCCCACTCTGCTCCCTCTGTTTATCCCCACTCTGTTCCCGCTGTTTATCTCCAGGTCTGCTCCCGCTGTTTATCCCCACTCTGTTCCTGCTGTTTATTCCCAGCTCTGCTCCCGCTGTTTATCCCCACTCTGTTCCTGCTGTTTATTCCCAGCTCTGCTCCCGGTGTTTATCCCCACTCTGTTCCTGCTGTTTATTCCCAGCTCTGCTCCCTCTGTTTATCCCCACTCTGCTCCCTCTGTTTATCCCCACTCTGCTCCCGCTGTTTATCCCCACTGTGTTCCCGCTGTTTATCCCCACTCTGCTCCCGCTGTTTATCCCCACTCCGCTGTTTATCCCCACTCTGTTCCCGCTGTTTATCCCTACTCTGCTCCCACTGTTTATCCCCACTCTGTTCCCGCTGTTTATCCCCACTCTGCTCCCACTGTTTATCCCCAGCTCTGTTCCCGCTGTTTATCCCCACTCTGCTCCCACTGTTTATCCCAACTCTGTTCCCGTTGTTTATCCCCACTCTGCTCCCACTGTTTATCCCCAGCTCTGATCCCGCTGTTTATCCCCACTCTGCTCCCGCTGTTTATCCCTACTCTGCTCCTGATGTTTATCCCCACTCTGCTCCCGCTGTTTATCCCCACTCCGCTTTTTATCCCCACTCTGTTCCCACTGTTTATCCCCAGCTCTGCTCCTGCTGTTTATCCCCACTCTGTTCCCGCTGTTTATCCCCACTCTGCTCCCACTGTTTATCCCCAGCTCTGTTCCCGCTGTTTATCCCCACTCTGTTCCCGCTGTTTATCCCCACTCTGCTCCCACTGTTTATCCCCAGCTCTGCTCCCGCTGTTTATCCCCACTCTGCTCCCGCTGTTTATCCCCAGCTCTGCTCCCGCTGTTTATCCTCACTCTGTTCCCGCTGTTTATCCCCACTCTGCTCCCGCTGTTTATCCCCACTCTGCTCCTGATGTTTGTCCCCACTCTGCTCCCGCTCTTTATCCCCACTCTGCTCCCGCTGTTTATCTCCACTCTGTTCCCGCTGTTTATCCCCTCTCTGCTCGTGATGTTTATCCCCACTCTGCTCCCGCTGTTTATCCCCACTCCGCTGTTTATCCCCACTCTATTCCCGCTGTTTATCTCCAGGTCTGCGCCCGCTGTTTATCTCCAGCTCTGCTCCCGCTATTTATCCCCACTCTTCTCCCGCTGCTTATCCCCACTCTGCTCCCGCTGTTTATCCCCACTCTGCTGTTTATCCCCATTCTATTCCCGCTGTTTATCTCCAGGTCTGCTCCCGCTGTTTATTCCCAGCACTGCTCCCGCTGTTTATCCCCACTGTGTGCCCGCTGTTTCTCCCGACTCTGTTCCCGCTGTTTATCCCCACCCTCTTCCCGCCGTTTATCCCCACTCTGCTCCGGCTGTTTATCTCCAGCTCTGCCCCCGCTATTTATCCCCACTCTGCTCCCGCTGTTTATCCCCAGCACTGCTCCCGCTGTTTATCCCCACCCTCTTCCCGCCGTTTATCCCCACTCTGCTCCGGCTATTTATCCCCACTCTGCTCCCGCTGTTTATCCCCAGCACTGCTCCCGCTGTTTATCCGCACTCTGCTCCCGCTGTTTATCCCCGGCACTGCTCCCGCTGTTTATCCCCAGCTCTGCTCCTGCTGTTTATCGCCACACTGTTCCCTATTTTATCCCCACTCTGCTCCCGCTGTTTATCCCCACTCTGTTCCCACTGTTTATCCCCACTCTGCTCCCGCTGTTTATCCCCACTCTGGTCCCGCTGTTTATCCCCACTCTGGTCCCGCTGTTTATCCCCACTCTGCTCCCGCTGTTTATCCCCACTCTGTTCCCGCTGTTTATCCCCACTCTGCTCCCTCTGTTTCTGTCCAGCTCTGCTCCCGCTGTTTATCCCCACTCTGCTCCCGCTGTTTATCGCCACACTGTTCCCTATTTTATCCCCACTCTGCTCCCGCTGTTTATCCCCACTCTGTTCCCACTGTTTATCCCCACTTTGCTCCCGCTGTTTATCCCCACTCTGTTCCCGCTGTTTATCCCCACTCTGCTCCCGCTGTTTATCCCCACTCTGCTCCCTCTGTTTATCCCCACTCTGCTCCCTCTGTTTATCCCCACTCTGCTCCCGCTGTTTATCCCCAGCTCTGCTCCCGCTGTTTATCCCCACTCTGCTCCTGATGTTTATCCCCACTCCGCTGTTTATCCCCACTCTGCTCCCGCTGTTTATCCCCACTCTGCTCCTGATGTTTATCCCCACTCCGCTGTTTATCCCCACTCTGCTCCCGCTGTTTATCCCCAGCACTGCCTCTGCTGTTTATCCGCACTCTGTACCCACTGTTTATCCCCAGCTCTGCTCCCGCTGTTTATCCCCACTCCGCTGTTTATCCCCACTCTGTTTCCGCTGTTTATCTCCAGGTCTGCTCCCGCTGTTTATCCCCACTCTGTTCCTGCTGTTTATTCCCAGCTCTGCTCCCGCTGTTTATCCCCACTCTGCTCCCTCTGTTTATCCCCACTCTGTTCCCGCTGTTTATCTCCAGGTCTGCTCCCGCTGTTTATCCCCACTCTGTTCCTGCTGTTTATTCCCAGCTCTGCTCCCGCTGTTTATCCCCACTCTGTTCCTGCTGTTTATTCCCAGCTCTGCTCCCTGTGTTTATCCCCACTCTGTTCCTGCTGTTTATTCCCAGCTCTGCTCCCTCTGTTTATCCCCACTCTGCTCCCGCTGTTTATCCCCACTGTGTTCCCGCTGTTTATCCCCACTCTGCTCCCGCTGTTTATCCCCACTCCGCTGTTTATCCCCACTCTGCTCCCTCTGTTTATCCCCACTCTGTTCCTGCTGTTTATTCCCAGCTCTGCTCCCTGTGTTTATCCCCACTCTGTTCCTGCTGTTTATTCCCAGCTCTGCTCCCTCTGTTTATCCCCACTCTGCTCCCTCTGTTTATCCCCACTCTGCTCCCGCTGTTTATCCCCACTGTGTTCCCGCTGTTTATCCCCACTCTGCTCCCACTGTTTATCCCCACTCCGCTGTTTATCCCCACTCTGTTCCCGATGTTTATCTCCAGGTCTGCTCCCGCTGTTTATCCCCACTCTGTTCCTGCTGTTTATTCCCAGCTCTGCTCCCGCTGTTTATCCCCACCCTGTTCCCGCCGTTTATCCCCACTGTGTGCCCGCTGTTTTTCCCCACTCTGCTCCGGATGTTTATCTCCAGCTCTGCCCCCGCTATTTATCCGCACTCTGCTCCCGCTGTTTATCCCCACTCTGCTCCTGCTATTTATCTGCACTCTGCTCCCGCTGTTTATCCCCACTCTGCTCCGGCTGTTTATCCCCACTCTGCTCCCGCTGTTTATCCGCACTCTGCTCCCGCTGTTTATCCCCACTCTGCTCCCGCTGTTTATCCCCATTCTGCTCCGGCTATTTATCCCCACTCTGCTCCCGCTGTTTATCTCCAGCTCTGCTCCCGCTATTTATCCTCACTCTACTCCTGCTGTTTATCCCCACTCTGCTCCCACTGTTTATTCCCAGCTCTGTTCCCGCTGTTTATCCCCACTCTGCTCCCACTGTTTATCCCCACTCTGTTCCCGCTGTTTTTTCCCAGCTCTGCTCCCGCTGTTTATCCCCACTCTATTCCTGCTGTTTATCTCCAGCTCTGCTCCCGCTGTTTATCCCCACTCTGCTCCCGCTGTTTATCCCCATTCTGCTCCGGCTGTTTATCCCCACTCTGCTCCCGCTGTTTATCCCCACTCTGCTCCCGCTGTTTATCTCCAGCACTGTTCCCGCTGTTTATCCCCACTCTGCTCCCGCTGTTTATCCCCACTCTGCTCCCACTGTTTATCCCCACTCTGCTCCCACTGATTATCTCCACTCTGCTCCCGCTGTTTATCCCCACTCTGCTCCCGCTGTTTATCTCCAGCTCTGCTCCTGCTATTTATCCCCACTCTGCTCCCGCTGTTTATCTCCAGCTCTGCTCCTGCTATTTATCCCCACTCTGCTCCCGCTGCTTATCCCCACTCTGCTCCCGCTGTTTATCTCCAGCTCTGCTCCCGCTGTTTATTCCCAGCTCTGTTCCCGCTGTTTATCCCCACTCTGCTCCCGCTGTTTATCCCCACTCTGTTCCTGCTGTTTATCCACAGCTCTGCTCCCGCTATTTATCCCCACTCTTCTCCCGCTGCTTATCCCCACTCTGCTCCCGCTGTTTATTCCCATCTCTGCTCCCGCTGTTTATCCCCACTCTGTTCCCGCTGTTTTTTCCCAGCTCTGCTCCCGCTGTTTATCCCCACTCTGCTCCCGCTGTTTATCTCCAGCTCTGCTCCCGCTATTTATCCCCACTCTGCTCCCGCTTCTTATCCCCACTCTGCTCCCGCTGCTTATCCCCACACTGCTCCCGCTGCTTATCCCCACTCTGCTCCCGCTGTTTATCTCCAGCTCTGCTCCCGCTGTTTATTCCCAGCTCTGTTCCCGCTGTTTATCCCCACTCTGCTCCCGCTGTTTATCCCCACTCTGTTCCTGCTGTTT
Source organism: Heterodontus francisci (assembly GCF_036365525.1). NCBI lineage: Eukaryota > Metazoa > Chordata > Chondrichthyes > Heterodontiformes > Heterodontidae > Heterodontus > Heterodontus francisci. The sequence continues at coordinate 123,099,260 of NC_090374.1, forward strand.
ATCCCCACTCTGCTCCCGCTGTTTATTCCCATCTCTGCTCCCGCTGTTTATCCCCACTCTGTTCCCGCTGTTTTTTCCCAGCTCTGCTCCCGCTGTTTATCCCCACTCTGCTCCCACTGTTTATTCACAGCTCTGCGCCCGTTGTTTATCCCCACTCTGCTCCCACTGTTTATCCCCACTCTGCTCCCGCTGTTTATTCCCAGCTCTGCTCCGTCTGTTTATCCCCCGCTTTGCTCCGTCTGTTTATCACCTGCTCTGGGCGGTACAGTGGCGCAGTGGTTAGCACTGCAGTTTCACACCTCCAGTGACCCGGGTGCCGTTCTCGGTGCTGCCTGTATGGAGTTTGCAAGTTCTTCCTGTAACCACGTGGGTTTCCTCCAGGTTCTCTGGTTTCCTCCCACAGCCAGAGACTTGCAGGATGATAGGTAAATTGGCCATTGTAAATTGCCCCTAGTGTAGGTAGGTGGTAGGAGAATGGTGGAGATGTGGTAGGGAATATGGGATTAATGTCGGATTAGTATAAATGAGTGGTTGTTGGTTGGCACAGACTCGGTGGACCGAAGGGCCTGTTTCAGTGCTGTATCTCTCTGGCTCTGCTCCCGCTGTTTATCCCCAGCTTTGTTCCTGCTGTTTATCCCCACTCTCACTGTCTCTCTCCTCGGCTCTTTATGCCCTGCTCTGTTGTTTCCTGCTCCTAAGCAATGTTTTTGTGATAACTGCATATTCTGTTACCCAGTTTGACCTTCTGGCAAATCCCCAGTTTTATTCACTTCACTATTGGCATCCATTCCTTCAGCTGCCTGGACTCTAGGCCCTCAATTCACTCCCTAAGCCTCTCCACCTGTCCACCCATCTGTCCTTCAAGACACTCCTTAAAACCTACCTGATTGACTAAACCTTCTTAGAACACAACAAGGTTTGGAGAAATTATCTTAGTAACTCACAAATACGTGCTCAAGCAACACACTTCAGAAGTGATATATAAGGCTTAATTTGAAAATTCTGTGTACAAAGGGTGGAGGTCCTGACGACAGCACAGATTGGGTGAGAGTTTCAGAGGTTTCGGAAATGTTATGTGAAGCTTGGCAGTTTATATGTACGTTTTGGATTGATAAAGAATATTGAAGTGCAACTGCAGCATCTAATGTTTCTAGTACAAGCACCAGGAACCCTTCAGTTACAATCTTATAGAGAACTGACAGCCTGGCCACATTTCTGCTGACCACTGGAATAAAGGTTGCTAACCTTCCCAAGATTTCCTGGAGTCTTTGGGAATTAAAGAATAATCTCTTGGATACCACTGCAAGCAATAGAAAAGAAAAACCATTAAAACATTTTTTAAAAACATTTTCTTTGGACAGTTTTGATTATTTCTTAGAGAAATGTTGCAGATGGAGATAAATGGCTGTCTGACTGGGCAGGGCAATTAGAAGCGAGAGTTCATTTGTCCAGCTAGCGTTGGCAATCCTAACTAGAATTGCTTAGCTATCATCATTGTCCTACATTCTGTGTGACTGGCATGTACTAAGCCCAGGATCAAAAGATGGAAGGAAACCTTGTTTAAATGTTATCTTTAAGCATGCAAGGAAAATTAAGAGATAGTGAGTAAGAAGTTGGGGGTAAAAAATAGTCCTTCTTGTGCCTGTTACTGGGCAGAAAACGGAGGTTGAGGGGTGGTGGGAGTGGTGTGGGACATGGGTGTGGACGGCGGGAGGAACCAACTTCATGAGATTATCCTCCATGCTCCAAAGATGCCTGAAATACATCCCATCCCATATTGGGTCTCAAGCAATATCTTGGCATTTGTGCATATATTAATGAGGAGCCTCACACTTGTTTAGGATCCTTTCTTGAAAATAGGTTATCCTGCAAGCATTGTATTTTGGATGTGCCTTGGGCTTCCTGTTTGTACACTTCCAGCATGTGCCTGCAGTCTGTTATATGCTTGGAAATAGGTGATAACAAATTTCTATCCCTTTTGGCTTCTGATATGGACCAATATTTTGCAATAGGAGAATACCCTGCTCTTCCTTGAAGCATTGCTTTGGGATATCCACCTGAAAAGATAGATGAGAACTGAGTTTCACAATCCATTCTGAAAAGCAGCACCTCTGACTATGCAGCACATTCTCAGTAAAGAACAGGTATCAGCCTAGATTATGTACTCAGCTACTAGAATGTGGTTTGAACCCACTAACTTCTGACTCAAGAGGTGAGAGTGCTATCACCTGTTTGATACCTCTATGGATAGCACATTGGACCAGCCTGGTGATGTTCACTGTTCTAGTCTGGAAGTAGCCTGAATTATAATGATTGAAGCCATAGTCATTCTGACAACCACTAGCATTTTGCTGGCCTATGTTCGAGGCTGGTTGCCGATCTCCTAGAAGCGTCTCTGAAACTGTCCATCAGCCATTGGCAGCTAACTGTTTCATCTGTGGGTGTCATTGGAACATGCATGCCACTTTAATAATGGGCCTGTCTAAGACCCACACAGTCTCAAGCTCGCCAGTTGAAGCTGGAAATAGGCAGGATCCTGGCTACAGGAGGTGTAGGAAAAGTGCAATTTTTTAAAAATTTGTAATAGTTCCTGTGGGTCACAAGGATATCTTTGGCATTCCCTGTCCTAAGCTTACCACCCTCCCACTGCTCGTGGATTATACCAATGCCCCACCTTTCTCACTTAACTTGCCGCAGTCAATTTACCATTTCCATGGGTCCGCGGTGGCAGCCTGATCCTCCCTCACTCCTGATCGCTGACTCCTGCCCACCGGCTTTGAACAATAGTCAGTATCGGAATATGTTCATGAGACTCGGGAGTTAAAATCCCCCAGGGCCACATGCTTGAATCACCACCCGCTTCATTCCACAGAACCTCGATTCCTGCCCCATGTTAAAATCGGGGGTTTGGTTTTCCACTATCTAGCACAGTTCACCTTCTGACATCCATAGGTTCGAATATGGGCAGAGGCCAAAAATCCATCCTGCCTGCTGTATTACATTCATTAGTTTATCAGGAGTGTAACTGCGTTCATCTGTACTCCTCCCAGGACACTGCTGACTTTATGCCTTGTGTAAGCCAATATGCATGTACTAATCTGAACATGCTATGCTAGACAAACTGTTCTGACTTGAAATGCACCCATATGGCTGGGATACAGAAATCAAACTATTTTCAAGTAGCATGCATGTGAAAGTAGAGGTTTGAGGTCCTCAATTGAGTGAAATGGGTGCAACTCAGGGAAATGAAAATAATTCTTTACTGTTCCTAATTGTTGTTCTTTTTATAAGTAATTAAAATAACCCCAGATCTGATTGTGATCCCAGTTTTAAAAGGGAATTTAAATTTAAAACATGCACTTTTCCAGTACTTATGGTTATACAAGAAAACTGTAACCAAAGTGAGATATTGGCCCCAATATGCTGGCGTGGGGCATCTCACAGCATGCCATACTAGACTTGTTCCTGCACCCATCAGCTCAAAAATGTTTTGCACACAAAGTTGCTGGAAGTGGGAGGGCAACAGGGCATCTGGAACCTTGGTGAATGATGGGACAAACACGTTATCCTCTTTTACCAATGAGATTAAAGGGTTGAGAAATAAACAGAAGAAGGACTGAGAAGGAGGGTGAATTTAGTAAGTGAATTCAATGTCAAATCAGCTACAAAAAGAGAAATCAAGGGAGGAATTTTAACCTGAAGAAGTATGTGGGCTTGGGTGCTGGTCCCACAGACTAGTCAAGCAACAGCCTGACATAGTCATACACACGGAATCATACCTTACAGACAATGTTCCAGACACTGCAATCACTATCCCTGGGTATGTCCTGTCCCACTGGCAGGACAGACCCAGCAGAGGTGGTGGGACAGTGGTCTACAGTAGGGAGGGAGTTGCCCTGGGAGTCCTCAACATCGACTCCGGACCCCATGAAGTCTCATGGCATCAGGTCAAACATGGGCAAGGTAACCTCCTACTGATTACCACCTACCGCCCTCCCTCAGCTGATGAGTCAGTACTCCTCCATGTTGAACACCACTTGGAGGAAGCACTGAGGGTGGCAAGGGCACAAAATGCATTCTGGGTGGGGTACTTCAATGTCCATCACCAAGAGTGGCTCAGTAGCACCACTACTGACCGAGCTGGCCGAGTACGAAAGGACATAGCTGCTAGACTGGGTTTACGCCAGGTGGTGGGGGAACCAACAGGAAGGAAAAACATACTTGACCTTGTCCTCACCAATCTGCCTGCTGCAGATGCTTCTGTCCATGACTGTATTGGTAGGAGTGACCACCACACAGTCCTTGTGGAGACGAAGTCCCGCCTTCACATTGAGGATACCATCCATTGTGTTGTGTGGCACTATCACCGTGCTAAATGGGATAGATTTTGAACAGATCTAGCAATGCAAAAATGGGCATCCATGAGGTGCTGTGGGCCATCAGCAGCAGCAGAATTGTACTCAACCACAATCTGTAACCTCATGGCCCGGCATATCCCCCACTCTACCATTACCATCAAGCCAGGAGACCAACCCTGGTTCAATGAAGAGTGCAGGAGGGCATGCCAGGAGCAGCACCAGGCATACCTCAAAATGAGGTGTCAACCTGGTGAAGCTGCAACCCAGGACTACTTGCATGCCAAACTGCATAAGCAGCATGCGATAGACAGAGCTAAGTGATCCCATAACCAACGGATCAGATCTAAGCTCTGCAGTCCTGCCACATCCAGTCGTGAATGGTGGTGGACAATTAAACAACTAACTGGAGGAGGTGGCTTCACAAATATCCCCATCGTCAATGATGGGGGTGCCCAGCACATCAGTGCGAAAGATAAGGCTGAAGCATTTGCAACAATCTTCAGCCAGAAGTGCCGAGTTGATGATCCATCTCAGCCCCTTCCTGAAGTCCCCAGCATTACAGATGCCAGACTTCAGCCAATTCGATTCACTCCGCATGATATCAAGAAACGACTGAAGGCACTGGATACTGCAAAGGCTATGGGTCCTGACAATATTCCGGCAATAGTACTGAAGACCTGTGCTCCAGAACTTGTCGCACCCATAGCCAAGCTGTTCCAGTATAGCAACAACACTGGCATCTACCCAGCAATGTGGAAAATTGCCCAGGTATGTCCTGTACACAAAAAGCAGGACAAGTCCAACCCGGCCAATTAACGCCCCATCAGCCTACTCTCAATCATCAGTAAAGTGACGGAAGGTGTCATCAACAGTGCCATCAAGCAGCACTTGCTTAGCAATAACCTGCTCAGTGATGCTCAGTTTGGGTTCTGCCAGGGCCAATCAGCTCCTGACCTCATTACTGCCTTGGTTCAAAAATGGACAAAAGAGCTGAACTCAAGAGGTGAGGTGAGAGTGACCGCCCTTGACATTAAGGCAGCATTTGACCGAGTATGGCATCAAGCAGCCCTAGCAAAACTGGAGTCAATGGGAATCAGGGGGAAAACTCTGCTGGTTGGAGTCATACCTAGTGCAAAGGAAGATGGCTGTGGTTGTTGGAGGTCAATCATCTGAGCTCCAGGACATCACTGCAGTAGTTCCTCAGGGTAGTGTCCTAGGCCCAACCATCTTCAGCTGCTTCATCAATGACTTTCTTTCAGTCATAAGGTCAGATGTTCGCTGATGATTGCACAATGTTCAGCACCATTCACGACTCCTCAGATACTGAAGCAGTCCATGTCGAAATGCAGCAAGACCTGGACAATATCCAGGCTTGGGCTGATAAGTGGCAAGTAACATTTGCACCACACAAGTGCCAGGCAATGACCATCTCCAACAAGACAGAATCTAACCATCTCCCTTTGACATTCAATGGCATTACCATCACTGAATCCCCCACTATCAACATCCTAGGGGCTACCATTGACCAGAAACTGAACTGGAGTAGCCATATAAATACTGTGGCTACAAGAGCAGGTCAGAGGCTAGGAATCCTGCAGCGAGTAACTCACCTTCTGACTCCCTAAAGCCTGCCCACTATCTACAAGGCACAAGTCAGGAGTGTGATGGAATATTCTCCACTTGCCTGGATGGGTGCAGCTCCAACATCACTCAAGAAGCTCAACACCATCCAGAACAAAGCAGCCCGCTTGAGTGGCACCCCATCCACAAACATTCACTCCCACCACCACCGACGCACAGTGGCAGCAGTGTGTACCATCTACAAGATGCACTGCAGCAATGCACCAAGGCTCCTTAGACAGCACCTTCCAAACCCCTGTGACCTCTACCAACTAGAAGGACAAGAGCAGCAGATGCATGGGAACATCACCACCTGCAAGTTCCCTTCCAAGTCACACACCATCCTGACTTGGAACTATATCACTGTTCCTTCACTGTCGCTGGGTCAAAAATCCTAGAAATCCCTTCCTAACATCACTGTGGGTGTACCTACCTCACATGGACTGCAGTGGTTCAAGAAGGCAGCTCACCATCACCTTCTCAAGGGCAATCATGGATGAACAATAAATGCTGGCATAGCCAGTGATGCCCACATCCCATGAATGAATAAAAAAAAAAGGTCACGGAATGCTGAAGATGCGCTTCCACTGCCTGGATTGATCAGGTGGGGCCCTGCAGTACTCTCCAGAAAGGGTTGCACGCATTGTTGCTGTATGCTGTGCTCTGCACAACTTTGCAATACAGAGCGGGGAGCCCTTGCAGGATGATGAGAGACGGGAGCAGGAGACATCCTCTGATTATGAGGACACAAAGGGGTTGCAGCAGCATATGTGCATGGGAGGACGAAGATCATCGATGCAGCGCAGACATGGCGAGCAGCGAGCAAGGGACTCACAACCATGCCTAATTGCTGAACACTTCCACAATCCCTGAAGTACACCATATGCTCCCCATGTCACACACTACAATCCATCATCTAGTAGGCAGTTTTCTGCATCTGTGACATCTGTGTCTCCACCATTACTGATAGCAGATGGCTGAGCCATTGCCCATGTGACTGCATCCGTGCAGTGCTACATCATGCATACTGGAATGGCAATGACGATGTTCTGTACATTGACAGTTCTGCCAGATCAATGATGTAATGGGAGGAGACATGCTGGCATGCATCATTCACACAGTAAAAAGGAGACATGTTAGAAAAGCACATTTAGTGAGAATGAATTAATACATAGGCGTGTCACCTGTGAAAACCGATATGTGTCATGGTGTGCGGGTGCTCCTTCACAGTGCAACCTCTGCGCTAGCAGCTTGACTGGAGGCAGGCTGCTGATCAGGACCCCTTTGGCTTTGGATGACTTGGGCGGTCATCCTCTGGGCCCCTTAGGCCTGGAGGGCCCTGGCTGCCTGAGAGCCTCCTGCGCCAGTGCAGGACTGTCCTCAGGCATCGTGGCTACTGGAGCTGGACTCACCAGCAGAGAGGTTGAGGAGCTGCTGTCTACATTGGAATCACCCTGAGGGGGGTTCCCAGATATGGAGCGCTTGCTCGCTTCCAAGGCTCTCAAGGCTCATAGAAACCTAGCTGCTCTCCTGAGAAGACCAGTAGCAGACTCCTGGTCCCTCTCTCACCTAGCCACTGCTGCATCTGGCTCATGGCTGAGGCGAGGGTTTGCATTTCTGCACGCATCTGTGGAAGGTGGCTCTCCATGAGAACAAAGAACAGTACAGCACAGGAACAGGCCATTCGGCCCTCCAGGCCTGCGCCAATCTTGATGCCTGCCTAAACTAAAACCTTCTGCACTTCCGGGGTCCGTATCCCTCTATTCCCATCCTATTCATGTATTTGTCAAGATACTTCTTAAACGGCTCTATGGTACCTGCTTCCACCACCTCCCCCGGCAACAAGTTCCAGGCACTCACCACCCTCTGTGTAAAGAACTTGCCTTGCACATCCCCTCTAAACTTTGCCCCTCTCACCTTAAACCTATGTCCCCTAGTAACTGACTCTTCCAACCTGGGAAAAAGCTTCTGACTATCCACTTTGTCCATGCCGCTTATAACTTTGTAAACCTCTATCATGTCGCCCCTCCACCTCCGTCGTTCCAGTGAAAACAATCCGAGTTTATCCAACCTCTCCTCATAGCTAATGCCCTCCAGACCAGGCAACATCCTGGTAAACCTCTTCTGTACCCTCTCCAAAGCCTCCACGTCCTTCTGGTGGTGTGGTGACCAGAATTGCACGCAATATTCTAAGTGTGGCCTAACTAAAGTTCTGTACAGCTGCAGCATGACTTGCCTATTTTTATACTCTATGCCCCGACCGATGAAGGCAAGCATGCCGTATGCCTTCTTGCTTACCTTATCCACCTGCGTTGCCACTTTCAGTGACCTGTGGACTTGTACACCCAGATCTCTCTGCCTGTCAATACCCCTAAGGGTTCTGCCATTTACTGTATACTTCCCACCTGCATTAGACCTTCCAAAATGCATGACCTCACATTTGTCCGAATTAAACTCCATCTGCCATTTCTCCGCCCAAGTCTCCAACCGATCTATATCCTGCTGTATCCTCTGACAATCCTCATCACTGTCCGCAGCTCCACCAACCTTTGTGTCGTCCGCAAACTTACTAATCAGACCAGCTACATTTTCCTCCAAATCATTTATATATACTACAAACAGCAAAGGTCCCAGCACTGATCCCTGCGGAACACCACTAGTCACAACCCTCCATTCAGAAAAGCACCCTTCCACTGCTACCCTCTGTCTTCTATGACCAAGCCAGTTCTGTATCCATCTTGCCAGCTCCCCTCTGATCCCATGTGACTTCACCTTTTGTATCCGTCTGCCATGAGGGACCTTGTCAAAGGCTTTACTGAAGTCCATATAGATAACATCCACTGCCCTTCCTTCATCAATCATCTTTGTCACTTCCTCAAAAAATTCAATCAAATTAGTGAGACACGACCTCCCCTTCACAAAACCATGCTGCCTCTCACTAATAAGTCCATTTGTTTCCAAATGGGAGTAAATCCTGTCCCGAAGAATCCTCTCCAATAATTTCCCTACAACTGACGTAAGGCTCACCAGCCTATAATTTCCTGGATTATCCTTGCTACCCTTCTTAAACAAAGGAACAACATTGGCTATTCTCCAGTCCTCTGGGACCTCACCTGTAGCCAATGAGGATGCAAAGATTCCTGTCAAGGCCCCAGTAATTTCTTCCCTTGCCTCCCTCAGTATTCTGGGGTAGATCCCATCAGGCCCTGGGGACTTACCTACCTTAATGCTTTGCAAGACACCCAACACCTCCTCCTTTTTGATAATGAGATGACTGAGACTATCTACACTCCCTTCCCTAGGCTCATCATCCACCAAATCCTTCTCCTTGGTGACTACTGATACAAAGTACTCATTTAGCAACTCGCCCATTTCCTCTGGCTCCACATATAGATTCCCTTCTCTGTCCTTGAGTGGGCCAACCCTTTCCCTGGTTACCCTCTTGCTCTTTATATACATATAAAAAGCCTTGGGATTTTCCTTAATCCTGTTTGCCAATGACTTCTCATAACCCCTTTTAGCCCTTCTGACTCCTTGCTTCAGTTCCTTCCTACTCCTCAAGGGATTTGTCTGTTCCTAGCCTTCCAGCCCTTACGAATGCTTCCTTTTTCTTTTTGACGAGGCTCACAATATCCCGCGTTATCCAAGGTTCCCGAAACTTGCCAAACTTATCCTTCTTACTCACAGGAAGGCTGGTCCTGGATTCTAATCAACTGACGTTTGAAAGACTCCCACATGTCAGATGTTGATTTACCCTCAAACAGCCGCCCCCAATCTAAATTCTTCAGTTCCTGCCTAATATTGTTATAATTAGCCTTCCCCCAATTTAGCACCTTCACCCGAGGACTACTCTTATCCTTATCCAAAAGTACCTTAAAACTCATGGAATTATGTTCACTGTTCCCAAAATGCTCCCTACTGAAACTTCGACCACCTGGCCGGGCTCATTCCCCAATACCAGGTCCAGTACGGCCCCATCCCTAGTTGGACTATCTACATACTGTTTCAAGAAGACCTCCTGGATGCTCCTTACAAATTCTGTCCCATCCAAGCCCCTAGCACTAAGTGAGTCCCAGTCAATATAGGGGAAGTTAAAATCACCCACCACTACAACCCTGTTATCTTTACATCTTTCCAAAATCTGCTCCTCTACCTCCCGCTGGCTGTTGGGAGGCCTGTAGTAAACCCCCAACATCGAGACTGCACCCTTCCTATTCCTGAGCTCCACCCATATTGCCTCACTGCATGACCCCTCCGAGGTGTCCTCCTGCAGTAAAGCTGTGATATTCTCCGTAACCAGTAATGCAACGCCCCCACCCCTTTTACATCCCCCTCTATCCCGCCTGAAGCTTCTAAATCCTGGAACATTTAGCTGCCAATCCTGTCCTTCCCCCAACCAAGACTCTGTAATAGCAACAACATCATAGTTCCAAGTACTAATCCAAGCTCTAAGTTCATCTGCCTTACCTGTTATACTTCTTGCATTGAAACAAATGCACTTCAGACCACCAGTCCCGCTGTGCTCAGCAACATCTCCCTGCCTGCTCTTCCTCTTAGTCTTACTGGCCTTATTTACTATGTCCTCCTCATTTACTTCACTAGCTGTCCGACTGCTCTGGTTCCCACCCCCCTGCCACACTAGTTTAAACCCTCCCGAGTGACGCTAGCAAACCTCGCAGCCAGGATATTTGTGCCCCTCCAGTTTAGATGCAACCCGTCCTTCTTGTACAGGTCCCATCTGTCCCTGAAGAGATCCCAATGGTCCAGATATCTGAAACCCTCCCTTCTACACCAGCTGCTCAGCCACGTGTTCAGCTGCACTGTCTTCCTATTTCTAGCCTCACTGGCACATGGCACAGGGAGTAATCCGGAGATTACAACCCTAGAGGTCTTGTTTTTTAACTTACTACCTAACTCCCTAAACTCCCCCTGCAGGACCTCATCACTCTTCCTGCCTATGTCGCTGGTACCGATGTGTACCACAACCTCTGGCTGTTCACCCTTCCCCTTCAGAATGCCCTCTGTCCGTTCAGAGACATCCTTGACCCTGGCACCAGGGAGGCAACATACCTTCCTGGAGTCTCTTTCACGTCCACAGAAGGGCCTATCAGTGCCCCTGACTATAGAGTCCCCTATAACTATTGCTCTTCTGCGCTTTGTCCCTCCCTGCTGAACAACAGTGCCAGCCGTGGTGCCACTGCTCTGGCTGCTGCTGTTTTCCCCTAATAGGCCATCCCCCCCCACAGTATCCAAAATGGTATACTTGTTAGAGAGGGGGATAGCCACAGGGGATTCTTGCACAGACTGCCTGCCCCTTCTAGCGGTCACCCATCTATCTGCCTGCACCTTGGGTGTAACCACTTCTCTAAAACTCCTGTCTATGACACTTTCTGCTAGTTGCATGCTCCTCAGTGCATCCAGTTGCCGCTCCAACCGATCCATGCGGTCTGTGAGGAGCTGCAACTGGGTACACTTCCTGCAGATGTAGTCGCCCGGAATGCTGGAAGCGTCACGGACCTCCCACATCTCACAGGTGAAGCACTTTACCCCTCTAACTGTCATTTCTAGCACTAATTAGTTAATTGATATAAAATAAATAAATACTTATTAAATCCTTACTAAATTGTTACAATTAACTATTTGGTCCCTAGTGCTAGATTTCTACTATAAATACTAAATGTATCTCTAAACTAAACTAAACTAAACTAAATACAGTAATCTCCTCCCTCTGGTTTAGTTACTCTACTTATTAATTAGTTCATTAGGGTTTTAATCAATTTTTACCAATGTTTTATTTTCAAATTCAGTACAAATTCCCTACCAGCCAATCAAGTCACAGCTTTCCTGTGACGTCACTTTTCAGTTTTTTTACCAGAGGTAAGTTTTTTATACCTACCAGTCCGGAACTCCGCCCTCCGAGTCTTCTCCGTGAATGTAGGTCGCGAATCCCCGAGGTAAGTTTTTTATACTTACCAGTCCGGAACTCCGCCCTCCGAGTCTTCTCCGTGAATGTAAGCCGCGAATCCCCGAGGTAAGTTTTTTATACCTACCAGTCCGGAACTCCGCCCTCTGAGTCTTCTCCGTGAATGTAGGCCGCGAATCCCCGAGGTAAGTTTTTTATACTTACCAGTCCGGAACTCCGCCCTCCGAGTCTTCTCCGTGAATGTAAGCCGCGAATCCCCGAGGTAAGTTTTTTATACTTACCAGTCCGGAACTCCGCCCTCCGAGTCTTCTCCGTGAATGTAAGCCGCGAATCCCCGAGGTAAGTTTTTTATACCTACCAGTCCGGAACTCCGCCCTCTGAGTCTTCTCCGTGAATGTAGGCCGCGAATCCCCGAGGTAAGTTTTTTATACTTACCAGTCCGGAACTCCGCCCTCCGAGTCTTCTCCGTGAATGTAGGCCGCGAATCCCCGAGGTAAGTTTTTTATACTTACCAGTCCGGAACTCCGCCCTCCGAGTCTTCTCCGTGAATGTAGGCCGCGAATCCCCGAGGTAAGTTTTTTATACTTACCAGTCCGGAACTCCGCCCTCCGAGTCTTCTCCGTGAATGTAGGCCGCGAATCCCCGAGGTAAGTTTTTTATACCTACCAGTCCGGAACTCCGCCCTCCGAGTCTTCTCTGTGAATGTAGGCCGCGAATCCCCGAGGTAAGTTTTTTATACTTACCAGTCCAGAACTCCGCCTTCCGAGTCTTCTCCGTGAATGTAGGCCGCGAATTCCCGAGGTAAGTTTTTTATACTTACCAGTCCGGAACTCCGCCCTCCGAGTCTTCTCCGTGAATGTAGGCCGCGAATCCCCGAGGTAAGTTTTTTATACTTACCAGTCTGGAACTCCGCCCTCCGAGTCTTCTCTGAGAATGAGGGTCACCATCCTCTCCATAGAGGAAGCCATGCACTCATACGTCTAGGACATGGCAGCTGTCCTGGCTGGATGGACTCCCCCATCGTCCACTTAAGTCTGCGCATGGCCTGTGGCTTCTCTGCCAAATGTTACCTTACCTCTCCCTGCAACTCCAGCATACCTTGTGCTGTCGACACCAGAGGATCATCATCTGCCTGGGGCTCAGCATGACCCTGGCCACCCACAGTTCTCCGAATGTCAGAGGCATTGCCTTTCTCAGCCTCAGCCAGCTGTTGTGCAGGTAAGTGGGGTTGAGGCTGAGATGAGATCAACCATGATCGTATTGAATGGCGGAGCAGGCTCGAGGGGCTGAATTGCCTACTCCTGCTCCTGGTTCTTATGTTCTTATGTTTGGGCGCGTGTGTGGTGCTCTCACCGGCTTGTGACCCAGACTCTAAAGCCATACAGATTCCCACCAAGGTGAATGTATCTGAGCTGGTGGAAGGTGCAGGAATGTCATGGGATGCTGCGTCCTCTGAGGTTCTCTCTTCCTCAGTGGTGCTGGAAATCTCCAGGGCCTCCATTGCCGACTCTGAGCATCGCCCTGCAAGATACAATGTGAAGAGCACAGTTTTAGGTTTTATGGTGCACATGTCACAATTATGACAGCATAGTGTCCAAAAATAAAATGTTATGAGTAATCATTGTATTTGTCAAAGAGCTGTATGTTCATCTGGGACTCCAAGCTCCACGTCCAAAATGGCACGTCCTCCCTGGCTGCCACCTAGCTCAAGGGCCTCCACCTCAGCCTGTGATAGTGGTCTAATGTCTGGCATCCCTCTACTGGTCCTGGAGGACTCCCACACATTGTGGGCTCTCTTCGCTTGGAAGAGCAAGGATGTAGATGTTGAACATTGCCAAACAACAACATGATGCATTTCACAACAGGGGCACTGAAATAAAAGGTGGGGGAAGCTCAGTCTGTAATACAGTCTGTAAAACAGTAAACCACATCAATAGAAAGATCCAGAAACAACTTCAAAAACAGTCAGGGGGAGGGGCAATGGGAATTTGACTACCCATTAACATTGTTCTGGTGGGGACTAAACAGTCATGCAATGTAAAAGAGACCTGTGAATTGGATCAAGTGAATGAGCATGTGGGGAGCACAGACAGAAATCTGATTGCTCTGTTTTTGGTGACTTTTGTACTCAGTGACATCACGTACGTCAATACAGACACCACCAGTGTCCAATCAAACACTCCCAGGACAGGTACAACCTGTCATGGAGGTGCCATTCTCTGAGGTGCAAACGAGGGTGAGTTCTTTCACACATGCAGCCACTCATGTGGCATCAATCCTCCCTGCCCGACCTCCTTGTCTTTAACATGGTAGTGGCACCGATGTGCCACTCTGTGTGGGGACACACATCAAATGGAGCTGTAGAACTAAGTGCCACTTACCTTTGCCGAGCACCTGAGATCGTTCATCTTCCTGCGGCACTGGATCCAGTCTCGGCGGGTGACCCCACGGCAGCTTACCTCCTCTGCAATCTCCGTCCAGGTTTGCTTGGTCAGGTGGGAGGATCTCTGCTTACCATCGCTGGGGAAAAGGGGCTCCCGCCTTGCAGCCTGGGGGAGAGTGAGCATCGCTGAACTGTGGGGCCACCCTTCCTCGCTCTTCTGCCATCTCCGATGCCTTGCAGAGGCAGTTGTTTGGCAGCTGGGGCTCTTCACACTTCACTGCTGGTCTGCTGCAGCAGCAATAGCTTAATCATGAATGAGGATATATACAGGGCTGGCTGCCATTTAAATATGGAAGAGCATCTCTCTCCACCTCCTTACTGACTCTCGCAGCACATTAAGCAAGGCATCATTGAACTGTGGCACAGCCTTTGACCATGTGGAATCCATTCTCATAGTTTCTCTTCTCTTCTTCCCAACTCCAAACTCTTCCAAATTCCATCACTGGATCAGCCCTTTAAATGCTGGAGTTCTGATCATGTCATGTGGGTCCTCATCACACCCACTGCCATACATCGGATGCCAAACCGGCAAGTTTCCCATGCAAGATAAACACTCATCCCACCCCAACCCGCATCACCCCTTCTCCCAAGTGTTTATAACATAATATCAGAGACAAAGAGAGGGAAAGAAAGATTGGATTGAAAGACAGAAAAAAGTGACAGAAAGGAAAAGTAAGAAAAAAATTAATTATAAAATCATCGACAATTCACTATCTGAATTAATAGTACTCCATACTATTGATTTCTCAAAAGCAAAATACTGAGGATGCTGGAAATCTGAATTAAAACAGAAAATTGCTGGAAATATTCAGCAGCTCTGGCAGCATCTGTGGAGAGAGAAACAGAATTAACGTTTCAGGTCTGTGACCTTCACAGAACTGACAAAGGTTAGAAATGGAATCAGTTTTAAGTAAGTGAAAGGGGAAGAGGGTAAAAGAACAAAAGGGAAGGTCTGTGATAGAGTGGAAGGCAGGAGAGATTAAATGACAAAAGGGTTGGTGGTGCAAGGCCAAAGGAAATGGTAATGGGACAAGTAAAGAAACAAAGGATGTGATATTAATTATTCACTTTCTGGGAAAGAGGTTGATTGGCAGTCATTAACAATTGTCACAGTGTTAAAAGGCTACTTGTTGTTAATTACTCAATCTAACGTTCTGTGGCGCATTTACTGAGCAATTAATGTGCAAATCACAGGGAAGTTAAGCACAAGGTGCCATATTCACGAAACTAACAGCAGAATAGCACAAATTGTCAAGCAACTTGTGGCAATTCACAATTCATGGGGCATCTCTTCCATGCCACATGTTGCTGGTTAATAGACTTGCACATTGATAACAATGTGCATTGTTCACACACATTTTTTTCAATAAATTCTACTTATTTATGCCCATTTTTAAATATAAACAATGTTCCTTCAGTTATTGTTTATGCACTTACTCAGTACTGAGAGGCAGGGGGAAACAGACATAGACAGAGGGGCGAATTTTACAGATCCCCCGATGTCGTGGCTTGTGGCGGAGGGGGGCCAGAAAATGCTTCCAGGAGAGGCCCGCCATGGGCCGCAACACCGGGAAGGCCCAGCCCCATATTGCTGGCAGCGGCGAGGCCTTGTGGCAGCACCCCCATCACTCGGCAGTGGGGTCAAAATTTAAATACGCTAATGTATGAAAAGTACTGAATTAATGAGTTACCCGCTCCTGCTGTCAGTTCCGGTGCGATATTCGTGCCGGTGGCCAGCACTCCCGAGCTTTTGGATCTCCGTCCGGAGATCCGATGCAGGTCACTGGTGGCGGAGGGAGCAGGTAAGTATTTCAGTGCAGGGGGTGGTGGGGAGTGGGGAGTGGGGTCAAACATATCTGATTGGTCCTGGGGTGGTGGGGGAAGAGGTAAAGGTTAAAGTTTTTGAACTTTGGGGCGGAAGTTTGGGAGCACAAGTTAAGCTTTTGGAGCGGGGGAGAGGGCAAGTAATGAATCTGATAGTCATTGATGGAGGGGGGGAGAGGGTCAGGATAACTTTATTTGATTTTTCAAAGTCTTTTTTATTTAAATATTTAAATTGTAATGGAGGGCTGGAAGCCCTTTCAAAATGGCGTTTACGCCTGTGCAGTGGCACCTGACACTGTTGCCGAGAATGGAACGCCCGCCCCCTCCACATCATCAGGGGGGTGGAGGGGGGGGGGGGGGGTCTGCCCCGGCCATGTAAATGGGCCTCCATGTTCAATATCATGACGGCTCCACAGGGAGTAAAGCCCGCGCGTGCGGGCCGCCATTTATTACGGCCACCGTCATTTACGCCAGCAGCAACTTAAAATTCAGCCCAGGGAGTCCACTGATATATTATCCACAACTGAAAAGTACATTGTGACTAAATCTGATTGCAGCAAAAACTTTACCTAATAAGTTTTAGCAAAACAAAAGATGGTTGGTGCTCTGCAGTTCAAATAGTAAAGGCATAAATTTTTCTCTCACCTATTGACAGGTTTCTGCACAATTGTTTGCTAAACAAGCTAAACCTTAAAGCACTGAAGCAATCCATTTTGCTTTGTTTTGTTAGCGTGTTTTAGCATGACATACGGATTTCTTATAGAGTTCAACACATAAAAGAATGAATGTGAGTTTTCTGTGCTGATCTCTATGTTTTTTAACAAAACAAATACTCATCGTGGTGGGTCTGAGTTTCAATGAAGATTGTGCAATGTTGTTCCATACATGGTGTACTAATGTACACAGCTGACTTTGGCTTTTTGATAAGAATTGTCCAGTCTTTGATTGCCAGAAAAAACATTATGCTGCAAATCTGATTTTTCATTATTTCAGAGTGGGAATAAGATGAACTTGGCATCTCTGCTTTTCTTCATCCAATTAAGAAAATGCCCAAGTTAATTAAATTTGTTCAAGAAGTTTTAAGTGACAATATTATGATAGAGCATACCCTGATGAGGTTCACTTAACAGCCGGAGAAAAGCACATGGGGAGGTAATTCATTAATTTCAGTTGGGTCTTAACTTTTTTTTACGCATTCCACTGGATGTTTCAATAGAATGTGACAACAGTTCAGAGGTGAATTCTATTAGGTGCTGGTGAGCAGTGGAGGCTCCACAGAAGCTCTTAAGTTCATTATTTAGTGTTGCTGAAGTTACACATTTAAAACCTGATGCTTTAGAAGGAAAATTAAATTATCACTGCCTTGTAATGTTTGAGCTCAGCAAGGTTGAGAAATAATATGGGGATTTGTTGGATCAGTCTTCACAATGAGTTCTTCCATATGGGTGTGAACTCCAACAAGACAGATGAAGCCAAGAAAACTCATTAAAATGTTGCTCATGCAATTCCTTTCCAATTTAATTGAAAATGACAGCATTGTTCTCATTTGGTCTGTGTATAGAATGTTTTTGGGAACCATCGCCTCAAGTTTACAAAACGCTTATTCTGCTTTAGGTTGCTCAAATCACACACCATTCCTGACAAAAGAATGGGTAAGCGACCTTCTTCCAAGGCCTTTCCAATGTATTCTTCATCCAGCTGCTATGGGGTGAACGTGCCTTACTGACAAATATTTTGTTCAGTTTGGAGGGGAAGCATCTGGTTTCTTTATGGAGCTTCTACTGATGGCGCATCAATGTGGTAATGTCCATTGTTTGTATAAATCTATAGATTAGATGATCCTTTGAGTATTAAACATCCTATACTAGTCTTCGTTGTTAAAAATGCCAGCAGGCCAAGTAGGATACGGAGTGATAGCTTTACTCTCAACTGGATGAACCCCAGCACTATCTTCCACTTGTGCTTGTGACCTCTGTTGGATGAGTTTTGGCTATTGATCTGAATCAAGAGGGAAAATTGACATTTTCTGGCTCATTGCAATTTTCATTGGGCTTTGCGGTGAGCTGAAACCAAAGCACCATTGATATGAGCAATGGAGATAGCTATGACATAAAATTGCCTGCCCTCCTACCCGGAATCACATCTTTCTCCAGCTTCTCTCTCATCTCGCCTCATGCCCTCTCTGAGTTCATCTTGTCGATGAGGCCCACCTCCTGTTCCCTTGATCGTATTCCCACTAAACTGCTGATCACCCAACCTCCCTTCTTAGTCCCCATGTTAGCTCATATTGTAAACGGTTTTCGCTCTTCGGGTGTTGTCCCTCTCTCCTTTCAATCTGCCATCATCACCACTCTCCTCAAAAAAAACAACGCTTGACCTCACCGTCCTTGCAAACTACCATCCCATCTCCAACCTTCCTTTCCTCTCCAAAGTCCTTGAACATGTTGTTGCCTCCCAAATCTGTTTCCATCTTTCCCAGAACTGCATGTTGAATCTCTCCAATCAGATTTCCACCCCAGCCACAGTACCAAAAAAGCTCTTATCAAAGTCATTAATGGCATTCTATGTGACTGTGACAAAGATAAACTTTCCATCCTTGTCCTTCTTGACCTGTCTGCAGCCTCCTCCAATGACTCTCCACTGTTGTCCAGCTGGGTGGGACTGCTCTCACCCGGTTCCATTCTTATGTAACAAATTGTAGCCAGAGAATCACTTGCAATGGTTTCTCTTCCTGCTCCTGCATTTTTACCCCTGGTGTCCCCCAAGGATCTATCCTTGGCTCCCTCCTATTTCTCATCTACAAGCTGCCTCTCAGCATTATCCAAAAGCACAGCATTAGTTTTCACATGTACGCTGACAACACTCAGCTCTACCTCACTACTTCTCTCAACTGCTCTGTTGTATGATCACTTTGTGAGTGATGTCTCTTTAAGATCTCTGTATGTTAATGAGCTAAGTACCAAGCCATAGTCACTCTACAATTGTAACACCCAGACAAAGGTTCTGTAAATAGTTTGCTCTGTACTGTATATAATAGTGTAGTTGTTGATAAACCTGATTGAGATCTTCAACAAACTGGACTCCACTCCTCTCATTTACGTTGCATCAGACAACATAAAGTACTCATTTAATTGTTGCAGCTGTGGTGAAAAGAGAAAGTCTAAGTTTGAAGACCATGGGTAAAACAGCTGTGAAAACAACCCTTCCTGCAGCTAAAAGGGAGAAACTTCAAAAGAAATACTGGCCCAAACAGTGGAAAGAAAGAATAACTTACCTCCAACTGTAGAGGACAGAGCACAGAACGACAGGCTGAAAATAAATTCCTGCAATTGGATGGGTCATTGTGCCGACAGGTGAGGGATACTGGTTTAACAAAAAAGCTTTGACGTGCTTAAAAAGTAATTTTTTTTCAAAGGCTCCATACAAAAATAAAACAGGGAAGACATGATTCCTCTTCCAGGCTGATCGAGGTCGGCGCCATTACAGGAGACGTCCAGTAGCAAAAAGTGTGGGAAACCACTAAACACAGCAGACTCTCCATTCACATAGCCAAAGTTTTTTAAAAAAACATTAAACCAGTCGACCATGAAGAAGAGTCTCCATTCACAGAGTCACAGCTAAAAAATCATTAAACTATTCGAGCATGAAGAATGTAAACAAACTCTAGCAAAAAAAAACAATTGAACTGCCTATTGAACATCTGTGTAAGCAGAGAAGCTTAAGTACTGAAAGCAAGGTAAACAGAGAACACTATCAAACACCTGCCACTCTCCATTCAAGCAGTTGGACTAAACAACAGAGAATTTCTTAAAGGGGAAACAGCGCAGAGTGAATATAACAAAGTCAAATCTAGAGCAGAAAGCAGAAGAACAACAGAAAGATGGATACCAAATTTCCCAGCATGAACTGGAGTGCCATTGATATCCTATCCGAGTTCAAACTCTTCAAACCAAAAATGCAGTTATTCTTCACAGACCAAGCGACTGTTGAACCAGGGAAACAGGCTGTGAAAATACTAATAACAATTTGAAATGAGGGATTACACAGAATCAACACCTTTGGCTTATCTGAAGGGGACCAGAAAGATCCCGCAATGATATGTAAAGTGCTATTAGATCAGCTCTGATTAAGAGTGAATTTTAGAATTCACTGCCTGGAATTGATGTCCTACAGGCAACAGCCACAGCAATCAATAGATTCAGTAGATGCCATAGTAAGGGCAACAAATGCAATTTTTCTGAGCTGTCAGAGCGACTAATGGAGCTGGTGATTGTCTCTACACCTATTGAAGCATTTCAAAAAGACCTCTTGGGGAAAAAGAAAGGTCACAGCATTGATGTGCTGCTAGAATATGGCAGGAAATACAAAGCCATTTAGCTGGACCACAGCACCTGCAAGCACTAGGTAAAGCCAACAGTATCGGCACAATAACCAGGTCGAATAGAGCAAGCAAGCTGTATGGTTGGTCCCACTCACCGCAAAGTTGTCTTGCATTTCAAGACCTTTGCAAGGCATGTGGCGCAAAATGACACTGGGCTAGCCTATGCAAGAAATCTGGCTCCAAAGACGCGGCCAGAAGTTATGGTAAGACACAAGCAAACAGAAGACAGGCGCAGCAACAGGGCAACAACAGTAAGGTGCTTTGACCAGGTGAGGAGGGGGTCTAGGGCTCCCCGCTCAGCCTTTTCCTGGTTTGGCCGTAACAGGGTTTAACTTTTAAAACACAGTGTTTTAGCTTCCCTCAGTGAGTCCTTGCTCAATGCTCTCTAATTGTAATTGTTAAGAAATCAATCAGACATGTTTTCTCATATTTAAACAAGAAAGATATAAGTTTATTAACCTTAAAACTCTAACTCAGTTATAACTACTAAAAATACGGGACGTGACCAGGCTAGCATGCATACACGATAAACACACATGCAAATAGAGACAGAGGAGGAGAAAGAATTAAAGGGGAAAGGTTTGAACTAATAGATAGAGTTCAGTTACTGGTTTGGGGTTGGATGTAAAGTCTTTGATTGAAGTTAAGTTTTGCAGTTCTCAGGGCCCAGTGCACACTTTCAAACTTGTTTCGCTGGTCTTCTGTCTTGCGTCTTCTGTGGGTCCCTGAAAATGCATGAGAGAGACCTTCCTCCTTGAAGCTCAATTGGCGTCTCTTCCAAAAACTGATCTGTGAACACAATTCAATTAACTCCAGGTTGGCCAGCAGGTTAGTCATGTGACTAGCTTTTTGCTTGAGACAGCCTCACCTGCGAGATTTGTGGATTCCTTACAGCTTACCAGACACTCTCAGTGGGTGGGGGGTGGGGGGGTGGGATGGGGGTGATGGTGGAATACTGGCTCTTACACTCAGTGCCTGTCAATGTCTCTTGATCATCACTATTGACAAAACCCATCTGGCTAATTGAATCCTGGGGTATTCCCATTGTCTCTCCATGCCACTGTCATTTAGAATGCAAATGTGCTACCATGTTTTCAGTCACTGTTCTGTGGTCTTTTTAAAACAGGTTATGTTCAATGTCCAGTAAGTGTTCAAATAATGTTCCATATGATGAAATTAATATTTCTCATTTTGGCAGGTGTGGTTTCTGTCACAAAGGAAAGCGCCAGAAACCTGCACAAATGCATGCCGATACACAAAGTCCACAGCGAAACAGACCTGAGACAAGACTCAGAGTGGAGTGATTCTCAGCCAGAAGACCAGTAGGCATTTCACATTGTGAATCTAACACATTGTGTTGATGAAGTCAAACAACTGGAAGCTTTTGCTACCATTAACATCATGTGCCCAAAGAAAGTTGGCAAACAGACACTCAGGGTTAAGATTGACACTGGAGCTAGTGCAAATATCCTACCAATCCGAATCCTGAAGAATATGTACCAGAATCATTAGAAATTAATGATACAACCAACAACTGCAAAGCTATCTGCATACAATGGGTTACCCATCCTTTGCAGTGGCACACTAACAATGCAATGCAGCTATGGCAAGTCGGCATGGAAACCACAAATATTTTACCTGGTAGACACAAATGGACCAGCAGTGGCAGGACTACCAGCTTGTAAGGACTTCAACATCATAACTATCCATGAAATCACCAAGGTACCCATTACAGTGGAAGAGACCAAGGGTACCCACATTGAGACAGTCCAGGGCTTACAACAAATGTACCCAGACAGGTTCAACGCCATGGGAGATTTTAAAGGTGATGCCGTAGTGCACCTCATAGAGGATGCACTCCCTGTGTCCAACCCCTGCTATCTGAGATTGAGTCACAGTCCTTCCAGGATCTCAGTGCTTCTGGTTTGAAGAGTATCAGCCCCTTCTCAGACATGCCACACCAAGAGGATGAAGATTCAAACTCAGATGGTGAAAGTTCTTTGTCGACAAGCAGCGTTTCCTCGTGCTTCAGCGGCACAGTGGCGCAGTGGTTAGCACCGCAGCCTCACAGCTCCAGCTACCCGGGTTCAATTCTGGGTACTGCCTGTGTGGAGTTTGTAAGTTCTCCCTGTGTCTGCGTGGGTTTCCTCCGGGTGCTCCGGTTTCCTCCCACAGCCAAAAGACTTGCAGGTCGATAGGTAAATTGGCCATTATAAATTGCCCCTAGTATAGGTAGGTGGTAGGGGAATGTAGGGACAGGTGAGGATGTGGTAGGAATATGGGATTAGTGTAAGATTAGTATAAATGGGTGGTTAATGGTCGGCACAGACTCGGTGGGCTGAAGGGCCTGTTTCAGTGCTGTATCTCTGAATCTAAAAAAAAAAGAGATTGATGCTGTCACTACTGAGAAGCAAAGACTTGGCATTGCCAAGGGGAAATTTCCAAGGACTGGAACCTGCTTCCAGACTCTAGCCAGCATCAAACGGTGCAGTCTGGAAATCCAGCAACAGCACAGCTATGCGGTGCCCTCACTTCTGATATCCAGAAAACCGCCAGCACCACAACGAGCCAGAATGGACAGGCACCGCCATGAGGCCAAGTTCTCCTCCCTCAACAAGTCCTCAATCTTGAGCCCCAAGCCTTCAGACATAGAGGATGAGGAGAGGCGAAGGATACGCAATGTCCTGAAGAGGCAGAGGAGGAATGAGTTGAAGCATTGTCTATTGGCACTTCAAGATGAGGTGCCAGAGCTTTCCAAGAATGACAAGGCCTCAAAGGTGGTTATGCTGAAACATAGAAACATAGAAAATAGGAGCAGGAGTAGGCCATTCGGCCCTTAGAGCCTGCTCTGCCATTCATTATAATCATGGCTGATCATCCAATTCAGTAGCCTGTTCTGGCTTTCGCCCCATACCCTTTGATACCTTTAGACCCAAGAGCTATATCTAACTCCTTCTTGAAAACATATAATGTTTTGGCCTCAACTTCTTTCTGTGGTAGCGAATTCCACAGGCTCACCACTCGCTTGATGAAGAAATTTCTCCTCATCTCAGTCCTGAAAGGTTTGCCCCGTATCCTTAGACTATAGCCCCTGGTTCTGGACTCCCCCACCATCGGGAATATCCTTCCTGCATCTACCCTGTCAAGTCCTGTTAGAATTTTATAGGTTTCTATGAGATCCCCCCTCACTCTCTGAACTCCAACGAATATAATCCTAACCGACTCAATCTCTCCTCATATGTCAGTCTCACCATCCCAGGAATCAGTCTGATAAACCTTCACTGCACTCCCTCTATAGCAAGAACATCCTTCCTCAGATAAGGAGATCAAAACTGCACACAAGGTTTTTTGTGGCCTCATAATTGCAGCAAGACATCCCTGCTCCTGTACTCGAATCCTCTCGCTATGAAGGCCAACATACCATTTGGCTTTT
Source organism: Heterodontus francisci (assembly GCF_036365525.1). NCBI lineage: Eukaryota > Metazoa > Chordata > Chondrichthyes > Heterodontiformes > Heterodontidae > Heterodontus > Heterodontus francisci. Next base: position 123,123,242 of record NC_090374.1, read on the forward strand.
TTACCGCCTGTTGCACCTGCATGCTTACCTTCAGCAACTGGTGTATGAGAACACCCAGGTCTCGCTGCCTATTCCCCTCGCTCAGTTTATAGCCATTCAGACAATAATCTGCCTTCCTGTTTTTGCTACCAAAGTGGATAACCTCACATTTATCCACATTATACTGCATCTGCTATGCATTAGCCCACTCACTCAACTTGTCCAAATCACCTTGAAGCCTTTCTGCATCCTCCTCACAACTCACCCTCCCACCCAGTTTTGTGTCATCTGCAAATTTGGAGATATTACATTTAGTTCTGTCATCTAAATCATTAATGTATATTGTGAATAGCTGGGGTCCTAGCACCGATTCCTGCAGTACCCCACAAGTCACTGCCTGCCATTTGGAAAAAGACCCATTTATCCCTACTCTTTGTTTCCTGTCTGCCAACTAATTTTCTATCCATCGCAATACATTACCCACTTTAATTTTACATGCTAATCTCTTATGTGGTACTTTGTCGAAAGCCTTCTGAAAGTCCAAATAAACCGCATCCACTGGCTCTCCCTCATCAACTCTACTAGTTACATCCTTGAAGAATTCTAGTAGATTTGTCAAGCATGATTTCCCTTTCATAAATCTATGCTGACTCTGTCCGATTCTGCAACTGCTCTGCTATAAAATCTTTGATAATGGACTCTAGAATTTTCCCCACTACCGATGTCAGGCTGACTGGTTTATAATTCCCTGCTTTCTCTCTACCTCCCTTTTTAAATAGTGGGGTTACATTAGTTACCTGCCAATCTGTAGGAACTGTTCCAGAGTCTATAGAATCTTGGAAGATGATCCATTATTTCTAGGGCCACTTCCTTAAGTACTCTGGGATGCATACCATCAGGCCCTGGGGATTTATCGGCCTTCAATCCCATCAATTTCCTCAACACGATTTCTCTACTAATACTGATTTCTTTCAGTTCCTCTCTCTCACTCAACCTTGTGTTCCCCAACATTTCTGGTATAACTCAGCAGGTCTGGCAGCATCTGTGGAGAGAGAAGCAAAGTTAACGTTTCAGGGCAGTGACCCTTCTTCGGAAGTTCCGAAGAAGGGTCACTGACCTGAAACGTTAACTGTGCTTCTCTCTCCACAGATGCTGCCAGACCTGCTGAGTATTTCCAGCATTTCTTGTTTTTATTTCAGATTTCCAGCATCCGCAGTATTTTGCTTTTATTTCTGGTATGATCTTTGTGTCCTCCTTTGTGAAGACAGAACCAAAATATGCATTTAGTTGGTCAGCCATTTCTTTATTCCCCATAATAAATTCCCCTGTTTCTGACTGTAAGATTTGTCTTCACCAATCTTTTTCTCTTCACATACCTATGGAAACTTTTACAGTCAGTTTTTATGTACCCCGCAAACTTGCTCTTGTACTCTATTTTCCCTTTCTTAATCAATCCCTTGGTCGTCCTTTGCTGAATTCTAAACTGCTCCCAATCCTCAGGTCTGTTGTTTTTCCTGGCAAATTTATATGCCTCTTCCTTGGATCTAATGCTATCTCTAATTTCCCTTGTAAGTCATGGTTTGGCTACCTTTCCCATTTTACTTTTGCTCCAGACTGGGATAAACAATTGCTGCAGTTCATCCATGCGCTCTTTAAATGTTTGCCATTGCCTATCCACCGTCATCCCTTTAAGTAACGTTTCCCAATCCATCATGGCCAACTCGCGCCTCATACCTTTGTAGTTTCCTTTACTAAGATTCAGGACCCTTGTCTCAGAATCAACTATGTCACTCTCCATCTTGATGAAGAATTCTATCATATTATGGTCGCTCGTCCCCAAGGGGTCTTGCTGAGAAAAGCAACAGAGTATATTAACAGGCTGAAGGCAGAGCAGCAGAAACTGAATACAGAGAGGGAGAAACTTCAGAAAAAGCAGCAACAGATGAGATGCCAATTCCCTGACCAAGAGTTGTCAAACCACCAAAACGATATATGGACTTTTAAGTCTCTGCACTTGTATATTTCACAATCCCTATCCTTATACCTGTCAATTTTATAGTTTCTACCCTGTATAATGAATTTTGATGTTATCTAATTTTACGTGTTCTTACTGTTAGCATATGAGACTTATCTTTGGAAAGAAAGGGGATGTTGTATGATCACTTTGAGAGTGATGTTTCTTTAAGATCTCAGTGTGCTAATTAGCTATGTACCAGGATGCAGTCATGTGACTGCAAGCCATAGTCTACAACTGTAACACCCAGACAAAGGTTCTGTAAATAGTTTGCTCTGTACTGTATATAATAGTGTAGATGTTAATAAACCTGTTTGAGATCTTCAGCAAACTGGACTCTACACATCTCATTTATGTTGCATAAGAAATTTCCTCCAATTTAATATTGGGGAGACTGAAGCCATTGTTTTAGCTCCCCACTCCAAACTCCATTCACTAGCTGCTGACTCCATCCCTCTCCCTGGCAACAATCTGAGTTTAAGCCAGTCTGTTCAAATCCTTGGTGTCACATTTAACCCTAAGATAAGCTACCAACCTCATATTCGTGCCATCACTAAGACCGTCTATTTCCACCTCCGTAACATCGCCCAACTTCACCCCTGTCTCAGCTCACCTGCTGCTGAAACCCTCATTCATGCCTTCGTTACCTCTAGACTTGGCCATTCCAACACACTCCTGGCTGGTCTCCCACATTCTACTCTCTGTAAACTTGAGGTCATTAAAAACTCTGCTGACAGTGTCTTAACTCACACCACATCCCATTCCTCTATCACCCCTGGTGCTCACTGACCTACATTGGCTCCCCGGTCAAGTAATGGTGTAATTTTAAAATTCTCTATCCTTGTTTTCAAATCCCTCCATGGCCTTGCTCCTCCCTATCTCTGTAATCTCCTCCAGCCCACAATCCTCCAAGATATCTGTGCTCCTCTAATTCTGGCTTCTTGTGCAACTCTGATTTTAATTGCTCCATCATTGGTGGTCGCACATTCAGTTGCCTGGGCCCCAAGCCCTGGAATTTCCTCTCTGCACCTCTCCCTCTCCACCTCACTTTCCTTCTTTAAAGCACTCCTTAAAACCTACCTCTTTGACCAAGCTTTTGGCCATCTAATCCAAAATCTCCTTTTGTGGCTCAGTGTCATACTTTGTTTTATAGGATAGAGGATTGGTTAGCTAACAGGAAACAGAGAGTAGGCATAAATGGGTCATTTTTGGATTGGCAAGATGTGACAAGTGGAGTGCCACAGGGATCAATGCTGGTACTTCAACTATTTACAATTTATATCAATGACGTGGATGAAGGGACCGAAGGTATGCTTGCTAAATTTACTGATGACACAAAGATAGGTAGGAAAGTAAATTGTGAAGAGGACATAAGGAGTGTACAAAGGGATATAGATAGGTTAAGTGAGTGGGCAAAGATCTGGCAAATGGAGTATAATGTGGGAAAATGTGAACTTATCCACTTTGGCAGGAAAAATAGTAAAGCAGTATATTATTTAAATGGAGAGAGAGTGCAGGACTGTGAGGTACAGAGCGATCTGGGTGTCCTGGTACTCTTTTTATATTCATTCATGGGATGTGGGCGTCGCTGGCTATGCCAGCATTTATTGTCCATCCCTAATTGCCCTTGAGAAGGTGGTGGTGAGCTGCCTTCTTGAACCACTGCAGTCCATGTGGGGTAGGTACACCCACAGTGCTGTTAGGAAGGGAGTTCCAGGATTTTGACCCAGCGATGGTGAAGGAACGCCGATATAGTTCCAAGTCAGGATGAATCACAAAAGGGTGATATGCAGATACTGCAAGTGATTAGGAAGGCAAATGGAATGATGTCATTTATTGCAAGGGAATGGAATATAAAAGTGGAGATGTTTTGCTCCAGTTGTATAGGGTATTGCTGAGACCGCATCTGGAGTACTGTGTACAGTTTTGGTCTCCTTATTTAAGGACATAAATGCGTTAGAGGCAGTTCAGAGAAGGTTCACTCAACTGATACCTGGGATGGGGGTTATCTTATGAAGAAATGTTGGACAAATTAGGTCTGTATCCATTGGAATTTAGAAGAATGAGAGGTGATCTTATTGAAACATGTAAGATCCTGAGAGAACTTGACAGGGTGGATGCTGAAAGGAGGTTTCCCCTTGTGAGAGAGACTAGAACTAGAGGTCACTGTTTAAAAATAAGGGGGCACCCATTTAAGATGGAGATGAGGAGAAATTTTTTCTCTCAGAGGGTTGTGAAACTTTGGAACTCTCTTCCCCAGAGAGCGGTGGAGGCAGGGTCATTGAATATTTTTAAGGCAGAGGTAGATAAATTCTTGACTAACAAGAGAGTCAAAGGGTATCGGGGCTAGGCGGGAAAGTGGAACTGAGGCCACAATCAGATCAGCCATGATCTTATTAAATGGCGGAGCAGGCTTGAAGGGGCTGAATAGCCTACTCCTGCTCCTAACTTGTATGTTCGTATAATGCTCCTGTAAAGTCCCTTGGGACGTTTTATTATATTAAAGGTGCTAAATAACTATAAGTTGTTGTTGTTGAATGGAAAGGTAAATTAGTAAGCAGCCAACAAAAGAAAAAAAACACTGGTTTAAAATTATTTAAAATATTTGACTTAAGGAAGGAAAATTAGATGTTGTTACATTCTTTTCCAACAATCTAAGCTGTGTGGCAATAATAAAACAGTTTATATTTTGCTCTATTGCTAACCTTAATGGAAAATGTTTGTGTTAGTTTAATGCAAGGAATATTGTTTTATACGCATGCCCACATTTTGCTGAAGTTAACAAGTGGAGAAAAATATACCTGTATGTTGCTTTTCAGTAATATTACCTTTATAAAATAAAGAGAAATAGCTTGTAATAAAATAGCACCTTTTGTGACATGCCAAAGCACTTCACAGCCAACAAAGTACCTTTGAAATGTAGTCTATGTGATGTAGGAAAACTCAGCAGTCAATTTGCAAACAGCAATTAAGTAATCACCAAATACTCTGTTTGAGTGGTGCTGGTTGAGGGATAACAATGTTGTCAATGACTTTGAATAGTGCCATGGGATCATTTGAATCTGCCTGAAAGATAGATGGGATCTCAGTTTAGCATCTCATCTAAAAGATGGCATCTCTGACAGTGCAGCACTAAGATATCAGTTTAGATCATGTGCTCACAGTTGCTAGTATGAAGCTTGAACCCATGACCTGCTGCCTTAGAGGCAAGAGTACAACCAAGGCTGACACTTATACTTATCATCAATAGGTTGTGTTTCGTATGCAACAGGATTATTAGTTAGTGAGATACATGTGGAGAATCACTTTGTTGAGAAGCACAGAACCAATCAGATTTGTGTTAGTTTGGCTGCACCTTTGCTTTCAGAGTCAAAAGGTTGTTGGTGCAGGAACAAATTTCAGGGTTTGAATATATACTCTGGACTAATACGCTAGTAGCATATTGACAGACTGCTGGAGTTGTCATCCTTCAGAGGACATGATAAACTGAAACCCATCTGCCTGTTCAGGTGAAAATTAAAGATCCATGGGACTACTCAAAGAAATATCTCATTCAAGAAATGTTCAGGGGGATGTGTAGGACCTATTGGGTAATACATATGAATTTGAGCAAATTTTTTTTAACGTTTTAAGAATGCTGATAGTGGTGCCTTTGCTCTAAAACCATTCAACATTTGCCAGCTGGGTGCTAAACTGCACAAGGATGCAATTGCAGCCAAGGGGTAGAGATTAGGCATAGCTGGCTATAAACCCATTCAGTCGCTACCGGTCTCAGACTTGTGTCACATTAGTTTTTACATTACATATTCGTATACGTAGCTGTGTCGGAAATTCAAGTACATTTACAAATTGAACACAGTCTGCTCTATGTTTCGACGCGACTTCATATATTAAGATCTGTTCAGCTTCCTGAAAAGACTTTGAGCTTTAAACAAATTGTGCAGATTTTATTTAATACATCTTTATAGACTTAAAGGGCTAGGTTTGGTGGAGGTGGGGCTCCTGGCGCTGGGCCAGAAAAGCAGGGAACCCTGCCTCCTCCTTTTCATGCCACCCCGGAACGATCTTCCGGTCTTTTTAAAGCAAAGAATCACGAGCTGGGATCCCCGTCCCTTTAAAGATGGAGATCCTGCCACCATGACCTGCCAGGCAATCAGAGGGCTGGCAGCCCATCAGTATCGACAGTCACCAGGAGCGGTAGCTACTGCCAGTACTGCAGAAGTCTTGGACACAACCCAGTGCTGGAAACCCGGACAAGAGGTAGGTGAGGCGGGGTCGCCGGGGCCAGTCCAGACTGGCCCCGGCGAGGTGGGGTGGGGTGGGGGGTGGTTGTGCAGTCCACAGGGAGGTGGGTCCCAAGGGGGTAAGGTTGTACCTGGTGGGGGTCCTCTGTGGGCCACAAATTGCCCGTGGAGGAGGTGCCATCCCCCTAGCCCACAGGGAGGGCACCTCGTGTTGCAAGGCATCTTCCCCACGCAGCGGCAGCACCTCCCGCCTCTGGCAAGATCCCAGCGGCAGCGGGAAGAGGCTCTTAATTCGCCATTAATAGGCCACTTAAGTGCCTCAATTGGCCACTGGGTGGGAAGGCCATCGTCGACCTATCCCGCCCCCAGGAAGATCGCTTGGCAACAGGGAGGCGACGGGCCCTCTGCTGCACTGCCTCCCCTGCCACTTGTCGCTATACTAAGTTCCCCCCCCCACACCCCGCCTCCAACCCCACCTCAGGGAACCTCACAAAATCCTGACCAAAGGGTGCGAACCTGGGCTCTGTAGTGCCGCTGATGCCAGTACTACGGAAACCCCAAGGCAAGAAAATGGTGCCGCCTATGCATCAGGCCGCTTCTGGGTCAGCCCGCCTGGTGCCTCATTCTGGGAAAGGTGCTAGTGTGAGTGTGCTGTGCATAAGGTGGAAGTGGCAGGGCTGGTGCTGTCTTGATGTCAAACAACCACTCCAGCTGATTTGATGTTAGTTTCAGGAACTTCGTCCTCACTTGTCCAAACAATGCCAGTGCTGATCACTCCCAGCTGATCAGGCATTCAGCAGCACGAGGGCATCCCTAAAGGGCCAGGCACCAACTTGCAGGTGAGATGCTTTTGACTTATTTCTGCTTATGCTGAAGTACTGTGCTGTAGTTCTGGAGATCTTTTGGAGAGGTGGAGCTGAAAATCAGGGAGGACACGGGATTTGGTGACCGAGGTGTGGGGGCTGTGGTTGCAATAGTTCTTGGTCTGCAAAATAACCATCAGATGGAGCAGAGGCTTCAGAGAGGGGAAGCTCTGCAAAGAGAGAGGACAGGGAGGACGAGGAGGGCCCTCCACAGAAGGCTCCACCCACCAAGGGATTTTCAGGAGCACCTCTCCTACCTCCACCTCACTCAGGAGCAGTGCCTGAGGCGACTCAGGTTCAACAAGGAGGTGGTGACAAAACTGTGCAACCTTTTACAACAAATTCTGGAACCTCACACCAGGATGATGACAATGCTGCTAGTGGCTGTAAAGGTCACCGTCGCATTCAACTTTTATGCATCTGGGTCCTTCTAGGCGGGGATGGGAGACATCTCCATATATCCCAGTATGCTATCCATCAGAGAATCCAGGAGGTCACAGAGGCCATCTACTCCAGAGGATCATCTTCTCCCTCAGCAAGCTTAAGCAGGGAATGTGGTTTCGTCAGGTTAGTGGGATTCCTGATGGTGCAGGGAGCCATTGACTGCACACATGTGGCTCTGCAGGCCCCCCATGACAATGGGCAGAGGTACAGGAATTGCATTCTTTCAACGTGCAGTTGGTATGCGACCAGGCCAACAACATCCCAGTGAATGCCCACTATTCTGGCAGCAGCCACGATGCATTCATCCTGTGCTAGTCAGCCATATCTACTGTTTTCGGACCTCTACGGAAAACCAGAGGGTGGCTTCTTGGGGACAAAGGCCACCTCCTTTACACGAAGCTGATAAGCCTCCTTCATCATCTGACCACATGAGGACAGCTGGTGTATACTGAGAGTCCGGAGATGTGAGAAACATTGTGAAGCAGACAATTGTCCTGCCCAAGCGAAGGTTCTGCTGCCTTGACAGCTCGGGGCAGGGAGCCCTACAGCACACGCTGGAGTGAGCTTCGAAGTTTGTGGTGGTCTGCTGTGCCCTCCATAACATCATGAGGGTGCAGCCACTGCGTCCAGGGATCTGGAAGCCACCTTGGGAGGAGGAAGAGCAGAAGGAAGAGGAGGAAGAGGAAGAGGAGGAGGAAGAAAAGGAGACAACAGGGAGGCTGTACCCTGGACCCTTTTACTCTGGATGGGCTGTCAGTGAGCACATTCTCAGACTCTATTTTCAATGAAACTGCTTCCGTTTACCACCATGAACCCCACCATCATATCCACCTGAGGTGCCCGACCACAGCGCCCCCTTGGCCATCATCCAACAATAAAGGCCACTCAGAAAAACCTTCTCATTAACATCTTTATCCAACAGCACATTTAATTATACAAACAAAAATGAACTATTCACCATTGTGACTTCCCTTTTTGCCTGTCTTGCAGGTGCCGTTGCCTATCCTAGTGCTCCTACACAGTGATACTCCAGTGGCTGCGGCATGATTGGTGGAAGGCTGCTGACTTTTACTGTAGGAAACTGTAGATGGCCTTGCTGGACACCCTCAAGCAGCTCTGGGCCTTGAGGGTCTGGCTTTGGGCTGCTCCACCTCTGCATGGGCAGTAGCAGTCTGGGTGGCCTGGCTGACAGGCAACAACAAGGACACTGATGGTGCAGTAGTGGTGATAGCACAAAAGTTGTCATCCTGAGAGAGGAAAGCAGATTTGTGCTCCACAAAGTCACTGCCACTCCCACAGGAGAGTGTCTCAGCAATTCTAGTAATCTGTTGGAGGACAGATTGCTGGAGTGCTGTCAGAGGCTGCATTCCCCTTTGAGCACTGAGATTCTAAGTGATGATGGCAGCAGTCTGAGTTTGCATGGCAGCAAGCATGGATTTAATGACATCCATCTGATCTTCCACTGCAGCACTGAAATGTTGTTGGCTTCTGCCTGTGCTTCAGGGAAGCTGAGACATCAGCCACCAGACATTCGATCACAGCTGGCTCCGCGAGTGTTGTCATGGAGTTGGCCACCACCTCTACACTGGAAAGGATACGCCTCAAGCTTTGTGTGATGCCCTGTGCTAAATTGGAGCCAGACTCCTCCTTACTCCTTGTCAGTGACAACAGGCTGTCTGGCAGGCCTGCCAATACACCAAGCATTTTGGTGTGTAAGCTCATCAGCCTTCTCCCATACGCTGCCCCATCAAAGTGTTCATTTGAGTCCCCTGCAGAAGAACCTATTGGCTGGCGAGCTGCCAGATGAACTATCCTTTCCCCAGCCTGGCTACAGCCCATTCATGTCCGGTAATTCACCATGTACAGATACCAATTCTATACTACCCTCTAAGGTACATACAGTGCCAGTTTCTGAGCTGGTAGCTGTGAGTGTCAGATTACGTGATGGTGCTTCCTCACCAGTGCTTGCTGTTGCTCTGTCTCTTCCTCCTGAGGTTACTGTGGCTGGGCAGGTGGCAGCTCGTGGGTATCTGAAAGCATAAGAGCAGAAGGTGAGGGTTGGGATGAGGCAGAGGGTGGAGTGGAAAACAAGAGATCCATGGTCACACCATCTGCAGCTTTCACATCATGCCAGATAGCAGGATGAGGGTAAGAAGGGAGTTGAGAAGGGGCAAAAGGCAGGAACATACCATCATGCTGGATGGTATCGGTGATACTGCATGCTACCAGCTCTGTTGTAGCTAACCCCATGATACTGAGACCCATCTCCCATATCGGCTTCAGGTGGTGGAGGCCTGCCTTAGGTTCTCTGCTGATCCCTCCTGTTGTGTCCCACCTTGTTCTGCAAGACAGGGCAGACTGTCAGTTAATGTGTTTGGGTGATGTGCCTCCTATAGATGAATATCTGGAATATGTGGGGGCAGCAGGAAGTGGGTGTGAGGCTAGCTGCATTGGAAGGTGTTTGAGGGTGATCTGGGTATGTGAATGTTAGGTGTGAGTTCTGATGCTAGGGACTGCTGCTGGGTTAGTGAGGGGGGTGTGGTATATCGAGCAGTGTGGGAGGCTGGTGCTTTGGTGGGTAGGAGATGTCAGGTGAAGATGCATTCACTGATCTTGACCTCAGGTATGAGGGATCATTGAGCTTCTTCTGGGACTGCTGCCAGGTCCTCAGGGCTCAATTACAGGTGCTGACCTCCCAGGCCACCTACTCTCATTCCCTTGAGAACTGCCTCCTGCCTCCAACCGCCCCCCCAACCTTGGAAACATGGCCTCCCTCTTTTTGTCCACCTCCACCTCCACCTCCATCGCTAATGCCTCCAGCACTGCACTGGTGAACCTGGGGGCCCTCTCTCTCACCTGGTATTCCATTTCCCTTGTTTAGAATTGCAGCCATAGAATTCACTAGCAGCCTCCTTTGATTCAGTGCAGCTTCTCTTTAAGAGGGACAGACGAGCTTCATACTGCTTTTGCGAGCTGGTAAGTGGCTGGAACCCCTGCTAGCCTCATGTTATTAAGTTCCCTGTTATGCATGCAGCCAGGAAGCAGTGCAGGTCACACTGGGCTAATGCCGAAATCATTCTAAAGAGGAGGCAACACCAAACGTGCGTGCTGCCTGTCTCCAAAGCAACTGTTGCGGGCAGGTTGCAAATCGTGACCCCATGCCCAAAAATGAGTTCACACCAATTTCTGGCACAAAGTGTTTAATTACTGCTTTTTCTTTAAAATGACTGTAATCACATTTTAAAGCAAGGAGTTCTTCTAACAGCATTGTTCTCTCAACCAACACTACCCATAATAAACAAACTGGTCATTTATCTAATTGCTCTTTGTGGGACCTTCACTGTGTATAAATGGTTGCTGCATTTGCCAACAGAAGAGCAATGACTGCACTTCAAAAGTCAATCATGTATATTTGAAGGGCTTTGGGGCATTCTGTGGGCATGAGAAACATTTTATAAATGCAAGAATATTTTTCTTTTGATAAAATTGCCTGAAAATAATTACCGCGAAAACCAGTTTTAAAGCTTTCTATTCCTTTTTGATAGAAACTCTCAGCTGTTTGTTTTTAAACTACTGCAAATAAAACTAGTGTTTTATTTTCATTGATAAACGGTGAGAGTGTTACAATCTTATATTTATTAAGACAGATGGTGTCCCTTCAGGAAGTCTGGATAGACTAGATTTAAATACTTCATATCTGCTCAGCATTCTTCATTATGTTCTCTAATTTAGATTCTGTGCCAAAACTATTTCAAACTGGTTTATTATGCTCAGATAGCAGTGAATTACTACAAAATCACTTATTTTAATGCCTACTTAAGGAAAATATTCCAATACATAATTTATTTTATTGCTTGAAAAAGGAATGAAATCTCTGAGCGGCCCATTCTTATCCCCAAATTTGCCTCAGTTGTAAAGTTCTTCTTTCTTCCTTTTAGGTGTCCTTGTGGCACGTATGTTTGTACAGCTGAGAGAAATGATTTACCACCACCTGCTCCCCACCCCACCCCCCATCAACCCCCAATCAGGCCTCTATCAATGCCATTCCTGAAATGATCTGTATAAAATGACAATGTGGGCTTTCAACTTTTCTTCCCTCTCTGTGATGGTATGCTTGGCATCCGTGATTCTTCCAAGATTGAAAAAAAAGCAACTAAAAATCTATGTCCATACCCCATGGTACAGCTGCTGGGACCAACTTGTACCAACTTGTACCAACTTTGCATCGGTATTCACCGAGGAGAGGGACATGACGGATGTTGAGGTTAGGAACAGATGTTTGATTACTCTAGGTCAAGTCGGCATAAGGAGGGAGGAAGTGTTGGGTATTCTAAAGGGCATTAAGGTGGACAAGTCCCCAGGTCCGGATGGGATCTATCCCAGGTTACTGAGGGAAGCGAGAGAGGAAATAGCTGGGGCCTTAACAGATATCTTTGCAGCATCCTTAAACACGGGTGAGGTCCCGGAGGACTGGAGAATTGCTAATGTTGTCCCCTTGTTTAAGAAGGGTAGCAGGGATAATCCAGGTAATTATAGACCGGTGAGCCTGACGTCAGTGGTAGGGAAGCTGCTGGAGAAGATACTGAGGGATAGGATCTATTCCCATTTGGAAGAAAATGGGCTCATCAGTGATAGGCAACATGGTTTTGTGCAGGGAAGGTCATGTCTTACCAACTTAATAGAATTCTTTGAGGAAGTGACAAAGTTGATTGATGAGGGAAGGGCTGTCGATGTCATATACATGGACTTCAGTAAGGCGTTTGATAAGGTTCCCCATGGCAGGCTGATGGAGAAAGTGAAGGCGCTTGGGGTCCAAGGTGTACTAGCTAGATGGATAAAGAACTGGCTGGGCAACAGGAGACAGAGAGTAGCAGTAGAAGGGAGTTTCTCAAAATGGAGACGTGTGACCAGTGGTGTTCCACAGGGATCCGTGCTGGGACCACTGTTGTTTGTGATATACATTAATGATTTGGAGGAAAGTATAGGTGGACTGATTAGCAAGTTTGCAGACGACACTAAGATTGGTGGAGTAGCAGATAGTGAAGGGGACTGTCAGAGAATACAGCAGAATATAGATAGATTAGAGAGTTGGGCAGAGAAATGGCAGATGGAGTTCAATCAGGGCAAATGCGAGGTGATGCATTTTGGAAGATCCAATTCAAGAGTGAACTATACAGTAAATGGAAAAGTCCTGGGGAAAATTGATGTCCAGAGAGATTTGGGTGTTCAGGTCCACTGTTCCCTGAAGGTGGCAACGCAGGTAAATAGAGTGGTCAAGAAGGCATACGGCATGCTTTCCTTCATCGGACGGGGCATTGAGTACAAGAGTTGGCAGGTCATGTTACAGTTGTATAGGACTTTGGTTCGGCCACATTTGGAATACTGCGTACAGTTCTGGTCGCCACATTATCAAAAGGATGTGGATGCTTTGCAGAGGGTGCAGAGGAGGTTCACCAGGATGTTGCCTGGTATGGAGGGCGCTAGCTATGAAGAGAGGTTGAGTAGATTAGGATTATTTTCATTAGAAAGACGGAGGTTGAGGGGGGACCTGATTGAGGTGTACAAAATCATGAGAGGTATAGACAGGGTGGACAGCAAGAGGCTTTTTCCCAGAGTGGGGGTTTCAATTACTAGAGGACACGAGTTCAAAGTGAAAGGGGAAATGTTTAGGGGGGATATGCGTGGAAAGTTCTTTACGCAGAGGGTGGTGGGCACCTGGAACGCGTTGCCAGCGGAGGTGGTAGACGCGGGCACGATAGAGTCTTTTAAGATGTATCTAGACAGATACATGAATGGGCAGGAAGAAAAGAGATACAGAACCTTAGAAAATAGGCGACATGTTTAGAGAGAGGATCTGGATCGGCGCAGGCTTGGAGGGCCGAAGGGCCTGTTCCTGTGCTGTAATTATCTTTGTTCTTTGTTCTTTGTTCATATCACAGTGCTACAATTTGCACCACTCCAATTAACTGTAATTCCCTTCTGCTAATGGTCACCCTGTGCCATAGGCACTTCCTGGCAAAGAGTGCAGACTGGCAGCCTGCTCACAGGCTTCTGTCTTCAAACATCTTGAGCAATTCATTCTTGGTCTTCAGTAGCACTGAGATCAGAGACTTGAAATGCAGGCAATGACAGCCACTCTTTTTTTTAACTCATTTTCAGGATAAGGGCATCACTAGTAAGACTGGAATAAAAACAGAAAGTGCTGGAAATACTCAGCAGGTCTGGCAGCATCTGTGGAGAGAGAAACTGAGTTAACGTTTCAGGTCAGTGACCTTTCATCAAAAATGTTTCTATTTCAAATTTCCAGCATTTGCAGTATTTTGCTTTTATACTAGTAAGCCTGGCATTTTTTTTTTATTTATTCATTCATGGGATGTGGGCGTCGCTGGCCAGGCCAGCATTTATTGCCCATCCCTAATTGAGTGGCTTGCTAGGCCATTTCAGAGGGCATGTAAGAGTCAACCACATTGCTGTGGGTCTGGAGTCACATATAGGCCAGACCAGGTAAGGACAGCAGATTTCCTTCCCTAAAGGTGAACCAGATGGGTTTTTACAACAATCGACAATGGTTTCATGGCCATCATTAGACTAGCTTTTTAATTCCAGATTTATTAATTGAATTCAAATTCCACCTTCTGCCATGGTGGGATTTGAACCCATGTCCCCAGAGCAATACCCCGGGTCTCTGGGTTATTAGTCCAGTGACAAGACCATTACGCCACCGCCTCCCCCTAGAGTTGTTACTCATTATCAGTCATTCTTGAGAAGGTGGTGCTGAACAGCTGCATTTCATGTGGTGAAGGTATACCCACAATGCTGCTAGGTAGGGAGTTGCAAGATTTTGACCTAGCAATGATGAAGGAAAGATGATGCATAAATTGGTATGGTGTGTGACTTGGAGGGAAATTTGGAGGTGCTGGTGTCCCCATGCACCCTTGTCCTTCTAGGTGGTACAGGTTTGTGAGGTCCTGTTGCAGAAGCCTTGGCGAGTTTTTTTTTAGATTAGATTAGAGATACAGCACTGAAACAGGCCCTTCGGCCCACCGAGTCTGTGCCGAACATCAACCACCCATTTATACTAATCCTACACTAATCCCATATTCCTACCAAACATCCCCACCTGTCCCTATATTTCCCTACCACCTACCTATACTAGTGACAATTTATAATGGCCAATTTACCTATCAACCTGCAAGTCTTTTGGCTTGTGGGAGGAAACCGGAGCACCCGGAGAAAACCCACGCAGACACAGGGAAAACTTGCAAACTCCACACAGGCAGTACCTGGAATCGAACCCGGGTCCCTGGAGCTGTGAGGCTGCGGTGCTAACCACTGCGCCACTATGCCGCCCCATAGGAGTTGCTGCAGTGCATCTTGTAGATAGTACATACTGCAGCCATAGTGCGTTGGTAGGGATGTTTAGGATGGACGATGGAGCTGCCAATTGAAGAGAATAATGCCACAGAATTCCCCACCAAGGAGAGTCATTCTTACTAAGCTGATTATTTTTTTCTCAAATTAATTACTAAATATTTCTCAGGGTTTCTTGGTTTATTTGGCTACAGCATTTTGTGCCCACTAATTAAGGTCACCTTGGTTCTCTGTCCTGCTAACTATTATTTATCACTGATATCTGTAACTCATGCTAGTCCTTTGATGTAATTTAACAGAACTGTCAACATTAGCAAAATGGTTGCAGTGAGATACCTGAACAAAAAGAGTGAAAGGAATCACAAATACATTTAATACACAGAAGAATACACACAAAATACACATTTTTAGGAATAAGATACATCAAAAATAGGCTGGTTTTTAAAACCAAAATAACTATGACTCGCTTCAAGTGAGTAAAACTTGTCAGGTCCTATTTATACTTAAAATGATGTTCCAGCAACCTGGGTGGCCTAAATCAGTTGGCACAGTAACCAGAAGCAGATAAATCTTCACAGTAATTGGAAAGAAGTACAAATAATATGACTTTAGCATTTGTACTTAGTTCTCCTTTAATAGATGAAGTCACAGTCATGCTGAACGCTTGTTTTGTTTACATCTGTTAAAGAGAAGCCAACTTCTTTCATGACTTTACTCTTCATTTTGTTTGCTTTATAACTCACTCAATCTAACTGTGTTTCTTATGCATAGTATATTGTGGAAAAGTTTAATAATGAGAAAGATCTTTTCCAAACCTTGGACTCCAAGCTTAGTTTCCACCTGGTGTGGAACTGAGCCACACAGAGCAGGCTGGTCTCAGGTTCTATTGCTACTCTTCGTTGAATCAGCTGATCTCCTGCAGGATTGGCCTCAGCTTACCCTGGGCTCGTGTGAAGTCCCAATTGCTGTTGAGAAACCTGTACTGGAAAGTGCACATGTGGGCACTGAGAGAGGGCAAGATCAGGCTCAGCTCTGATGCCTTAGGATCAAATAGCTGCTGAAATAAACTGTCTAGGCACACAACTGAAATTGAGCAAGGTACAGGAGGGAGGTTAACAATTCCGGGTCCATTTCCCAGCACTGGTTAGAATCTTATAGAGAGGAGAAGGAAAATGCTTTAAGGAGTCTGAGTTTTATCATGTGCACAAAAATCTAAGTTCTACATTTGCAGGTTAACAATTTCAGCTGAGTGATTGACTTGTGTGACGGAACAGTCTGAGAATGGCCTTCCTCCAGGTTTTGCTGAATCCAAAGTTAGGTGCATGATTGTGTGCTACTCCATGAAAGTTACCAGTTTATTCTGGGCAAGTGATCAAAAGCCACATGTCACATTCACCATACCAGATCACGAAAAGAAAAATGCAATTTCCTGTTCTATTCAGTACACAGGTTCAATATTTCCATGAACCTAGCTTGTAACGGGCTTGCCTTCCTTATTAGTGTTCACCTATAAAACTGACCGTGATTCAGAGTTCTGCAACATGTGCAGTTTGCTCTCAGGTAGCCACCCCCCCCCCCCCCCCCTTAAAAAGTAACTGTCTCTGCTAATGCTTCAGAAAATCAAAGAAACAAATTGTTGTGCTTACAAAAGTTTTAGCCTGTCATTCATTACCAGTTTGGTTTTAAGAAAATGACATCAATCAAGCAAAGAAATAGCTGTGTGTATGTGTGTGGCCCAGTGATTTAATTCTCTTTATGGAATACACCCACCTGAGCACTGCCCAAACTAGATCTGTGCTTGGATTAAGGAGAACAGAAGCTGTTATGCAAACAGACACAGGCAGTTGCATAATGTTTAATGGATTTTAAGTGTTCTGTAGTCACCCTTTATGCTCTATTATCTGCTAACTAAATAAGCTAAGTTTGTTCAACCAGCCAGACCTACAAGAGCAAGGATGTCTTGAAAGAAAATAGGAGTACCAGGAAACAAACTGCAAGCAGTAAAATATGCATTGCCATTCAATTCTGGGGAGTCTGGAAATGTTTTAAGCATTTGTTCATTGCAAGCAGGCCACATGGCTCTCTACTGGCCTCTAGAGCAAATATAGAAGAATTGTTAGTCACTGTGAGGTGCAGAATAATGTACCTACAACCAGGATCAATACAAACCGATGTAAAACACGAGGAGATTTTTTGCCATACATAACATTTTAAGGAACATTAATGTGTGCCTTTAGAATTTTTTAATATGTACCTTCAAGAACTGATCCGTTCATTGTCTGTTACTTCACCCAGCATTATTGAGCTCATATTATCACCGGTACAAAACTGACTGATTGATGGGCTTGAATACAGGTCAGTGTCAATGGAGGCTATGGTATCAACTAGGAATAACACAGCTATTTTGAGAATGTGACAGTTATTTATATAGTTTAGTAGTGCTGGTGAGATTTGTGACCACTTTAGTTTAGTTTAGAGATACAGCACTGAAACAGGCCCTTCGGCCCACCGAGTCTGTGCCGACCATCAACCACCCATTTATACTAATCCTACACTAATTCCATATTCCTACCACATCCCCACCTGTCCCTATATTTCCCTACCACCTACCTATACTAGTGACAATTTATAATGGCCAATTTACCTATCAACCTGCAAGTCTTTGGCATGTGGGAGGAAACCGGAGCACCCGGAGGAAACCCACGCAGACACAGGGAGAACTTGCAAACTCCACACAGGCAGTACCCAGAATTGAACCCGGGTCGCTGGAGCTGTGAGGCTGCGGTGCTAACCACTGTGCCACTGTGCCGCCCTTTCAGGGTAATCTGCATGAAAACACAGAACCCAATAGTAAACTACAGCAGTGCTTTTCTGTTGCATAGAATTTTACAGCACAGAAAGAGGCCATTCGGCTCAACTGGTCTATGCCTGTGTTTATGCTCTGCATGAGCTTTCTTCCAACTTACTTTGTCTAACCCTATCAACATTTCCTTCTATTCCTGTTGTAGTATAAGGATGTTAAGGGTTAATACTGAAGACAGTGACAGCGACCCTCCTGCTGTAAGTGATGATGTAACAATCACATGGTATGGTCTTGAGGAGAAGAGATAGCAGCACAGAGGATGCTAGCTTAGGAGGCTTATAGAGAATGTATATAGTAAATGTAAATAATAAATAGTTGTTAGCTGACTTTATCGAGAGTCTAAGACTTTCTCCAGAACACCCTAACAGCGCTACAAACACAACAACAGCAGACAATATGGTGGCAGTGGAAAAACTGTGGTGAACAACAGAGAAATTTAAAGATAAGTGCTGGCCTAGTACAGTAAGAAAACTACTTACCTGCAAAAGAGGCTGTGAAGAACTCTGGAGCTGTGGTGAGTCAGAGCACAGAAATACAGGCTGCACTACAGAAGCTTGGTGGTCTGCAAGTAGAATACAGTGATCGGTGAGTCACCATACTGATGGTCTTGGATCGGGTTAAAAGCCCTTTGAAAAGTTTGAAGTAATTCTATAAAAGCATTGTGCTCTGAAAGTGAAAAAAAATGGGGAAAAACCCAATCCTTCACTCAGGCTCTATGCGAGGGTGAAGAGCTGGAGACCCCCGAAAAGCACAGGAACTCCCAAACAGCACGGGAAACCCCTGAAAACACCAGGGACACATCCATTGAAGCAACCAAGCCAGAATAAAAAACAAATAAGCTGAATTATTCATAGAAAGGGGACACCCTAAAAAAGCCTATTAAAACAGCAGGGAACTCCCGATAACAGCAGGGACACCTCCATTAAAGCAAGCAAGCCCTGAAAAAAAAAACAAGCAAACAGAATTTCTTTAAGAAAGGGGAACACCCTAAAAAGTCTATTAAAGAAAGCAATATGCTTTCAAAATTTGGAATGCCTGAATGCTTCCACAATCAAGAAAGAGCCCATCAGGTACAAAATTGGTCCTTATGGAGGAAAAGGTTCCTAAGATTTAGGATTGCTTGTCAACTCCATACCAAATCAGAGGTGGAACATATGAACACCCTTTTATATTCAGTAGGTGCGATTGCAGACAATGAAATTGTCCGACACGGATCAATGAGGCTTCCGATAAATTTGAAGAGATACTTCAAGCCTTTGATAAATAGTTCAATCTTCACAGCAATAAAATCTTGGAAAGAGCCAAATTTAATAAGCAGCATAGAAGATTGTTGAATCAGTAGATTCCTATTTTAATGATCTGTAGAGATTGGCAGAAGGATGCGAATACGATGAATTAAAGGCTGAACTAATTAGAGACTGGATAGTCGTTGGCCTAGCTGATGAATCTTTATCAGACCTTTTGCAATCCAAGGAAGACCTTCCACTGGGAAAGGCCATTCAGATTGTAAGACAGGCTGAAGTTCGCAAACAGAATAGGGCCATTCTACAAGCAGTGGATGAGAAGAAGTCCAATGCCAGTACAGTTTGTGAGGCTCAAGTCAGAGAAACACTTCATGGAAAAGAAAACACATACAGGTGAGAAGGTGCATGACACAGGAAAACCATGCCAATGTTATGGAGCTAGGAAGACCCATAGATGGGAGCAGTGTCCAGTAAATAAAGCTGAGTGTTTTGATTTTAAAAATCTGGACATTATAGGAAAAGATGCCAGAACAAAATTTCTTTGCTTATCAGTGCAAAGCAGAAGACCTTCATGCAAAGAGCAGTGAATCAAGTACATCAATATCTGGGCGAGAAAGAACCAGGAGATTTCCTGGGAGAAATTAGTAACCTAGATCAAGGTTTCTAGATGGCAGACATCTGTGTGAATGGACACTTCATGAATTTTAAACTTGATATAGGGGCTAACGTCACAATACTGTCTAAAGAAGAGCCACGGGTGATGAGACATTGCCTACAACTGGCAGATATACAGTTACATGGTCCAGATGGGACACAATTGAGAGTAAAAGGCAAACTCCAAGCAACTCTTCAGCATTGAGGGAGACAACTGGTAGAGACCTTATATGTCTTGCATAATCAAGAATTTTCCTTACTGAGTAGGAATGCATGTTCAGAACTGCAGTTGATTAAGAAGATAGACAAAGTCAAGCCAACAAAGGTGAACAATTGCTTTCAAGCAGATTACCCAAAGCTTTTTACAGGGCTTGGAAGACGCAAGACTGAGTACAGGATCACACTGAAAGAAAGGCCCAGGCCAGTGTGTATCTTCACACCAAGAAGGAAATCTCATCCATTGTTGACCAAAGTCCAAGAATAATTGGAAGAGATGCCAAGAATGGTCATTATCTCTCCAGTAACACAACAAACAGATTGCCTATGGTTCCTGTCCCAAAGCAAAATGGAACTCTGCATATTTGTGTGGATTTAACACAGCTCAACAAAGCAGTAGCATGTGAGATTCACACAATGTCCACAGTTGATGACAGTTTAACAAAATTCTCTCAGAGCACCATGTTCATGAAACTCAATGCCAGTAGTGGATTGTGCCAGGTACCCCCCTAGATGAGACCTCAAGATTATTGACCACAATTATAGCACCTTTTGGGCAGTTTTGTTTCAATAGGTTGCTGTTTGGAATAACATCCGCACCAGAGATCTTTCAGCGGTCTATCTCCAACATCTTAGAAGGGCTCAAAGGAGCTATTTGTCACATGAATGACATCCTGATACATGGACAGTCAGTACAGGAACATGACCAAAGAGTTCGACAGGTTCTGCAGAGACTTCAAGAAGCAGGACTAACTCTGAACGAAAAGTGCAAATTTTCCAAGACTTCGATTTGTTTGTTGGGGCACATGGTGAACAGGGAAGGTATATTGGCAGATCCACAGAAGACAAGGGCCATAACAGAATTTCTTCCTCCTGCTACTGTTCAATGGTTCCAGAGAATCCTGGGAATGGTAAATCAATTAGCAAATTTTCTACCTCACTTAGCACAGATAACTGATCCACTGAGACAACGCCTCAGCAAACAGCAAGCATGGTGTTGGAATTCCTTTCAAGAACAAGCATTCCAGAAAATTAAAATGATGCTTATTTTTCCGGATGTCTTGGCACACTACAACCCTACACTACGTATGACGATAGTGGCTGTCGCTCCTCAGCTGGCTTGGATGCAGTTCATTTTCAGGAGCAACCTGATGGTTTCCGTAGACCAATATTCCAAGCATCAAGAGCTTTGTCAGAAACAGAGACGCCCTATGCTGTTATAGAGAAAGAAGCTCTAGCCGTCACATGGGCATGTGAAAAATTTTCAGACTACATCATTGGATTACATGTTATCATCAAGACAGACCATAAACCTTTGGTATCCTTGTTAGATGAACAGGAAATTGCAAAAATGCCTCCACGTATACAAAGATTTAGTCTAAGATTGATGAGATGTACGTATGAGACAGTCCAAGGGAAGTTGCAATTGCCAGCCGATGCATTACCAAGGGTGGTAGTAGACCATCCCACACAGGAAGACATGAATTTCATATGCGAAATAAAATCATATTCACAACATACAGCACAAAATTGGCCAGCAAACACACAGAAATTGCGAGAAATATGTCAAGCTCAAAAAAGCAATGAAGAGTGCATTCGCATTAGTCAGTATTGTACACAAGGGTGGCCACAAGGAAGTCCAGGGAGAAGAACAATGAAGACATTCCATGAGCATAGGAAATACTTTACCATAATCAATGACTTATTAGTTTACAATGACAGAATTGTTATTCCTAGTTCAATGAGATCCGATATCTTAGATCATCTACACCAAGGCCATTTGGGTATAACCAAGTGCAGAACGAGGGCACAATCTTCTGTATGGTGGCCTGGAATATCTAAAGACATCAAGACCATGATCCAGAACTGTCAGACATGCGCGATACAGAGGCCAGAACAGCGTGAACCTCTGTTCATTACCTAATATCCAACTAGACCTTGTCAAAGGCTGGGTATAGATATATTTATGTTTAGTGGGAATACATATATAATAATCATCGATTACTTTTCAAGGTGGATAGCAGTCTGAAGATTACATTCTATGATCACCAATGTTGTTATCAGGATTCTTCAAGACATCTTTGCGACACATAGGATTCCGGATGAAATATTATCAGACACATGACCACAGTTCACGAATGAATGTTTTACTTGGTTTGTGGTGAAGATGGGCTTTCAGCATCTCACAAGCTGATCGAGGTATCCATAGTCCAATGGTGAGGTGGAAAAAGATGTGAGAAACATAAAGTCTTTACTAAAGAAAAATGAAGATCTTCCAATCTCACTTCTAATTTATCATTCAACACTGTTATCGTGTGGATTATCACCAGCAGAATTACTGATGGGCAGCAAGTTAAGAACACAGCTTCCAGTGTTGCTTCAGAAACTGATTCCTGGGTTGAAGGCTCAAGACTATGAGAAAGTATGAGATAGGGAAAATTCATATAGAAGGAAACAAACTTGGAATTATAATAAAAGATTTTGAGTGAGAAGCTTACCCAAATTAAACAAAGAGCATGGATACGTGGCCTGGGAAGGGAAGGTACAGTATTCCATAAATACGAAGACTATCAGCAATCGTATGTGATACATACGACTGAAGGGAACATATGAAGAAATCGGAGGAATATCACTCCTATTCCCTAAAGCAACAACCAATAATTCATTTGGAGGACCCAGAGGAAGATGAACAAACCCAACTGAACAGAATGCTACACTCCATAGTAAAGTTCAACCAAGTCAGCAATCCAGACTTATAAAGAAGACTGCTTATCTTCCCAGACAGACTACAATCAGATAGGGGAGAGTTGTCAAACCTCCTATCAAACTAAATCTGAAGTCAGAGACTTGGGAGGAGGGAGGGTAGTAGATATGTCATGAATGCATATATGTTTGAGAAAATGTTGGATAAAGACCTGGGGGGTGATGCAGTATAAGGATGTTAATACTGAAGACAGTGAGAGAAACTCTTCCCACTATAAGAGTGATGATTTAACAGTGACATGAGGTTAGGCTTGAGGAGAAGAAGAGATAGCAGCACGAAGGATGCTAGCTTAGGCTGCCTGCGGAGAGTGTATATAGTAAATGTGGATAATAAAGAGTTATTAGCTGACTTTATCCAGAGTCTAAGACTTTCTCCAGAATGTCCTAGCAGCAAGACAAGTACAACAACACACGCCTTTCACCTCATCTACTTATCTAGCTTCCACTTATATGCATCTATGCTAATTACCTCAACTGCTACATGTGGTGACGAGTTTGAACTATCTGTACCCGTTCCTTGTATAAAATGAAATATCTGCAGAAAGACTATATTTTGGATGTAGAATATTTTCTAATTTTCAAAAGTACATTACAAATAGGAGGACCAGTGAGTCAGAAGAAACAACCTTGGAATACAGGGCTGATTGTAGATTTAGACTTAGCTTGTCAAATCATTGTGCAGCAGCTATAAACAAAGTGAATAAATGCTGAATTAGTTTGCTAACTGGGTACAGTATAAGGTGAAAGATGTCACAATCAAACAACAGTGTTCTTGACAGCCAAACCTAAGGAAAGAGTTCAAGTCATGAAGGAGTACAGAGAAGAGCACTGATTCCTGGTAGCAAATAATCTATCGTCCAAGCATCAATTTCAGGCTTAAAATTAATAGATTTATTTACAAGTAAGATAATGCACAGAAGATGTAAGACACAGTAAGAATATTTAGAAACAATTAAGATGGTCTTAATCTATATTTAAATGCCCTTTCTAAAAAATATTTCTTAAGCAATCTGGTAATAAGCGAGAATATTCAATGAAACAGACTTTTGTGGACTTAATGATGCACTGACATTTGCGGGTGATGTGATTCCAATGTTGACCCATGGGCTTCAAATGATCCTTTCAAAACTGAACTGAAGATATTAGGAGAAGCCTCCAGTACATCTTCCAGACTCAACAGCGCTGAAAAGGAACTGGCCCTCAATCAAATTCAGAGACACAGTGGAGCTTACTGTATTGAACAAGCAGCTGTTCTCACTGCATCCAGATTTCACATATCTATTAATCTGGGAAAAAGCCTCCTTTCTTGACTAATTTATAGATCAAACTCACAACTGGGTTTCAATCTCTATTTTGAAGTTTTGTACTGAAAGCCAGCATCCATTTTAACGCCTTGTTTCAAAATTCTGTTGTAAAATACAAAAATGTGTTTATTTAATCCAGGAAGACATCATTTTTTCATAATAGATGCAATAGTAAATCTAGAAAGTGGATTACTAAAACTGGGATAATTGTTAGCTTCTTGAGTGAGGAAGGAGTATAGAAAAGGGTACAGCTTCTACATCTTAGAGGAAAAGGTTCAAGTGGGAACTGCTGTTGGATCATTAAAAGAGATGACTGGTCAATAAAAACACCAGGTCTTAACAGCTTCCATGTGATGGCAGTACCATGGAAGCTTGCTAATTCCAGATTGGAGGTGGCATAAGGGAGTATGATGTTAATAGGGAAGTTACTACCCTGAGAAAAGCAATTCCACAGGTAACATGCGAAGAACAATTCCACAGGGAAATTCCTTGGCTCCAAAGTGATAAAAACAAAACAAACCTGTGCATGTTCGAGTTTATATACATGCTGCAGTTATCTTGGGCCTGAGGAAGAATAAGACCCTCAAACAACAGTCACAGACAGATCCTATCTACAGTACCCATTTAATGTTCCTAGTTAGAGGAGTCCAGGAACAGGGAAAACAGGAGAAGAGAGATATATGCAACTATCATAGTCTGTTTAACCACTGACTGCTATCTTATCCTTGGCATGACAAAAAGAAATGCAGCCACAATAAGCATCAAAGGGTTTTCCTAAGGACCATTCAGCAGGAAATAGTGGGTACGATAGCTTAGTGGTTATGCTACTGGACTCCAGATGCCTGGACTAATAATGCTGAGAACATGAGTTCAAATCCCAGTTTAAAGTTTGAGAACTTCAATTCAGTTTAAAAAAACTTGGAAATAAAATGCTGGTATCAGTAAAAAAAGGATGATCGTGAAGTTTATTGGATTATCATAACTGATTCATGCATATCCTTAAGGTAGTAGATCTGCTCTCCTCACCCAGTCTGGCCTATATATGACTCTATCCTCACACTGATGTTGTTGACTCTTAACTGCCCTCTGAAGTGATCTGACAATTGAACTATTCAATTGTATCAAGCAGCTACAAGGCATCTACTGTGGTTTCCACCACCAAATCAGGTCAATTAGGGAGGGATAATAAATGTCAGCCTTGTCAGTGAGGCTCACATCCCAAGAATGAAAAAATGTCCTTCAGTGGGTATGTAAAGCTATTTTCCATATAATGCCATATATGGTGAATGGCATTCAGAGGTCTTTCATAGCATTAAATGTTGGTAATACAAACTACTTTTTAAAACTCTAATCAGTGACAACTGGCAAGTAAATAGCTGTGTCCAGCCCTTGGATATGCTTCCATGTTCTTCAGCAGTCTTGGTAGTGGTATTAGGCTCATGTTCAGACCTCGAAGGATAAAATTCAAAAATAAGTTTATTTCTGATGCAAGCCCAAGACATAAGGCAGCATTCAGTGCTGCAATAAATCTGACATAAGTTGAGCACTCAACTTTAAAAAGGATAACAAAATGCCCTTTACTGTCTCTGTTGGTTAATCCCATGCCTAACTGAGACATGCCGATCAATAGGTCCCAGTCATGAATTTGGATCTGTACTGACGCAGTAGATGGAAGTCATGTCATCATAAGGAATGCTACAATTGGCTTTAATGGCCATGGGCTAGGCAAGGCAAAACTTTCCATTAGGTTTTGCTATCCCATGAGGCCTGCTGGAAATACATCAGGTGAGGGCATAATTGAGCTCTGCTCTATTGCTCTGTTTGCCCGAATAGCCTACCATTATTACTGTTTAAGGTTCACATATGAATGATAGCTATGCAGCCAAGGTTTCAGTGGACAGGTGACACCTGCAGAATTATGCCTCAACAAGGAGTTAACAACTTCAAGAGAGAATGAGGAGTCAGTGAAAAGGGATCATCTTTTGTAACATTTCTTACTAGCCCAATGCAAATGAATCTGAAGGGCAGGCATAAACGTTTTGAATGCAGAGCTTTAATGGAGACTTGTTGTTTCAGTTTACATGTGCTAACTAACTGTACAAAAGAACTGACTCACGTGATAATGCATCACTTCCTGTGATGACATACATATTAGCATAAACATATATTCAAATGATTATATTTAACACACTGACAAATACATTATCACAACATCATCAATTTAAAATTATCACTAAGAGAGTGAGGAGCGAAGTTAGGAGTGTTCTATTCCAGAAAGACAGTTGGCGAAGGATAGTACTGGAGCCAATCTTTACTCAGTCTAACATTTATTTACAAAGTGAAAAATTACAAAGGACCATATGGTAACCTGGGTGTGGAGCTGGAGGACATTGCTATGGTTCTTAATGAATATTTTGTGTGTGTTTTCACAAAAGAGAGGGGCAATATAAACATTCCAATCAAGGAGGAGGAGTGTGAAATATTAGATGAAATTAACATAGTAAGAAGTTTAACATCTCTGAAAGTGGATAAGTACCCAGGCCAGATGAAATGTATCCTAGGCTCTTAAGGGAAGCAAGAGAAGAAATAAGTGTGAGGAGCTCATGGACTTCTTTGTCACTAAGATTGAGACCTTCCAATCAGCTGCCTCTGCCATGTCCCTCCCTTTCACTAGCCTACCTAGCCAAATTTCCTATAATGCTCTCTGCCCTAGCCCTGAATTCCTAGCTTTGTAATTTTTCTGCTATCTTCCCTCATGCCCTCTCTGAGCTCATCTTGTCCATGAGACCCACCTCCTGTTCCTTTGATCCTATTCCCACTAAACTGCTGATTACCCAACTTCCCCTCCTGGTCCCCATGTTAGCTGATATTGTAAATGGTTCCCTCTCTTCAGGTGTCGTCCCTCTCTCTCCTAAATCTGTCGTTATCACCCCTCTCCTCCAAAAACATACCCTTGACCTTGCCACCCTTACAAACTACCGTTCCATCTCCAACATCCCTTTCCTTTCCAAAGTCCTCAAATGTGTTGTTGTCTCCCAAATCCATTCTCATCTTTCCCTGAACTCCATGTTTGAATCCCTCCAATTGGGTTTCTGCTCCTGCCACAGTATTAATTTGTTAATTGTGTATCAATTGTTTAATTATATGCAGGTGGTGGGTGTTACTTGGGGTCTTACTTGAGCACTTATAAGCAGACACTTACTGAGACTGGGGGAGGTTTTTGTGTGAGGAGCTACATGTTTGTAATCCTTTTACTATGTACAATAAATGTGAAACTGAGTAAAGATAGGCTCCAGCATCATCCTTCCATAACAAGCTTACTGGAATTTAACACACAGTACTGAAATATTTCTTACCAAAGTCACAAATGACATCCTTTGTGGCTGTGACAAAGGTAAACATTCCCTCCTCATCCTTCTGTAGCCTTTGACATGGTTGACCATACCATCCTCCTTCTACGCCTTTCCACTGTCATCCAGCTGAGTGGGACTGTTCTCGCCTGGCTACATTCTTATCTATCTAATCGTAGCCAGAGAATCACTCGCAATGGCTTTTCCTCCTGCTCTCGCACTGTTACCTCTGGTGCCCCCAAGGATTTATCCTTGGCCCTCTCCTATTTCTTGTCTACATGCTGTTCCTCAGTGACATCATCCGAAAGCACGGTGTTAGTTTTCACATGGATGCTGACGACACTCAGCTCTACCTCACCACCACTTCTCTCAACTCCTCCACTTTGCTAAATTATCAGTCTGCTTATCAGATATCCAGTACTAGATGAACCGAAATTTCCTCATATTAAATATTGGGAAGACTGAAGCCATTGTTTTCGGTCCCTGGCAACATTCTGAGATTAAGCCAGGCTGTTTGCAACCTTGGTGTCACATATTCATGCCATTACTAAGACTGCCTTTTTCCATCTCCGTAACATTGCCCAACTTCGCCCCTGTCTCAACTCATGTGCTTCTGAAACCCTCATTCATGCCTTCGTCACCTCTTGGCTTGACCATTCCAATACACTCCTGGCTGGTCTCCCCTATTCTACTCTCTGTGATCTTGACGTCATCCAAAACTCTGCTGCCCACGTCTTAACTTGCACCAAGTCCCGTTTCTCTATCACCGCTGTGCTCGCTGAGCTACATTGGCTCCCGGTCAAGCAACGTCTTGATTTTAAAATTCTCATTCTTGTTTTAAAATCCCTCCATGGCCTTGCCCCCTCCCTATCTCTGTAATCTCCTTCAGCCACACAATCCTCTAAGATATCTGTACTCCTCTAATTCTGGCCTCTTGTGCATCCCTAATTTTAGTTGCTGTACCATTGGTGGCTGCACCTTCAGTTGCCTAGGCCCCAAGCTCTGGAATTCCCTCTCTGAACCTCCACGCCTCTCCACCTCACTTTCCTCCTTTAAGACACTCCTTAAAACCTACCTCTTTGACTGCTTTTGGTCATCTGATCTAATATCTCCTTTTGTGGCTTGGTGTCACACTTTGTTTTATAATGCTCCTGTAAAGCACCTTGGGATGTTTTGTTACGTTAAAGGTGCAAGCTAAACATAAGTTTTTGTTGTTGTTGTTATTGTTGCGGAGGCTCTGAACATCATTTTCCAATACAGTTTGGCTACAGGTTTTGTGCCAGATGACTGGAGGACAGCTAAGCTACCATTGTTTGAAAAGAGAGAAAGGGATAGATCGAGTAATTACAGGCCAGTCCACCTAACCTCAGTGGTGGGAAAATTATTGGAAAAAGTTCTGAGGGACAGGATAAATCTTCATTTAAAAGACACAGATTAATCAAAGACAGACAGCACAGATTTGTTATGGAAAGATCGTGTCTGACTAACATGATTGAATTTTTGAGGCGGTAACAAGGAGAGTCAATGAGTGTAGTGCATTTAATGTTGTCTATATCAATATTAGCAAGGCTTTTGATAAGATCCCCCATGGCAGACAGGTCACAAAAGTAAAAGCCCATGGGCTCCAAGGCAAAGTGGCAAGTTGGATCCAAAACTGGAAGGAAAGACGGTAATGATCAATGGGTGTTTTTGTGACTGGAAGGCTATTTCCAGTGGGGTTCCTCAGGGCTCAGTACTAGATCCCTTATTTTTTGTGGTATCTATCAATGATTTATACTTGAATTTAGGAGGCATGGTCAGTTTACAGATGATAGAAAAATTGGCCAAGTGGTTGATGATGAGGAAGAAAGCTGTAGACTGCAGGAAGATGTCAATGGATTAGTCAGGTGGGCAGAACAGAGGCAAATAGAATTCAGTCCAGAGAGGTGTGAGGTAATGCCTTTGGGTAACAATGTCGAGGGAATACCAATAAATGCTAGGATACAGAGAAGTGTAGAGGAACAGAGGAACCTTGAAGCACATGCCCACAGATCCCTGAAGGTGGCTGAACAGGTAGATAAGGTGGTTAAGAAGGCATGTGTGATACTTGTCTTTATTAGTCGAGGCACAGAATATAAGAGCTGGGAGTGTGTAAAACACTAGTTAGGCCACAGCTGGAGTACAGCTTGCAGTTCTGGTCACTGCACTTTAGGACAGATGTGATTGCACTACAGAGTGTACAGAGGAGATTTACGAGGATGTTGCCTGGACTGGAGAATTTTAGTTGTGAAGATTGGACAGTCTAGGATTGTTTTCTTTGTAACAGAGGAGACTGAGGGAAGACTTAATTGAAGTGTATAAAATTATGAGGGGTCTAGATAGAGTGGATAGGAAGGCCCTATTCCCCTTGTTTGAGGGGTCCATAACCAGGGAACATAGATTTAGAGTAAGGGATAAGAGGTTTAGAAGGGATTCCAGCTGAAACTTTTTCACCCAGAGGGTTCTGGGGATCTGGAACACAGTGCCTGAAAGGCTGGTAGAGGCAGAAACCCTCAACATTTAAAAGGTACTTGGATTTGCACTTGAAGTGCCATAAGCTACAAGGCTACAGACCAAGAGCTGGAAAGTGGGATTAGGCTGGATGGCTGTTTGAAGGCCATGCAAAGACAATGAACTGAATGGCCTCCTTCTGTGCTGTAAATTTCTATGCTTCTATGATTACAAGCATACATCTTCTAACTCAACCACAGATGTGGCTGGATGTTGTGCTAAAGGCTGGGCTCCCAGCGCCGGGCCGAAAAGGCAGGGGAATCCCCGCCTCTTCCTATTCGTTCCCCCTGGAGTGATCCTCCAGTCCTTTTAAATCAAAGTTTCAGGAGGCAGGTTCCCCATCCCTTTAAAGAAGGGGATCCCGCCTCCATGAGCTGCCAGCCAATCAGAGGGCCGACAGCTCAGCAGTATCAACAGTGCCACCAGGAGCGGTGGCTACTGCTGGTACTGCAGAGGCCTCAGATCCAGATCCAGCACTGGAACCCCGGAGAAGAGGTAGGTGAGACGGGGTGACTGGCACCGTCCAGAAGGCCCTGGCGAGGGGGTGCTGGGGGGTGGTCTTGCAGTCCAGGGGGAGGGGCATCTTGGGGGGGTGAATCAGGAAGATGACTGGGCGATGGGGAGGTGACAGGCCCTCTGCCCCACTGCCCCCCCCAGACCACCTGTTGCCATACTCTGTGCACCCCCACCTCCGACCCTGCCTCATGGGGCCATACAAAATCCAGCCCACAGTTTCAGTAAGTGTCTCTTTATATTGTGCTCAAGTGAAACCCCAATTTTTGCCCTCCACCTGCATATAATTAAACACAATTGATATACAATTAACAAGGTGTAATCTACTTAGACAGAGAGTTTTTGGAATGCATTGCCTCTGGGATTGGTTGAGGGAGAGATCATTGTATCTTAAAGGGAAAAATGGACAGACATTTGAAGCTACAGGAAGTACAAATAATTTTACATTGCTGTATCAAAGAGTTGGCAAAGACACAATGGGCTAAATAGTCTTCTTCTGTGCTGTTATCCTCTACAGATGAAAAGTGTAAAGATTGCTAAACAAAGACATATTACAAATTAATTTAATTCAAATATATATTTCTTTGCATGCAGTGAATCACTTTAGAAAATAAGCATGTAAGAATAGGAGTTGGAGTGGGCCATTTGGCCCTTCAAACCTGCTCCATCATTCAATAAGATTGTTCCCTAAACCATAGACCATAGCACAATGCCCATAGTTGGGGAGGATTGAAAAATTGTGGCTGAGGCCTCTGATATCTTCTCACTTGCTTCAGAGACAGTGACTAGTGTTCTGATAATTTCTTTCGAACCAACGTCTTTTTATAATTAGCTGTATCAATTCTTTCTTCCTCTAGTATATATATGTTCTTACTTCCACCATAATCTGAAAAAATTAATGCTAAATATTTATTTAAGATCTCTGACATACCTTCATCCTCCACAATTAATTTCTTTTGTTCATTTGCCAACAGTGCCGCCTCTCTTTCAATTATCCTTTAACTTTTATCTGCTTATAAAGGTCATTACTATTTTCTTTGATATTGTTGTATCTGCTAGCCTTCTAATCTCCATTTTCAGCTCCCTACTCCACTTCCTATATTCCTCATTATTTTATTTTGTATTGTTAGCCCTAACTTTATCATATGCTTCATAAGTTGCATGTGAATGAAACTCCCTCTGCAAAACCTTAATCATACTTCTATGCTTTTTTTGACACTTAGTGCAAATGTGCTGCCCTTGGATACATTAAGGATGCATGAAGGTGCGCATATCACCACACACACATCAATAGTTTCCTCTGTGGCTGACTTAAAATGTAGGTATTGCTAGCTTGAAATTCCACCTGCATCAAACTCTTGCAAGAATCAAACTTTCCTTACTCACTTCACACAAGTATTAATTTCAGGGGAAAAAAACTTTTGTCCAACAGTGCCACATGTCTGAACTTTCCCTAAGGCTGAGCTCTATATTCCACTGGCCCCTCACAGCTTAAGTTTGAGCTTTTGCTACTCAGCTGAAATTTATACTGTCTGAAATCACACAGTGGTCCAACTACCACAGGAATCATTTTGTGAGGAGGTTACACCAGAATCACTACTCTCCAGTGCTGCTCTCACCCTTCATCCCAAAGCTTGTGAAGACACCAAGAAGGCCCTTCATTTTCAAGGGTTCCGGAGGAGGCTCAGGCCATTAGAGGCTCATCTCTGGTGCCTGCTGACCCCATAGAGCCAGAAAATCCCCCACCTGTTAGCCATTGAGGCGATAGGGTTGGCAACTCTCCAGGACTGTCCTAGAGTCTCCAAGACTTAATTATTAATCTCCTAGACACTGCTACTGTTTATTAGCTATAAAATACTCGAGACGGGGAAAATGGCTGTTTGACTATGCATGGATGGTTGGAGACCATGTGATGACACATCCAGGAATATGTCCAACCAATGTTGGCAAACGTTAATGGAGGAGATGCCCAGGCCTCCCTATCACGGATCCCCATCATCTCCTTTTTAACCTCCTGGGTAAGGGGGCTGATTCATATTTTTGTAAAGCAAAATATTTTCTCATCATTAAGTGTCCTAACTGCTTTTATCTCTGGCAGAATTAGGTACAACAGCAGCTGGATTCTGACTTCCATCACAAGCAATATGGCGGCTGATTTATGCAGTGGAGCTTCCCAGGTCAGCAATCAACACGTGTGCTGTCAACTCGTTCAAGGAAAGGAAGAGCTGATCACTGGCACTAAGAAATCTCCAAGATAAAAAAGGGGACTGAGTGGTCTCCTAGCATACTTTACAAAAACTACTTGAAGACTCTATGAAGAGCAGCAGCAATTAATGTATATTTGTATGCAACCTACGTATAACCTGTAACTTTAGTTTAGTTTAGAGATACAGCACTGAAACAGGCCCTTCGGCCCACCGAGTCTGTGCCGACCATCAACCACCCATTTATACTAATCCTACACTAATCCCATATTCCTACCACATTCCCACCTGTCCCTATATTTCCCTACCACCTACCTATACTAGTGTCAATTTATAATGGCCAATTTACCTACCAACTGCAAGGTTTAATTTTTATTTGCAATTAATATTAAAGAGAAAAGAATCCATGCATCTCCTAGGTGATCTATAAATCAAGAGTAAGTTAACCAGAATCCTTATAGGCTTATAAATAATTTTGAATTCTGGATCTAGAGGACTCTTAATTTTTTGACCGCTAAAATTCTTCAGCAACTTTTATTATCAGTGAAATCACTGTGTAACAAATTGCATATTGTACTTTCTGTAATGATTCTGATGAATATTATATCATAGGGTTTCAGAATCAAGGATGTTTTAATGTGTTAACATTAAGACTGGAGTCATGCTAGGCCCCCACCTGCCAAGAATGAGGCACATTAATTTTGTCATGAACATTGATCTTAAACTGATGCTGGAATGAAGAAAGGACTTGTTAAACAGATAAACCGTGGCTGGAAAAGACATTTGCATATTAACAGATGGTGATTGGAAGGACAAAAGGCCAACCTCTGACACATTTAACCCACAATGGACCTTCATCACAAGATATTGTGTGTTAGAGGAGCATTCCAGAGACTGCTAAGATGATACAATCCAAGACGTGGTCAGACCAGTTAGTCACATGACTAACTTGCTTGGCAACCTGGGTTTTTCTGAATTGTACAAACAGTTTGAACTGAGAGTGTCTGTTTGCCCCTGGACTGAGAAGATCTCTCCTGTCTGCTCCCATCTCTTTCTCACAAGCCTTTGAATCCACTGAAGACACCTCCACCCCAAGAGAGAAAAGTCTCCTTCAGCGAACAAGGTTTAAGAAGAATACTGGGCCCCAATGAAAAGAAATATCTACCTACAATCAAGGACGCTACAGTGATCTCGAAGAACCGTAACAAAAACTCTTCAGATATTGCCTCAAACTTTTCCACTTTATTTTCCTTCTGCACCTTTCTGTCTCTTTTTGCATGTGTGTATTGCATATGCATGCTAGCGTGGGCGCGTCGTGTCTCCGTAGGCATTAACCGAATTAGAGTTTAAGTTTAAGTTTAATATATTTCAACTTTTCTTCTTTAAACCTAAGAAAGCCTGTTTGTGCTGGTTTCTTTGCCTTATAATTGGAAAGCGGTGAACAAGGGTTCACCAAGGGGGAGCTAAAAACACGGTGTGTTTAAAATTAAACCCTGTTACGGTAAGACCAGGTGAAGGCCGAGAGGGGCCCCTGGACACTTTCTCACCTGGTTTTAACACTGGGCTATAACCATGGTCTTAAAACTCAATTTATTTGCTTTCTCAGTTTGCAGCTTGTATGTGTTCATTTTTCTCTTGCTCAGAACTAATCCCAGGAGGCTGAACACAAGAGGAGACTGACAGAAATGAACTGAGTGCAGGGTTTCTATTTACTTTCATTTAATATCCTTCCCAAGCTGCATCTTGTGAAAAAGCTAGCATGGTGCTACTCAAATAAGCTACACATAAGTGTAGAACCGTACTCACAGTCAGAAGTAGTGAAGAGAAACTGAAAACTGCAACAATTGATATAGAAGTTAAAGCAGCAGTAGTTTTAATAAAATCAGGTTATATTATTTATTTCTAAAAAGAAAAAGCAAATGCTGGAAATATGAAATAAAAACAGACAATGCTAGGAATACACAGTAGGTCTATCAGCATCTGCAAATTTCAACATTTCAACTGTGAACCCAAATGTGTTGAAAGGCAAAGTCTTAACTTGCCTTTTCTTTGATAAGTACTGATGTATCTGCTGTCGTTTGCTAGCATTTTCTGTATATTATTTATTTTTTAAATATGTAATTCTTTATCATGTTGCTATAGAGTATCTCAGATCCACCCTTCTCCAGATCAGTTGGAATGATGTGAGTCTTTGTGCAGGGACAGATTGTGGAACCTGGAATATGCAGCTGGATCCTTCTCATTCCATTTACCTGAACAATGGCAAGAGTACTTCAATTAAACTTTTTTCCAACCTTTTGTTTACTTTCTTTCCTATCAATTTTGGGAAGGGGTCACCATCAAGGTAAGGTAATGCTGGATAATGAAACCCTTTCCATTTCAGGCACCCAGTGTCACAATCAAGCACTCACACTTCAGGCAGATTATGTTTAAATACAGAACAAAAAGAAAGACTTGCATTTATATAGCAACTATCACATCCACAGGATGTTCCAAAGTACTTTACAGCCAATTAATACTTTTCAACGTGTATTCAGCTCATTGTATTCTGCCCAAGCAATTTGGTTCAGTTCCAACCTAGGGAAAATAGACCCTACAGCAACATTGACAGTATGACATTCACTGAAACAACCGCCCTGCAGTCTTTCTATGTGAAATGCCCAATTTAGTGCCAAATTAGAGGCAATTTGTGCTGAGGACCGCTAGAAATGGAGTTAAGATTGACCAACTCCAGATAAGCAAATGTAAACAATGGACCGCATTTTATTCTGGCAATGGGGGTTCAGGTGGCAGGTCGGAAGGTGGAGGGGAGAGCCCTCCTCGGCCCTCTGTCAGACCCCCAAAGCCATTTAACAGTCGGCAGCCAATTAGCTTCCCATCATCAGGGTCGCTGTCCCTTAAGGGATGAGCTCCCGCCTCCGGAGCTGCCTGTCAATCAGAGGGCTGGCAGCTCTGCAGTACTGGCAGCACCACTGGGAGCAGTGGCAACTGTGGAACTGCAGGAGGCCCTGCAGCATCGAGGACATCCCGACTCTGGGAAAGGTGAGTGGGGTTGTGGTCACCATGGCCATCCAGGCAAGCCCCGATGACAGGTTGGGGGAGGTGGGGGGCGGGGTTGGTGAGGGTTGGGTGGTGTCTTCCCGGGGTGGGGGTGGGGGGTTGGGGGAGGTGCAGCAATTGCTGCCATGGGAGCTGGGGGTCCTGGATTGCCTCAAGGGAGGGAGCCATCCACCAACGCACCCCCCCCCCCCGACCCCGCTAGGAGGCCACCAGGCTTCACTTGGTGGTGTCTCCCTGTGGCAGCAGGCCCCTGCACCTTTTCCAAAATTGAGGTGGAGGTGGGAAGAGGCCCTTAAGTGACCATTAATTAGCCAATTAAGGGCCTATCCATTGGCCTGGGTAAGTCAAGCTGTCCTAGGCATCCCCATCCCAGACAAAATGCCAGGGGGCCTGGGCAATATCAGGAACGGTGCTCCCTGCCAGTTTGTTTGCCCCCCCACCACCACCACCCCCCCACCTCCATGTCTGCCTCCAAGGGCAGCAAAAAGTCTGCCCAATGAATATGTAGTAGTGTTTGTCTGCCAGTATGCTCATTCAGGGATTCAAATAATTAAAAATGCTCATCAATAAGGAAACCTACTCTTTTATTCATGAATTTTTAGATATGGTTCAGTTTCCTTGGCAGATAAACCAGAATCCTTTGCAATTTTAGATAACTGGGTGGTGTCAACGGGTAAAGTCCTTATCTTCACAAGATGGAATTTTGTTGTTTAAAAGGAAGCCTGGAAAATCTTTCCACAATAATCACTTTCATCTTTCCTGGGTGTGTTTTTTGTAACATCTCATCCACAGCACATGGTGGAACCTGACAGAGTCCAGGACAAAAATGTTGGTTGATATTGTATTAAAATAGAGACTACTTTGACATCAGGCCATTAACAAAAACACTAACCATTTTAAATAGTGCTATTAAAACACATTGATTGCCATGCTGTGAGTGGAGCTTTAGCATGCAAGACCCCACGTGCAAACAGTGCATGAAGAGTCTGTGTGCTTCAGCTTTGCCCACACAGTGTGAAGCCACTGCAGCATTATACGGACCTCACTTGGGTTTGGCACTGATCCAGTCTGTAAATTAATCTGTTTGGGTCGTGTTTCTAAACCACTAAAGATAAAATGCTAGTTAAACTTTTTTTTACAGAGCCCCAGAGTTTACAAATGTTACTGGTGTTTTATTTTGATATTTTAATTTTATTCCCATAGTATAAATTCATATATGCCTATTTCATTCTCCTAGCTATGACTGAATTTATACCGCAAACTTTAGGAACTCAAACTGATGTCAGGCAGCCTCCTGGAGGGAATCCTGCACTTTAGGGTTTTAGTGTATTTGGTAGTCTTCTGAATTTCTTGCCACTTTTTCAATAATGTGCAACCAAAACCATTTTAC
The DNA here is from genome assembly GCF_036365525.1 of Heterodontus francisci. Taxonomy (NCBI): domain Eukaryota; kingdom Metazoa; phylum Chordata; class Chondrichthyes; order Heterodontiformes; family Heterodontidae; genus Heterodontus; species Heterodontus francisci. The sequence continues at coordinate 123,160,247 of NC_090374.1, forward strand.
ATCAATATAAAAGCCTTAGTTTATGACAAATGATTTGAATTAATGTTTTCAACAATGCAAACACATACAAAGTTTGTAGCTAATTTTTGTATTCATAATATTACAATGTCCTTAAAAAGGATTTAAATCATTTAACTTGTCTGCCTTAGGCTAATGTGTATCAAGAGATCATTGTATGTTCGCTGAATTTTAGTCTGCTCAGGTTAATAGAGTCAACTGTGGTATTGTAACTTCCCACGAGGATTTTGACTCATAAAACTTAACAGCCAAATTTTTCTGCATTGACTGGGTTGGAATTCTGCTTGCCACAGTGGTGTCCCTGACCCTGACTGATAAATGCGATATGCTCTCAGCAGGAATCTTGCCTCTTGTCAGGGACCCTGCCTCAGGGGAGGAAGGAAAATTGTTGCCCACTGCCCCACTGCCCCACTGAAGAAGCATGTAAAAATGTTTTGAAAAAATTATATTTCATATGGCTGGAGAGTTGAATTGATCAGAACGTGTTGCTGGGGAGCAAGTGATGGGAAGTACGTGGGCCTAGAATTTGCAGCCAAAATAATGACAAGTTTAATTGAGCTTGCCGTCATTAACGCATAACTCGTCCAGAAACTTGCGTCAAGAAAGAGATACCCTGTAAATTGCAAGTCACCACAAGTTGCTGGATGATTGGCGCCACTCCACCATTAACTCCACAGAAACAGCAGCTCAGCCTTTCCCTCAACCTCCTTGTGAGTTTCATGAAGTTGCTGCACTTGTACATTGATTTTCCATCGAACTTGACACGAAAAGTTAGGACTGGAACGTAACAGTGTAAGTACTTTTTAGTGAGAGTTATGTTCCTGCAATGCCAATGAAGATCTCCAGCCCAGAAAGGAACAATTTAAACTGTGCAGTCTCATTCCTACAGATAGTATGTTAGACATTTTTAAAATAAAAGTTTAACATTTTCTAATAAATAAAAGCAAAATACTGTGGCTACTGGAAATCTGAAATAAAAACAGAAAATGCCGGAAATACTCAGCAGGCCAGGCAGCATCTGTGGAGAGAGAAGCAGAGATAACCCTTTAGGTCTGTGACCTTTCATCAGAACATGCTTCGAGGGACACCACTGTGGCAAAGGAGCTGTTGGCCTTGGACAGTTGTTTGTCTATATCCTTATTTATTGTCTATGTCCTTGTTGACAGTGGCATCAATTGAGATAATGCTACCTGGATAGGTAAACTGTTCTACTGCATTGAGCTTGCTGCTATCAATTCTGATCTGCAGTGGATTGGGATTTCCTCGAGGCCATGGTTGGTATAGCACTTCTGTTCTCTTTAGGCTAATAGTAAGGCCAAAGACATTTGCTGTTTCAGAGAAACAGTTTACAATGAGCTGCATTGCTTTCCCCATGTGTGCCAGAAGGGCACAATCATCAGAAAACAGAAGCTCCATGATAAGCTCTTCTGTGGTTTTGGTATGTGCCAGTAGTTGTTGCAGGTTGAAGAGACTGCTGTCTGTTTAGATGCGGATGTATATGCCCTCTGCCAAGCCTGCCTTTGCCTCTTGAAGCATCATACTGAAGAAAATAGAGAAAAGGATCGGTGCCAGAATATGCCCTTGCTTAATACCATTGGAGATAGGGAAGCTGTCCGAAAGCGCTCCATTCTACTTGGCCTGACCTTCCCGTGCAGCTGACGGAAAATGAGGAGGAACCTTGGAGGGCACACCAATCTAGATAGTATCTTCCAAAGTCCGTTCTAGCTGCCTGTATCAAACACCTTGGTGAGGTCTACAGAAGTAGCGTACAGGCCCATATTTTGTTTCTCTACACTTCTATTGTCAGCTATTGTCAAAACAAGTCTATTTAGAAGCATTCTGGCCAAGATTTTGCTTGCAATGGAGAGTAAGATGATGCCTCTGTAGTTTGAACAGTCAGACTTCTCTTCCTTTTTTTTGTAGAGGGAGACAATCACTGCATCTCGAAGGTCCAGAGGCACTGTCCCTTTCTCCCAGCATGTTGTAAACAGATCTGCAAGCCTATCAAGAATCATATCTCCTCCCTGTTTATAGATCTCAGCTGGAATCCCATCTATTCTGGGGGCTTTGTGTGATTTTAATTATGCTGTAGCAGCCTTGACATCTTCATGGGTTGGTGGATCATCCAGTTCAGACTTCACTTCTCTCTGGGAGATCTTTACGGTGGATGTTTCCTGCACCATCTGCGGGCCACCAAATAGACTCTCAAAGTGTTCTGACCATTGCTGCAAGATGGATTCTTTATCTAGGAGAAGGGTTGTACCATCCGAAGATTTTAGTGGTGCCTGCACCTGGTGGGTAGATCCATATACAAATCTCAAGGTTTCATAGAAGGATCTCATATCTCCCATATCTGCTTATATTTGTATCATCTCAGTGAGCACTGTGCACCAGTTGTTTTGAATGACTCGAAGGTTGGTTTGCAGAGTGCTGCAGGCTTCCCTATACTGAGCTTTCATAGCCTGGTCATCAGAGCATGCAGGTAATATATTGTGGCAGGAGTGCTTCTTCTGAAGAAGCTCTTGGACTTCCATGTCATTTCCATCAAACCAATCTGGGTTTCTTCTGGTTGAAAAGCCAAGCACTTCTGCAGTTGCTTTAAGTCGGATGGATTTCAACTGTTCCGACTGCTCTGCTGGGTTAATATCACTGTCCAGAGTTGGGTCAGCGTTGATTCTGTCTTCAAGCTTGCTCTGGTAAATTGCTTTTACATCAGATATATAGAGTCTATGGACTTGTAGTTTCCTTGTTTGTGGGTCTTTCCTTTTGGATTATGGTTTGATTCTGAAGGCAACGTTAGCTCGAGTCAGCACTGAGTATAACTCTAGTGTGTAGTATATCCCAGATGTCACATTGGCACACCAGAATATAATCCAAAAGGTACCAGAGCTTTGAGCGTGGACACCTCTCGGTGGTCTTAAATCTGGCTTTCTGCTAGAGTAGGGTATTAGTGATGTTGAATTCATGCTCTGTGCAGAATTCCAGCAGAAGTTGACCATTGTCATTACAGTTGCCAATGCCATGTCTAACCGAGACACCTTGCCAATGGTCTTAGAGTCATACAGTCGTAATGGCACAGAAGGAGGCCATTCGGTCTATTGAGTCCATGCTGACTCTCTGCAGAGCAATCCAATCAGTCAAAATTTCCCAGCTCTACCCCGGTGGCCCTGTAAGGTTATTTCTCTCAAGTGTCCATCCAATTTCCTTTTGAAATCATTCATCATCTCCGCTTCCACCACCCTCGTAGGCAGTGAGTTCCAGGTCATTACCACTTGCTGTGTAAAAAAGTTCCTCCTCACATCCCCCTGCATCTCTTGCACTAAACCTTAAATCTATGTCCCTTAGTCTTTGTACCATCTGATATCCAAACTTGTCAGAATGTTGTGCACCTCTAACAAATCTCTCCTCAATATCCTTTGCTCCAAGGAGAACAACCCCAGCTTCCCCAACTGAATCTTGTAGCTAAAATCCCCCATCTAGTCTCAGTAATGGTGACAATGAAACTACCATTGATTGTCATAAAAACCCATCTGGTTCACTAATGTCCTTTAGGGAAGGAAATCTGCCATCCTCACATGGTCTGGCCTACATGTAACTCTAGACCCACAGCAATGTGGTTGACTCTTAACTGCCCTCTGAAATGGCCTAGCAAGTCATTCAGTTGAACAAAACCGCTACACAAAAGTTGAAAAGGAATAAAACCAAGATTCGGTTGGGGAAGCTGGGGTTGTTCTCCTTGGAGCAAAGGATATTGAGGAGAGATTTGCTAGAGGGGTACAACATTCTGACAGGTTTGGATATCAGATGATACAAAGACTAAGGGACCACCCGGCATCGACCTAGGCACCGGAAACAACAACGGCAAACCTAGCCCTGTTGACCCTGTAAAGTCCTTCTTACTAACATCTGGGGGCTTGTGCCAAAATTGGGAAAGCTGTCCCACAGACTAGTCAAGCAACAGCCTGACATGGTCATACTGGCGGAAACATACCTTACATTCAATGATCCAGGCACCACCATCACCATTCCTGGGCATATCCTGTCCCACCGACAAAACCAACTCACCAGAGGTGGTGGCACAGTGGTATACAGTCTGGAGGGAGTTGTCCTAGGAGTCCTCAACATTGACTCCAGGCCCCATGAAGTCTCATGGCATCAGGTTAAACATGAGCAAAGAAACCTCCTGCTCATTACCACCTATCGCGCCCCCCCCCACCCTCCCCACCTTGGCTGATGTATCAGTGCTCCATATTGAACACCACTTGGAAGAAGCACTGAGGGTGGCAAGGGCACAGAATGTACTCTGGGTGGGGGACTTCAGTTTCCATCACCAAGAGTGACTCGGTAGCACCACTACTGACCAAGCTGACCGAGTCCTGAAGGACATAACTGACAGACTGGGCCTGCGCTAGGTGGTGAGGGAACCAACAGGAGGGGAAAACGTATTAGACCTTGTCCTCACCAATCTACCTGTTCTAGATGCATCTGTCCATTGGATTGGTAGGAGCAACCATGGCATAATCCTTGTGAAAACGAAGTTCCGTCTTCACACTGAGGGTACCGTCCATCGTGTTGTGTGGCTCTATCACCTTGCTAAATGCGATAGACTCAGAACAGATCTAGCAGCTCAAAACTGGGAATCCATGAGGCGCTGTGGACCATCAGCAGCAGCAAAACAGTACTCAACCACAAACTGTAACCTCATGGCCCTGGATATCCCTCACTCTACCATTAGCATCAAGCCAAGGGATCAACCCTGGTTCAATGAAGAAGGCAGGAGGGCATGCCAGGAACAGCACCAGGCATGCCTAAAAATGAGGTGTCAACCTGGTGAAGCTACAACACAGGATTACTTGCATGCCAAACAGCGGAAGCAGCATGTGATAGACAGAGCTAAGCAATCCCACAACCAACGGATTAGATTAAAGCTCTGTAGTCCTGCCACATCCAGTTGTGAATGGTGGTGGACAATTAAACAACAGAAGGCTCCACAAATAGCCCCATCCTCAATGATGGAGGAGCCCAGCACATCAGTGCAAAAGAACAGGCTGCTGCATTTGCAATCATGTTCAGCCAGAAGTGCCGAGTGGATGATCCATCGCAGCCTCCTACTGAGGTCCCCAGCATCACAGATGCCAGTCTTCAGCCAATTAGATTCACTCCACGTGATATCAAGAAACGACTGAAGGCACTGGATACTGCAAAGGCAATGGGTCCTGACAACATCCCAGCCATAGTACTGAAGACTTGTGCTCCAGAACTAGCCGCACCCCTAGCCAAGCTACAATACTGGCATCGACCCGGTAATGGGAAAAATTATCCCGATATGTCCTGTTTACAAAAAGCAGGACAAATACAATCCGACCAATTACCACCTCATCAGTCTACTCTCGAGCATCAGCGAAGTGATGCAAGGTGTATACAACAGAACTTAAACAGCATTAACCTGCTCACTGACGCTCAGTTTGTGTTCCGCCAGGGCCACTCAGCTCCTGACCTCATTACAGCCTTGGTTCAAACATGGACAAAAGAGCTGAACTCCAGACGTGAGGTGAGAGTGACTGCCCTTGATATCAAGGCAGCATTTGACCGAGTGTGGCCTCAAGGAACCTTAGCCAAATTGAAATCAATGGGAATCAGCAGGAAAACTCTCCACTGGTTGGAGACATACATGGCACAAAGGAAGATGGTTGTGGTTGTTGGAGGCAAATCATCTCAGTTCCAGGATATCACTGCAGGAGTTCCTCAGGGTAGTGTCCGAGGCCCAAACATCTTCAGCTCTCTCCATCATAAGGTCAGAAGTGGGTATGTTCGCTGATGGTTGTACGATGTTCAGTACCATTCACAACTCCTTCGATACTGAGGAAGTCTGTGTCCATATGCAGTAAGACCTGGACAACATTCAGGCTTGGGCTGATAAGTGGCAAGTAACATTCACACCAAACGAGTACCAGGCAATGACAATCTCCAACAAGAGAGAATCTAACCATCTCCCCTTGATAGTCAACGGCACTACCATCACTGAATCCCCCACTATCAGCATCCTAGGGATTACCATTGACCAGAAACTGAACTGGAGCAGCCATATAAAAACTGTGGCTACAAAAGCAGGTCAGAGGCTGGGAATTCTGCGGTGAGTAACCCATTTTCTGACTCCCCAAAGCCTGACCACCATCTACATGGCACAAGTCAGGAGTGTGATGGAATGTTCTCCACTTGCCTGGATGAGTGCAGCTCCAACAACACTCAGGCAGCTCGACACCATGCAGGGAAAAGCAGCTCACTTGATTGGCACCTCATCCACCTTAAACATTCACTCCCTCCACCACCGACGCACTGTGGCAGCAGTCTGCACCATCTCCAAGATGCACTGCAGCAACTTACCATGCCTCCTTCGACAGCACCTTCTAAACCCATGACCTCTTCTACCTAGAAGGACAAGGGCAGCAGATGCATGGAAACACTGCCATCGGCAAGTTCCCCTCCAAGCCACACACCATCCTGACTTGGAACTATATCGCCGTTCCTTCACTGTCGCTGGGTCAAAATCCTGGAACTCCCTTCCTAACAGCACTGTGGGTGTACCCGCACCACATGGACTGCAGCGGTTCAAGAAGGCAGTTCATTACAACCTTCTCAAGGGCAAGTAGGGATGGGCAACAAATGTTGGCCTTGCTAATGATGCCCACATCCTATGAAATGAATAATGAAAAAAATCCTTGGAGCTATTCTGGTAATTCTCCTCTGCACCTGTTCAAGGACGCTCACATCTTTCCTGGTGACCAAACTGGACGCAATACTCTAGTCGTGGCCTAACCAGAGCTTTATAAAGGTTCAGCATAACCTTCCTGCTTTTGTACTTAATACCTCTATTCATGAAGCCCAAAATCCCATATGCTTTGTTAACTATTCTCTCAATATGTCCTTTCACCTTTGAAGATCTATGCAATTAAACCCCTCTGTACCTGTGCACTCTTTAGAGCTGTGCCATTAAGTCTGTATAGCCTCTCCCAATCCCTTTTCCCAAAATGGATCACCCCACATTTCTCTGTATTGATTTCATCTGCCACTTGTCTGTCCAATCTGCTAGCTATCTATGTCCTATTGCAGTTGATTGGTATCATCCTCGCTGACTGCCACTCCTCCAAGTTTGGTATCATTGGCAAATTTTGAAATTTTACTCTGTATTCCAATATCCAAGTCATTTATTTATATCAAAAAGCAGTGATTCTAGCACTGAACCTTGGGGAACACCACTATCTACCATCTTCCAGTCTGAAAACAACCATTTACCACAACTTGCTGTTTTCTATCCTTAAGCCAATTTTTATCCAAGCTGACACTGACCCTCCTATTCCTTGAAGCTCAATTTTGGTATCCAGCCTTTTATGTGTACTTGGTCAAAGGCTTTCTTAAAATCCATAGAGACAATATCCATTGCTACTTCATCAAAATTCAATTAGATTAGCCAAGCATGATCTGCCTTTTACAAATCCGTGCTGGCTCTCCCTAATGAACTCAAACCTCTGCAAGAGCCTGTTGATTTTTTTTCCCTGATTATTGTTTCTAAAACCTTATCTAACACAGATGTTAAACTGATCGCTCTGTAGTTATTAGGAATGTCCTTACACCCTTTCTTAAATAAGGATGTCACAGTTGCCACTCTCCAATCCTTTGGCACCTCCTCCTGCATCTGGGAAAGATAGAAGATTATGACAAGCCCTTCCATTATCTCCACCCCCACTTCCTTCAGCAACCTGGGATGCAAACCATCTTGGTCACACCCAACTCTTGCATTGAAATGTTCAAGTATGATGAGCTTATCCTTGGAGTCAACCTTCAGTAAAAGGTTATGCAGGTCACGCTAGAAGCTTTCTTAGGTTACTATATCGTCTTGAAGGATAGGTGCATATATGCTGATAATGTGGTGAACTGGTTGTCCTGGATTGGTAGTTGTAGGTATATGAGTTGATCAGAAAAAACAATGGGGAGGTTCTCAAGCCTGTTGGAAGTGGAGTTCTTAATCATAAATCCAACACCTTAGAGGCAGCATTCATCTTTACCTTTCCCTGACCAGAAAAATGTATAACCCACTCCATGCTCTGTCAACAATCCCTGCTCTGTTAAACAAACATCACTGAGTGCTGCGATGTCAGTGTCCAGCTGGGCAAGCTCTCTGGCTACCAGTGTGGAACATCTTTCAAGGTGTCTGCGGTCATCTGAATCTAACATTGTGTGAACATTCCAGCACATAAGTTTCAAGATGTTTTGTCTCTTTTTTTGCTACATACAGATGGTCAAACTTTCCAGTGATGCCATTCTATCATGGATAAGGAGGTGAAATGGAACACCTACACATAGTAGCAAAGTACAGTTAACAACAATACAACAGCGCACGGCAAGAAATGATTGAGACTCCCATTTTAACATAATGCACAATTTCCATTTATCCAGACCGGTGACCCAGGAAAGCAAGTTGAGCATGTGCAGAGTGAAATAAAGCACCTGGATATTCAAGTAATGCTCCGAGTAGAAGGTGACACTCTAGGTGAGTTAAAGCCCCACACATTGAATTTGCTTTCATAGTGGGAGGTTCAGTGGTTCAGAAATCCTGGTAATGTATCTATTTATCTATCTATCTATAGGTAGACTCCTCAGGTTTGAGGATGACATGCTTCCACTCCAGTTCTCTGAGTTCTAACATGGCTAACGAGTTTGATGTATGATTTGCAGAGTCTACCGCATGTGGGCAAGTAGCCTTTGAAGGATCAGGTAGATGAGTTGCTTGGGAGGCTGTGAGCTCCGTCTGCTACCTGGATTTGGTCTCCGTGTGCTCCTGTGGAAGTCTCTCAAAGTTCTCAGTGGCTTCCTGAATGCTCCTTCTCCATTTAGGGCAGATTTCCATGAATCAGTGGGTATGCCGAACCTCTTCAGGGATGCTTTGAGAACATCCCTAAAGCATTTCTGTTACGTTTATGCTGGGTTGCTGGATATTTTATGTATATCTGATTTATCTCAGAGCAATGCAGATATTACACTTGTATTAAATCACCAATTGGTTTATTTACAGCACTTTAAAATATCTCTGCACTGCAAGATCTCAGCACAATGTCTTCTCAGAACAGTCTGTCTCTTTTGGTTTCAGTTTCAAATTCTTCAGCTCCACCCACAGACTTAAGCAATCAAACACAGTGAACACTGATCAATGATCAGACTAACATAATCAAAACCAGATCAATCAAACACAACAATTTCCTCTGTCTTCCTGCGAGTCTCTTGCCAGGAAGAAGTTCAGAGCAGAGCAATTGTTTCTGGAGCTTAGTGTCAGGCATGAGAACTGACATGACCTGCCCGGTGAAGCTGATTTTAGGCAATTAGCGCCTCAATGTTGGAAAGTTGATTTGGAACAGGATGCTGACTTTAGACCCCCAATCCTGCCAATGAAGTTGAAGGATTTTGTGGAGGCAGCATTGGAGGCATTTCTCCAATGCCTTGAGGTTCCTGCTGTACATTGTCCAATTCTCTGAAGTATATAAGAGAGCGAGGATCACTGCTGCTTGGTATACCATAATCTTATTCTGGTTTGAGGTCCAGCTGCTCGAATACCCTTTTCATCATTTGGCCGAAGGCTGATCTGGCACAATGGAGGTGGTGGTGAATTTCGTCATCTATGTCTGCCTTCATTATCCAGGATCTCACCGTGGATCCTGATCGACGGAGGATGATGTTGTGCTGTTTGACCAGGTTGGAAGAGGCCCTTAGTTTTCTAGATATTTAAAGTAAGGCCCATCCTCTCATATGCTTAAGTGGAGGAGTTAACATTAACTTGGAGCTAGCCTCCAAGTGAGCACATGTACAAGCATCATCTGTGTACTGAAATTCAATGACTGATGTTGGAGTGACCTTTGTTTTGGAGTGGGGAGCTTCCTGGAGGTGAGGTGCAGAATTGCAGCAAGTAAGATGGAGAAGAGGGTTGGTGCAATGGCACAGCCTTGTTTGATGCCAGTCTTCACTGAGATTGGGTCTATAGTGGTTCCATTAGTTAGGATCACAGATTGCATGTCATCATAAAGCAGGCAAAGGATGTTGGTAAATTTCTGTGGGCAGCCAAATTTGAGGAGGACTCTCCATAAACCCTCACGATTGATGGGGTCAAAGGCTTTTGTGAAGTCGAAAAAGGCCATGTACAACAGTTGGTGCTGCTCCCTGCATTTTTCCTGGATTTACCATGCAGTGAAGTTCATATCTGTAGTGCCTCTCAGTGGGCAAATTCCACAATGCAACTCTGGGAGGAGCTCTTCGGGCACTGGAAGGAGGCGGTTGAAGAGGATCCTTGCAATGATCTTCCCTGTGGTGGACAGCAGGGAGACTCCATTGTAATTACCACAGTCGGATTTGTCTCCTTTCTTGTGGATAGTCACGATTACAGCATCCCTGAGACCCCCTGGCATATGCTCTTCATCCAAAATAAGGGATATGAGGTTGTGCAGTTGAGTCAAGAGTGTATCTGTGCCGTGTTTTAGGATTTTGGCAGGAATTCTTTCTGCTTCAGAGGCCTTGTTGTTTTTTAGCTGATCAATGGCTTTTTCAACTTCATTCCAGGCAGAGTAGTGCTGAGATTGAGCCGGGTAGTGTACTGAGGGATGGGGTCAAAGATACTCAGCTCACAGACGGAGGCCGGAATTTTACGCCAACCCAACAAGCCGGATGGTGGCAGGGGCGTGGCATAAAATGGAGATGGAGGCTCTGGGAAGCTTTCCTGAATAGCTCCCGCCTCCGCCCCCCTTTAATTAGAGTTGGAGGGGTGAAAAACGGCCCGCCCGCCCCAGGCCAATCAAGGCCCTTGAGTGACCACTTAACGGCCACTAAAGGGCCTTCGCCCGCCTTCACACGGATTTTACGCGTGGCAAGCGGAATCCTGGAGCTGGAAAAAGCCGCCTGGGAAAACCAAGCGACTTCTGACCGTCTCGTTGGGGGGAGCGCCCTGCTTATCAGGCACAGGGTACCCGATGGAGGGCCGCCATCGCTACCCCAACCACCCCCAAGACCCAACACGCCCCCCTTCCCCGCAAATGACCACCCTTCCCCACAAACAACCACCCTTGCCTTGCTGGGGCCTGACTGATTACCCCCGGTGAGGCAACCAAATCGTACCTGGACTCCTGGCTCCATTATCAAAGATTTTATAGCAGAGCACTTACAGAACAGTGGTAGAATCAGGCACAGTCAGCATGGATTTACGAAAGGGAAATCATGCTTGACAAATCTTTGAGGATGTAACTAGTAGAGTTGATGAGGGGGAGCCGGTGGATATGGTTTATTTAGACTTTCAGAAGGCTTTCGACAAAGTCCCACATAAGAGATTAGCATGTAAAATTAAAGCGCATGGGATTGGGGGTAATGTATTGCGATGGATAGAAAATTGGTTGGCGGACAGGAACCAAAGAGTAGGGATACATGGGTCTTTTTCCGAGTGACAGGCAGTGACTAGTGGGGTACCGCAGGGATCGGTGCTAGGATCCCAGCTATTCACAATATATATTAATGGTTAAGATGAGGGAACAAAATGTAATATCTCCAAATTTGCAGATGACACAAAACTGGTTGGGAGGGCAAGTTGTGAGGAGGATGCAGAGAGGCTTCAGGGTGATTTGGATAAGTTGAGTGAGTGGGCTAATGCATGGCAGATGCAGTATAATGTGGATAAATGTGAGGTTATCCACTTTGATAGCAAAAGCAGGAAGGCAGATTATTGTCTGAACGGCTATACACTGAGTGAGGGGAATATGCAGCGAGACCTGGGTGTTCTCGTACACCAGTTGCTGAAGGTAAGCATGCAGGTCCAACAGGCAGAAAAAAGGCAAATGGTATGTTGGCCTTCATAGCGAGAGGATTCGAGTACAGAAGCAGGGATGTCGTGCTGCAATTTTACAGGGCATTGGTGAGGCCACACCTGGAATATTGTGTGCAATTTTGGTCTCCTTATCTGAGGGAGGATGTTCTTGCTATAGAGGGAGTGCAGCGAAGGTTTACCAGACTGATTCCTGGGATGGCGGGACTGACATATGTGGAGAGATTGAGTCGGTTAGGATTATATTCGCTGGAGTTCATAAGAGTGAGGGGAGATCTCATAGAAACCTATAAAATTCTAACAGGACTTAACAGGGTAGATGCAGGAAGGATGTTCCTGATAGTGAGGGAGTCCAGAACCAGGGGTCATAGTCTAAGGATACGGGGTAAACATTTCAGGACTGAGATGAGGAGAAATTTCTTCACCCAGAGAGTGGTGAGCCTGTTGAATTCACTACCACAGAAAGCAGTTGAGGCCAAAACATTGTATGTTTTCAAAAAGGAGTTAGATATAGCTCTTGGGTCTAATGGGATCAAAGGGTATGGAGTGAAAGCTGGAACAGGCTACTGAGTTGGATGATCAGTCATGATTATAATGAATGGCGGAGCAGGCTCGAAGGGCCAAATGGCCTACTCCTGCTCCTATTTTCTATGTTTCTATGTTTTCATGTCTTCCTCTGTATTTGGCTCCGATACAAGGAAGTGATCAGAGATGGTCTCACCTGTGATTGACATAATAGGAGTAGCAAAGCCACATGAGATGGCAAGGTGAAGGGGGTGGCCGTGAATATGGGTTGGGGAGTTTATGGGGTGAAAGATTAAGAGGGGCTAGGAGAACAGTCAACTCAGAGGAGAGAGAGCACGATAAATTGAGATAGAGGTTGAAATTGCTGAGGATGAGAAGCTGCTCAGTGCAGAAGCTGAGGGAGGAAAGCAGTGAAGATATCATGGTGAGAAAATTTTTATGGTACTTGGGTGGGGCCGAGAGAACAAGTGTTTTAACTGAGAGGCAAGAGGAGTGGAACAAGGTGAGAGGCTCAAAGGAGGAGAAAATACCAAAGGGGAACAGGTCAAAGTGTGATTTGTTGATAGCCACATTGCTATGGCAACGGTCTTGGTAAGACAAATGGTGGATAGGCAAGGAGGCTTCATTTAGGAGGGAAGGTGTCATCAACCCTCATCTTGGTTTCCATCAAGACCATGATATTAATGCAATCATTCACAATGAACTCATGTATGGCAAGGGCCTTGTTCACAAGTGAATGAACATTCTGGAAGGCATCTCTGAAGGCAAAAGATGACGAGAAGGACCATATCCATGAAGTAAGTGCATTTATAGTACTGCTTGTGGGCCAGTGGAACAGAAGTATTTTCCACAGGCCCACAAGCTTACCTATTCATACATCCTGTGATCGGTTCCTGCAATGTGTGATCTCCAACTGCTAAACTCCTCGCGATCACCAACTGCTAACCATCCATGATCGCCGACTGCTAAACCCCTAGCAATCACGACTGATAAACCCCAGGCCTTCTCCGACTGCTAAACCCCACTGTGATTTCCAACTGCGAAACCCCCCGCTAGCTTTGTCTGCCAAATCACCTGCCATCTCCAACTGCCAACCCTTCTCTGCGATCTACAACTGTTCACCCACTGTGATCTCTGACTCCTCTCATCTCTGTGGTGATTTCTAAGCGACCAAGCCCCTGACAATCTCCGAATTGCCCCACCCTCCCCACGGCTCCCTACTTAACTGGCGTCTACTTGCCGGCTGCTTTCCTGCCCAACAAGCAGTCAGCTTGTCAACCTGGCCGGTTGAGGATTTTTAAAAGATGGCCTGTAGTTATTTCGGCAGGATGTCCAGAAACCCATACTAACCCTAGCTTCCTATTTGAAAATCCTCCCACGCCCCCTTCACGGACCTGAGTAAATGGGCTGAATAGTCGTTTTGGGATTGGGACCAAATCCGGTCCCAACCCTGCACCTTGTTGGAAATAGTCATACGAAATGATTCTCAAAGGAATGGCCAAATAATGGCCAGAGAGTGCACTTACCATCTGGGGGCCCACAGGATAATTGGAAAATTCCAGTCGGCCTCTGATCATTGGCCTTAAAAGGCCTTTTGATTATGTTAACAAGCTACCAACCGCTTATGGGCGGGTAGACATCACCCTACCCAACCTGCCTCCTTGCCTAACCAGCATGCCAGCTGATGCTAGGAAATTCAGGGCATACCTGCCTCAGTTCCCTCCTCCGGCGGGCTTCCAAAATCTAGCACTGTATCGGGAATAATGTCTTTCCATGGAGTCTATATTTCTTTTCCTCAAAAATGTACTATTTTATATCCCCACATTGAATTGCATCTTTCACCTGTTTGCCCGTTCTGCTAATTTATGTCCTTTTTTAGTCTTTTACATTCCTCAGGCTGGATTTTCAAGAACTGTAGAGGTCAGGATCGGGGGCAGGTGACTGTGGAACCCAACCCCCATGTCAGCGTGTCAGTTTCCCAATGCAAGACCAACATGCTCGGATTTTCAATCGAGTCGATGGGAGGCAGAAGATAAAGTCCACCCAATATTTTAAATTAGCCACTTCAGGCCCTTACCGAGTTCGTTAATGCTCACTCCGGAGACAGAGTGCAATGAGGCTGTGTTATTGTGGGGAGTGCTCATTGGCATCGGGACTAGGCAAACGTCTCATATCGAAGACTGTGAGATGGTCCTCACAGTGCTGGCAGCATGCAGGAAGAATGCAAAGTAGGCAGTAGCAGCAGCTAATAGCAGAGAAGCATTGGAGAGGGAAGACACAGTGCTGACCAAGATAAAGGCAGGAAGTCATGGGCCAACGCTGGCAATCAGAATAGGAAAAGAGAAAGGAAAGGCTGATATTTAAACCCTTTTACACAAACAAGAAATGCTGGAAATACTCAGCAGGTCTGGCAGCATCTGTGGAGAGAGAAGCAGGGTTAATGGAACTGTTCTGATGAAGGGTCACTGACTTGAAACATTAACTCTGCTTCTCTCTCCATAGATGCTGCCAGGCCTGCTGAGTGTTTCCAGCATTTCTTGTTTGTGTTTCAGATTTCCAGCATCTGCAGTATTTTGCTTTAATTTAAACCCGTTTTCTGGCCACCTGCCCTTATCTTTCCTTCCTTGTCTTACAGTTAACTTCCCATGACACTAAAGAGGTTGTGCAATTTGATGCCTTTGTCCCTGTTGTAACTTTGTGGATCTGCACCTGAGAAGTAGACTGTCGTTCCCCTTTGGGGGAGTTAATGGAACTTCATCCTAACTTTGTCTCTCCCCATGGCACTGCCAATATCTACTTCTTGCACTTCTCTTGTCATCTCACCAAGTAGTCTCACTCATTGATAAGAAGTTTCTTTCAAAAACGTGTGCTCGTGACAAGGGATTTTTTTTTGAGGGGGTGTTGGGGAGATGGGGTGCTTGTGCCTAGTGCACAGTCCACTGCCAACTTCGAATGGGCACTCCATGGAATGGTCTCAAGCCTCCCTGAGTCTGGCCAGAGTAGAGGCAGACACTTGGGCAACAGGGGCCCAGGGGTAATGAAGAAAGGACAATAAGGCTCCAGTTTCTGAGCCAGATACAATCTTCAACAGCAAACTCTCTCGCTATGCCAACCATCATTTCCCATTCTACCAAGTATGGGCAGCATGATGCGGATTCACACAACTCAGCCCAAGTGCAAAAAACCTACAAATGCTTTATTCTCTAACCATTAAATCCCTTTCACATTTTACACACCCAAGTGACCCACAAAATCATCTCACCGACACGAAGGCCCCCTGTGGATCCTACGTGGTGCTCCTCCTGCAGCAGAGGATGAGGTGGAGGGAGGCTGCTCAATCCTGCCTGTCTTGGACTGTGATGCCTGTGTGACTGTCCTCACATTGGTCGTGCCACTAGGGACACCTCCAAAGGCTGCTTAACCTGTGACATGGGGGGGGGGGGGGCAGCCTCTGTTACAGGGAATGACTTCACAGATGCCTCGCCAGTTGGAGGAGCCCTGGAAAAAGATGATGATGATGGAGCCCCCTGAGTAATAGCTCCCTTAACATCATTTCTCGCCACCTCTACCTTTTCATGGTGCCCTGGATCACTGGGGGGAACCACCAGTTGGGGTGCAGCTGGCACCTGTGCCATTTGCGCCACTGATTGGTCAATGCTGCTGAGAGTGCCATGTACCCTATGCATATCAGCATGCTGTTCCTGCATCCACTCTGAGTGATGCCGCATGTGGCTCTCCATGAGGTTCGTCAATCTTTCAATTGATGAGCTCATGTGCTCAAAGCACGGAGTCATTGTGGAGCATGACTGAACTCCTCCATTTTCATCTCAAGACTCCACAGTGCTTCAGGTAACTGCGACATGTGGCACACATCTCACACTAGTTCTCAATGAAAAACCGTTTGGTTTGTGACATACGAACTCAGCATCTCTACCCTGCTAAGGAGGGCCACTCCTGTCTTCCATTCTCCAAGGGAGACTGGCCACAACTGAACCTGCCTCCCTGAATCCTCCAGTTCTGCGGTATCATGCACCTCACTCTGTGCTACCGTCTCTCCTGACTTGTGTGCACCCACCAAGGTGTGAGTGTCTGCACCTGTGGACGGTGCGCTGGTAATATGTGATGGTGCAGCCTCCAAGGCGTTTTCCTCCTTGGATTCCTCGGGGACGTTGCCCACACTGCAACTGATAGCCCTCTGGATGTGACCCTGTGGGAAATACAAGAGAGGATAGTGAGGAAAGATCAATG
Source organism: Heterodontus francisci (assembly GCF_036365525.1). Classification (NCBI taxonomy): domain Eukaryota; kingdom Metazoa; phylum Chordata; class Chondrichthyes; order Heterodontiformes; family Heterodontidae; genus Heterodontus; species Heterodontus francisci. Next base: position 123,176,889 of record NC_090374.1, read on the forward strand.
CACACAACGGATGCTTCTGCAGTTTAAAATGATGACCTGACAGCTTCTGCAATGACAGCTGGTTTCACAGAAAGCATCTGCATGCATCCCCTGAACCTGGAGACGTTGAGATGAGATTTCTTCACCCTGTCTGCAGTGGATGCCCCCTCCCGTCTCCTTGTCCCCTGCCTCCCTGTGGATGGGCACTCCGGCCACTTGAAGCACCTGCTCCTTGAAGTGAGTGAGAACTGTGAGCTGGGTCTGCCCTCCTTCCAGGCATGCCCTCTCCATCTCGGTAGTGTTCATTGCCCGTTTCGCCAGCAAGGTGAAGAACAATGTCATTAGCTCAAGGCTTCCCTCTCCACTTGTAGCCTTTCACTCACTGGCATTACAGACTGCACTTCAGCCTCCTGAACAGCAGCACTTGGGCTCTGACTGATGCCAGTGGGTCAGCGAGGCTCCACCGTACATCTTTCATTCATGCTGATTGGTCCTCTATGCATCCAAAGGATGCCGCTCTCCCAGGCACCCTAGTGACTGCTGACTGGGAGACATGCCTTCAGTGTCTCTTAGCCTGCCAGACCTAGTGAAGTCCTTGAAACGCTTCCGACACTGCACCCAGGTCCTCCGCACCACCCCTCTGCTGCTAACCTCTTTGAAAACTCTAGCCATGTCCTGTGACCACTGGCAGGGAAGAGAATGTTCCTTTAGCCTGTCGCCATTTCCAGCATGACCTGAAGTGACTCATCTGAAAACAGGGGGGACACAGTGGCACAGGTGCCCTCCCTGCCTGCTCCCCTCTGCTCTGCCTCAGCTTCCATGATGTTGACCAATGGCAGCCTCAGTAATGGCTTCCGCTCACCCTTTAAATCGGGCCCACTCCCAAACTGGTCCTGTCTCCCTCCTGCGTCCACCCCTGCCAATTGGGCAGCAAATGCTACTCTTGTCCAATTAGCAGATTTTCATCCAGAAATTGCATCGGATGCACGTTCTCCCATTGGTGCGGAGTTGGGACACGGATGCCTTCGCACTGCTGGGGTCCCCAGCCAGGATCTGAAATCCAACCTATTCTCACAATCAAATAACCTACATATGTGTTGTCAGCATAATTTGATATCATGCTCCCTGAACCCATTTGTAGATACTGAAAGCACAAGTAGCCCCAGCACTGACCTCTGGGATATACCACTTCCAACTCTACTTTAATCTAAGCAACACCTATCAATCCTAATCTTGTGTAACTATATGTACCTGTGTGTGTCTGAGAAAGAGCACAAATCCAAGCAAGTGTAACTTAAAGGAAGCAAATCGTAGGTGGACTGTAGCCTCATTTGTGTAAGGAGAAAAATTGTAGATTGCAAATCTTGAAGTTGGACTGAAAATATAAGCTGTTGAGTGTAGACTCCTTAGTAATAGTGGAAAAGCTGGATATGGGGGATGTGAGGATGGAAGGGATATATTCAGTGCAATTCTGGCAAATGATCTGCGAATTGGGGTGAGACCTGGATCCATTGGGTTATGCACCCATGCAAATTGGGCACTTTTAAGCCTGCTGCCGTTATGTCGCAAACTGAGTTTGAGGTCATGTTTAGAAGTGATCCCAGATTATCCTGGGAATTCTGCCCAGCTTGTCGCTTTGGTGATAGTTAAAAGTTGTTTTGACTTACACTAGCCGGATTCCTATATGCCTAACTGAGAATCATGCTCAGTTGTGATGCTCCCTGCAGTTAAATAGTATGGCAACTGTAACTGTCAAGGTTCACATAAGGAGATTAGTCACTTGAGTTAAGTTGAGCAGAGAGGTCAACATCAATAGAACCGCAACCCAACATGAAATATGCCCTACAGGAGAGGAGAGGGAAAGCTGGAGGAGGGGAGAGAGCAGTAGCTATTGAATCATGTAACCCTTCATAGTGCGTTTTAAATCAATCAGTAATAAAAATTAATTAAAATTTACAGGTATAGGAGATTTTGTTTTATTGTGCAGAATAAAATTACTCATTACAGGATTTTACAAAACATATGACTCCTCCTTTAAAAAGCAAAGAAGGCACCTGGTAATAAACTAAAGGCTTTCTCCTGTCCTTGCATCCGGTACATAGTCTTTCAGACAATGTGCTTTTTTTCAGATTCCAGGCCTTAGCTATCTCTCATTCTCTATAATCCCACTACTCAATTGGAATTAGCATTTGATCAAAACTACATAAAAAGAAAGTTCTTTCCCCCGCTCTTCCCCAAGTGAGGGATTTGTGGGCACTCATCTCCCCTTTCCCACAGCTAGCTGAACTGACCTAACCACTTCTGCCTCAAGCCACTGTTCTTTAACTATTGCCAATTAACATTGGCTTTACCCTGTCATCAGATGAAAAGAAAGTCGAGAGTTAAAGGAATCTTTGAACGACTGAAGGAAACTTCACTTTGAAGCAGACTGAGGTAAAAATACAAGAGCTGCAAACCTGATTAATCTGCACTTAACGCTGACACAAATTACTGAGAGCCTGCAGTAAGCACTGACTTCAAATGATAGTGCTTGGATTCAGAATGAAAAGCCAGAATCTACATAAATAAGGATATCTCTGAGATATTAATCCTTTCTTAGGTCGGTTGATGTCATGACATGCACTTATTAATGCTACATGGCTCTATGCAGTCCAGTCATTTTTACCAGATCCCAGTGGAGAGTGGATACCAGTATGAGGTATTCAATCAAATTCTGCTTAGCCCTTTAATTAAATGAAAACAAACATTTGATATGCCTATACAACAAGAGGCCAGAGTTATACAGAAGAGAACGTCTGTGCGATTGGCAGGTTCTTTGATCTTCACAGAAGTAGTCTGCAGCTTTTACAGTGCCTCAAGCTTAAAATGGAGTGACCTATGGGTGGAAGCAGAATTGGAAGTCAGGTCAAGAACAACTTTAGATTTTGTAATAAGTGACTTTCTTGTTGGCATAAGAGCATAATCTCAGTTTCAAAGAAAGAATTTGATGTTCCTAGGGTCTGAGACGTGTTACAGCTGATCTTTGTGGCGAATATCACACCAGGACGTTAGTTCCTATTATATGCAACATTCAGATAAAAGAATAATTTTTTCCCCAGTGAATTTTGGTGAACTGAAAAAACATTTTGTTTAAAACATATATAGAAATGTACCCCAATGTGAATCAGTACCATGCTCCTTGCAGTGAGTAAACTAGTTAAGGCAGTGAATAGCTGAGCAATATTGACCAGGAAAGCCTCATGTTCAATCCCAGTCTGTTCTGGGTTAGTTGATCTCAGCTGGAGAGTGGTAGAGGGAACATCACCATTACTTTCTATGACATGGGCGAAGGAGGGGAGAAATGATCCCACCGTTAAATAACCTGGCAACAATCACCACCACATGAACAAGGTACTTCTGCTCTTGCAAAACTGTGGGCGAAATTTTCCCGGCCCATTGGAGGTGAGGGGGAGGCGGGAGGGGTCGGAATATTGCGTTGGAAGACGTCGGGATGGAAACCAACGTCTTCACGTTGGATCTGGATATTATGAAGGGTGACTGGCATGGCGGGAGGATGTCATGCCTGCACGCGGCAGGCAGGTAATTTGTTTTAAAGGCAATTAACTTAAATTTTACAAGGGTTTTCAGAATTTTCCAGACCTGCACATAAACCATGGGGCTTCAGAGCCTTGCCAGGGATAAGGAGGTGGTGACCAAGTGGGAGGTCAGTTCTGGCTGCAAACATCAGCTATTGTCAGTGCTGGCGAGCCTTGACAGGGAAGGTGGAACAGCACAGGCATTGGCATAGTCAGTGGAGAGAAGGGGAAAAGGTTGCTGAGCTATGAATACTGACACTTGTGTGGGTGAAAGAAGTGTTGAGAAGAGACCCTGGAGACTGTGTGAGTCTACATACCATGGGCCTCATTCACTCAGGTTGCAGCTCCTCCAGTGAGGAGCAGCATCACAGAGGGAGAGAGCTGCAGCCAAGGACGGCAGAGGAGCAGCAACCAGAGGGGGCAGCAGGAGTGCCAGCCTTGGTGGGGATGAGGGAGGGAGGAGAAGCGTGCGGAGGTGAACGCAACCAGCCTCTTATGCAAAGAAGAGGTTACCCACCAAAAAGGACCTACAGACCTTGGCTCAGCTACCTATAGATTTTGGAACAGCAGTGACAAGGAAAACTCTGCCTCTCCAGGGAGGCAGTCACTGAGTTATGTGCAATGTTGTAAGACGAGCTGAGCCCCAAGGGAAATGGTGGCCACCCAATGCCAGATGCACTGAAGGTCATCATGCTGCTGAATTTCTACGCCTCAGGATCATTCCAGGGATTCACTGGAGAAATGTGTGGAATCTCTCAGTATGTTGCTCATTGCTGCATCAAGACCAATGCCATTTTTAAGAGGGCCGACCAATACTTGTGCTTCTGTACCAATGCAGTCAAGCTGAGAGAGCCATAGGGTTCGGGGCCATCGCTGGATTCTCCCAGGTGCAGTATGTGATCAACTGCATGTGTACGGCCATCAAGCCTCCCACTGACCAGCCTCAGCCTTCATTAACAGTAAGCGCTTCCTGCAGGTGTGTGCACAGTGCCCAGGAAGCAGCCATGATGCCTACATATTAAGGCAATCCCAGGTGCCAGAGGTTTTCAGACCCCCTCCACACCTCAAAAATGGATACTGGGTGACAAGTGCTACCCAACGAAGACGTGGTTACTGGCAGCTGTGAGGAACCCAAGCATTGGTGCAGAGGAGAGATAGAACACTTGCCACTGGACAAATTAAGTGACCATCGAGCAGGCAATAGGGCTTCTCAAGATGTGATTCAGATGCCTGGTTAGACTTGTGGAGCCCTTCAGTTTGCCCCAGCAAGGATCTCGCATATCATTGTGGTGTGCTGTGCCCTGCACAACCAGGCGCTACAAAGGGGAGACCAGTTGAACACTGAGAATATTGTTGAGCATGATGCCTTCTTTGGCAATGAGGAGATGGAAGAAGATAATAACCAGGCGCAGGATGCTGGAGAGCCCCAGCAACCACAGGCAAGGCACTATCAGATACCGGCAAGGATTGCTCAGGACCCACTAATACAGGCAAGCTTCACATGATTCCTACTGACAGAAGTATGTAATGCAATAAAGCTTCAGCCCTCTGCTGCTGCCTCCTTCATTGACCTTACTATTTTCCTGGTCCTGCAGCATGGGGAGTGCCCAAACATCACGCAGTGTGGTCCCACCCATCACTAAATTTGACAGAGCCAGGGTTCTCCTGAAGTCTAAGCAACACCCAAGAAATGCAAGGAAACTGCAAGCCTTGCAACATCAGATATTTAATGGCAGAACAGATATTTGCAAGGCTCCATGGATCCAAACAAAAATAACCTGTGAACCCCAAGTGCTGCTAGGTGCTCTTCTTAAATCTCTTGAGCCTGTTCCTACTTGGTGTAGCCCCTGTGCTTTCAGCTGAGGTGGAGGCAGGCTGCTGACCTTGCTGAGGTCTTGAGGCTTGAGATGACCTTGGCCATTGTCCTCTGGCTGCCTGAGGCCTGGAGGGCTCCAGCACATTGAGGAGCAGTGCAGGACTCTCCTCTTTCGCCATGGCTAAGTGAGGCATTGGTGTCACTGACAGAGGTGTGTTCTTGAGTCTTTATTAAAGATAATTGTCAGCTTTATATTCAGATTCAACACAAACACTAATTATTCTCTTACTTATATGTATTGCATGATCTCAGGTCGATGTCTTTTCCTCACTGGTGCGTGTGTGTGTGCGCGCGCTTTGCTAGCCTTGTGTTGAGTGCGCCTCTCAAAATAGTGTCTCTTCCTTATATATGTATGATGATGTCAGCAGTTACATCTGTGGCCTGGTTTCTTAAAAGTGAAGTTAATACTACACTACATTACAAGAGGGGCAGAGGGGACGCTGTGCATGCCAGGAGTGCCCTGAGAAGAGCCCCTAGACTCATCAGACAACCACTCCTCTACCCTTTCAATGCACACCAGTACCTCTCTGCTCACATGAGGAGTTTGAGGACCTAGCAGTGAGTCCAGGAGTCTCATCCCCACTTTTTGCAGAGCAAATGTTGCACAAAGCTCATGGAGGTGGCAATGTCATGTAGGTCCGCGTGCATCTCCAGCATCCACTGGGTGGTTTGCTGGATATGGCTCTCCATGAGGGTGGCCAATCTCTCAATGGAGGATGCCAAGCATGCACATGCCAGAGACATGGCAGCACTCGAGGCCTGGATGGACTCCTCCTTCATCTGTGTCAGGATGCGCATATCCTCTGGGTGCTCCGCCAGATGTTCCCTCACCTCACGCTTTAGCTCCAGCTTCTACCACTTTGCAGATAACTCCAGAGGCTTGTCATCAGCCTGAGGCTCAGCATCGCTGGCCATCCAGCCGTCCTCTGAGTGTCAGTGGCCTCGGCGGTCACAGTCTCTGTTTGCTGCTCAGTTGCGTCTGTGATGTGCTCACAAGACTGTGACCCCAGATCTACTCGTGAATGCATACCCACTGCTGTGAGAGTATCTGCACTGGTGGAAGGTGCAGGGAATGATGTGGCAGTTTATTCTCTGAAGCTCCGTCCTCCTCCTCAGAGGTGGACGGTTGTACCCCGGTCTCTTGCCTGCCTGCTGTTCTCTTTGACCTACATCAAAGAAAAGAGTAATTAGAGAATAAAGCATATTCTATCATGTCCTTCAGTCACTCCTACTGTGAAGCTCCATGTAACCTTTGAGCACTATGCCTCGTGTTAGCCAGAAGCTCTCTTGTGCCCATTCATTAGGCCCTCACTCTCTCGTCTCTCCACTCTCGTTTCACCATCTGTGATGGACAGCCCCCATGCTGCCCTCCAAGCTGCAGTGCCTCCTCCTCCATGGGGTTCAGGATGGTAAGGTACGCCACCGCCGGTCTTCGCCCTTTGCCTCTCATTATGGGCTGTCTTTTCCAGCAAGCACATAGATGACCATTGTCAGTCGCCCAACAAAGACTCTCACTTTGCCTAGCTATCCATGATGGTGCAATATGCATGCAGGAGGCATGCATCCACTCAGCAGCAGCAGTGCAGGAGTCACCTAAGGCAGAACAGGCCCATTCACCGATATGCAACCATGCCTGTGACAGCCAATGCTGCTGCCTGGCCCCATTGCCAGTGACTGGGTTGGCATTCCTTTTCTAACTAGATCACCCTGACACGTCACTACACGTAAGCCCCTAAGGATAGCACAGTATGGTGCCCCTACCTAGCTTGGCAGATCGCATGAGGTCATTCACCCTCTTGTAGCACTGCAGCCAGGTTCTAGCGATGACCCCACCACTGTTCCCCTCCTCTGCAAACTCCACCCAGGCTTGCTTGGTCTGACTGGCAGGTCTCCTCCGCCTGTCCCAGGGGAAGAGGACATCCTGCCTTGCCTGAGCAGCCTGGAGGAGAACCTGCAGGGAGGCAGCGCTAAACTTTGGGGTCACCCAGGATCTTGCCTCTGCCATTGTTGCACTGGCCTGCTTTCTGTTGCTGTCCCTCTCAGGATTCTTAGTTGCTACAACTATTCAAAAGAGTGCTGGCAGCCCTTTAAAGTTGGCGCCAGCACTCCCAGCAGGGTGACCTCACCCCACCTTACTGCATGCCTTCTGTGTCTGCGGCAGTTAATTGGGCAGCCGCCAAATTATTCCACTTTGCAGCTCACCCCCTGCCTAAACAGCAGTGCCTCGCGCTTCCAGTCCCAGTGGTGGGACCATGGGTGGCGCTAAAAATTTCAGCTAACTATCTCTGTATGAAACTGTGTCTTCAGGAAAGGAGAAAGGGAAGAAATGGGTGCAAAGAAAAGAGTTGAAAAAAATTAAATCGTTTGAAAAAAGTCAGAGAGGAAGGGAGAAAATTGGAAGAAATGGAAAGAAATCACACACAGGCCCATTTCAAGTTATAAAGCACTTAACTAATAGGCAGGTTGTCAAAATGGAAGTCATGATTCTCACTGCAAACACCATCTTGTATATAAAGTCATCTATGAGTTGTAAAAACTTCTTTAAATAATATATTTAAAAGCAGTACTTATATTGAATTACTGTGCTCTCAGCGATCCTTTACCATGGATTAAAATGGAACAAGATGAAGAAAGTTAAGTGTATGTAAAATGTAAATACTGCTGATGCACATTTTTTTTTATTGTTCCAAACACACAAACATGGCCATTTATTTGATGTCTTGTTAACATCATCCCTGTTGTTATGACAAGTTCTAATTTCAATAAACATTAAGTTAAAGTATTTTTAACAGTGGATTATGAATTGCTTCTCTCCCCAGTGAGCTGTGGAATTTTGCTTTCACAGAATATCAAAGACTGTTGAAAGAAGCCACACCTCACATTTTTTGGCATTAATATTGCTTCCAAAAGGAGTGTTATGTCTTCTTGCGTTTTAGTTTCCATATCACTTCAAACATTGCTTCAATAATATGACTAAAAAATGCTGTAGTAGAAATATGGAAATATCATTATAATACTGTTTATATTTTCCATAAGTGCAAATCTATCATGTGTTCCATAGCCTCCAGACGTTAACAAAGAAGGAATTCAAAAATATTAACTCTTTATTCATCTGCTTTCTTCTAGTCCACACCACCACCCCCCAACGCAGCTCCCCGCCCCCCCACCATTCCCCCACCCCCCACACCCCCGCCTACAACCTTCTTTTCCCTCCTGTCCTGAAGGCATTGACTTCTTCCTGGAGTTCAGTTCCATGGGCACCTGCACTTTTCCAACTTTATCACGTTTTCATTCTTTATCTGCAAGCCTTGACTGAATGTTAAGGAGACCAAGGGCTGGATTTTGTTTCCAGCCCAACATCAGGTTGTGTGGCCAGGCAGCGGGGCCAGAAAATTGGAGCCGCGGCGGCCGCCAGGGAACCCGAAGCTGGGATTGCTGGGCTCGATCTTCCTGGCGGCAGTAAGCATATTATTTAAATAATTCTTTGCATGAATTGAAACATAAACCACAGTGACCTTACTTTCAGTTCCTGATCCTCAGTGCGACGAGCGGCACTAACACGCCTTCACTTTCCCATCCAGGGAAAGCTAGTGCCACTGAGGCGGGGAAGGGTGAACTCTGCACTCTGATGGCTGAGGGGGAAGGGGTAAACGCTGCATTATGTTGTGCTGTTTTCAGGGCTGGCAGCCTTTCTAAGATGGCACCAGCACCTGTTTCTTCAACAGGTGACGCTGTGAATTGCCGTGGCTGTCCCGCCACGTGATTGGGGCTGGTGGCTGCCGTCAATATGTAAAGTGGCCACTGTTATATATTTGGTTCTTAATGCTGCCATCGTGTAGAGTCTGGCCAGAGAGGTTCTTAGACTGTATTGTTTATACATTAATCTTTATTGTATAGTAACTATATACAGTCCACACTAGCCTGTGTGTCTCCTTCAAAAGCCACGCTGTAACTGTTCTCGAGACACTCCCATATGATCTCTTACCTCATCCTGGTGGGTGGTAATCTTTACATTCTCTCAAGATTAACCCTTACACTACATCTCCCCCCCCCCCCAAGTCTTACCCCAATACATACTTACGTACATTCACTTTTTTATTTACATGCTACCCCATCTTCCCCAAGTCTCTGACTTCATAGATTCAACCTATCAGGAGGCTTCACAACTCTCCCTGATCTTGTTGTTGTCAGATGTGGACGATTGATAATCTTTCTCTGATCCCTTGTTTGTTGATTTGGATGGCCTTCATTGAGCTTTGTAGTATTCGGTACTTTTTGAATTTTCGGTTCATCATCTGAGTTGTCTAATTGTATGAACGATTGATGTTTTTGATGTAAAGAAATAAGATTCCTTCTATTTCTCCATATAGAACCTTCTTGAGATTGTATTGGATAAGATTCGCTGTTGATTCTCATTTTTCTGGAGCATTATCCCTTCTCCATTTTGGTCTCGTACCCATATCTTTTGACCTTCTGACAACTTTGGTAGTTTCTTGTACGGTATCTTCTGTTATAATTATGGGTCTGTTTGTATTGATATGACTTTTCTTTGTCTTGTACTTTCTGATAATCCTTGCTTTGCAATCCTGGAAGTAATTTCTTGGGTAGAATTGGAAGTTGTGTTCTAAGTTTTTTTTCCCATTAAGAGTTCATATGGTGCTAATCCGCACAATAATGGAATAGTTCTGTATGTCAGTAGTGCTAATTGGAAATCTTGATTTTTCATCAACATAGTTTTAATGGTTTTGACTGATCGCTCAGCTTCTCCATTTGATTGTGGATACTTAGGAGAGGTGTTAGATGAACAAGCCCACATTCTTCTGCAAAATGCGTGAAGAAATCATTTGCAAATTGTGGTCCATTATTGGATACTATCTAATCAGGTATACCATGTGTTGCGAAAACTTCTTGTAAAACTCTGATGACTGCTTCAGTTGTTGTTGTGTACATCCGCTTAACTTCAATCCTTCTTGAGAAGTAATTAAGTATAACTAGATAGGATCTCCCCTCAAAGAAGAATAAATCCATTGCCAACTGTTTCCACTGTCTAGTTGGGAACTGGGTCGAAATTAGAGGTTCTCTTTGATCTTGTCTGTGTACCTGACAAATTTGTTGGACTTGCTTCCTCCCAAGTTCCCTGTCTTTGTAGCACTCCTGTAGGAACTTGCTGCATTTCCCTTTCTCGCTCTGGTCATCTTTGAGTGGCATGGTGAGTGGTGTTGTATGGGTTCTCTCCGCATTGTGCGGGATCCCTGGCAGAATCCTGCAGCAAACTCAGCTCCCAATAGCTGGCAAAAAGAAGAAAGCATTATGCCTGTGTGTCATCAAATCATAGAGTCATAACAGAAGGAGGCCATTCGGCCCATCGCGTCCATGCCAGCTCTCTGCAGAGCAATCCAATCTGTCCTATCCCCCTGCTCTATCCCCATAGTCCTGTAAGTTTGTTTCTAGGTGTTACGCCAATGTGTTTTGTTGAATGAGAATTTTCTTTAATTCACAGACTAGAGATCTGATTTTTTTTTAAAGAGAAACAAGCTGTTATCAAACTCATCCTTTCAGCTTAAGATGATCACTTAATTTGCAGCACTGTATCCTACACTGCAACACTTGTGAGGAGAGAGATGAAATGTCGGCTAGGTCCCCAGCATGAACCAAGACCCAGGAGGTTTAAAGGAACGACCTGTTCTTTTCAGCAAGGAAAGCAATACTGCTAACTGCTATGTTTGAATGACTGAGTGACTGTCATGTGACAAGCCCCTCCCCATCTGTGGTTTTAAGCTGGTGTTTTATCTTCAGCAGAGCAGAAGCAACTGGACTCTGATACTTGCAGACCTAAGTGGGGTCCCTCTCTCTCTCTCTCTACATTCCAGTTTGAAAGCTTTCAAATCCTGCTTGTTGACTGACCACCTTTGCATACTCCGGCTACCATCAAAAGCCCTGTTGGAGGAAATCATCCACATCGCTATCTCCAAGAAACCCACTGAACCGGGCATCTACCTCTTCAAACTAAAAGCCTCAGGACCACTGAATTCAGCTAGAAGCCAGCTGAATCACCAAACTTCACAGGCTGTATACCTTTTATATGGACTAACTCAACCAATCTACCTTTCCCCACTCTGTAACCAATTTGTCTGTGTGTAACCCTCTAGTGTGTGTGAGAGTGAAAATTGGTTATTATTTCATCAGTTCGGTTTAGGTACAATAAAGTTGACCTCTTTCTTTGTTAACTCAAGAAAACCTGTCTGATTGGTTCTTGTTATGATCATAGCAAGTAAGTAATCAAACAGCTGCTGAATTGGCCAGTACATCCACTTTAAGAAAGAATTAAACCTGTTGTGGTCAAACAAGGAGAGGGAAAAGAGAGAATCCCTTCGACCCCTCCTCACTTGATCATAACACCAGGCCAGGTTGAATGTATAGATTGCTTGGGTGGGATATTTCTCTATGAAGTGGAGTAGAGGCAAGGCCCATCCAACTCTGCCATGACCCCAATACATTCACCCAAACAGATTGTTTCTGTGCTATAAATACCATTTAATACTATATTTAATACCACCTCCAGGCGCGTATCCATTGTCTCTCGAGATAAGGAGGCCCAAAAGAATACTATATAATATGTAATGAATAGCAGAGGAAAATCCAACACCAAGTGTTATGTTGTTTCTCCATTGACAGTCAAAACAAGGAATTTAAATCATTCAGACCCATTCTTTACATCACATATCATCTCCATAGCAGAATTTAGGATAAGAATGTCAAAAATGCATTCATTTAAATTATGTAAATATGTGCTATTCCAATCTGCTAGTCCCAGAATTGAATGGACTTAACCTTAAATTGAAATGCCTATTTCAGGGGTTAAAAAAGTGATTTCCCAATTATTTGCATGTCGGGGGTTGAATTTCCGCTTTTGAGTGCAATCAGTGATTTGGGCATATTGCACTAGTTTTGAGAAGTGTTCTTTTCTCTCAGCACTGAACGTAAAATCTGCCATGAATCAGCTCAATTGGGCAATGTTTTAGAATGTAATTTTTTTTTAAACTTTGCTTTAAAAATATTTGTTGATCTATTTAAATGTAGTTATCTTGGTACAGTTTGACTGATACAGCTGAAAATGGGTTTATAACAAAAGTTAAATATTTTTAATGAGAGTGTATAATTCACCACCTGTGAGTAACCCAATTTCAAACAACTGAAAATGACTTTAATAATGTATACAGAACCATTTTCTTGTTATATTGGTATGGGGATGTGAACAGTTTCGTGGGCTGGGCCAGCTTCTAGCATGATTTGTTTTTTTAAATTCGTGCAAATGATCACGAAACCTCAATTGTGCTGGATGGAATTTGTGCTTAAAATTCTGGGATCTTTTATGCCGGTTTGGCCGATTGCGGGAAAATTGTGTGAAAAGACTAATGCAACAGAGCAGAAACTCCAGGCAAAGAGTAATGTCGGGAGCACACTACCTCAGCAATAAAAAGAGGGAATACTGTAGGATAGAGAATAATAAGTAGGTGCGAGAGACTGCAAGCTGTAACACAATCGCAGTATTTAGGCAATATGAATAAACTGCTCGAGTTTCACTGCCACAGATCATTACATCATGAGAATCTCTGGAATCATTACCATCTTGCATTTTCTCTGTGAACTGTCCATTATTTTAGACACACTTTACATGTGCTTTTAACAAAAATGTATAAACAGCTGCCAGGGAAACTGCACCAGTCAAGGTTGCAGTGAATGAAGCCAGGAAATTGGAGCCTTAAGTCTGGGTGTGGGGTGTGGGAAAGAAACTAACCACCTGGAAAAACCTTATAGCAGCCATTTTATCCTGGTCACCCCTGGGATCCACCTTATCTTTCTACAAGAACATTAATGGAGGACTGAAAAAAATAATCACAATATGGCTAATCCTATTAGAGAGCAACAAATCCTTGATTCTCACCCAGCATTAAAACACTGACTGTTTTAGGATTTAAATGTTTTATTTTTTATACCAGGCACCTTTCTTATACAGGTTCAAATTTCTTGCACACACCATTCTTCAATTTTTGTGAAGAACTGTATTAACTTCAAATGTTGTCAGCTTTGATTGTTTTGGCTTTAATTTGCGAAGCTAACGAGTTGTTTTCGGGTGGCCTGCTGATTGTGGCACACTAAAGTGGTGACCTTCAGCTGAGGACTTTGAGTATAAACCCCAGTCTCAGCTGAATTTCATGCTCAGGCTTCTCTAGGATTTGGATTTGTCATTTTTGGTAGGGTAAATTAATTTAGTCAGTGGTGGCAGGAAGGTGCAATGGTTGAGGAAAACATCCCTTTCATTAGCACTCATGAACACCTACTGAAGCAAGAAGCAGCACTGAATAGCATCCCGAGAATGGACAATCATTCCCTTTACGCCTTGGAAGACAGTGGGAATGGAGAGAGATTACTTGATAGTGACAGTGGGAGGGCCAGTCCAATTTAAAGACTGGGCCTCCTAAGCGTGTCTCCAGTGAGTAGCTGGCACCCTGCTGGCTCCATGCTAGCACCATACTGGGAGGCCACTTATTGAACTCTTGCCCTGAGAGCGCCATTGCTGGGAGCATCACAACCATTCACACTACATCAGCTGAAGCCGTTGAATGGATTGTTAACTTTGACATCAAAAAATAACTGCTTCCCCAGCCATACGAATAAATATAACGGGAGGCTCATAGGCCAACCTGGCTGGCAGATAGGGAATTCCAGCCAATCGCAGATTGAGAAGAGGCTCCAGCAGCACCAGCCCACATTCCTGCTCTTCCTGGGTCACAAGAATAATTTTAAAACTTACCTTTCTGGGCATATTCGGCTGTACCACCAACTGGGCAGCAACCAGGGTCCTATATAAGACATGGAACCCTGGTCTGCATGTTAAAAGAGCCTAGTGCTTGAAGCAGGCAGGTGCTGCAGTTGCCCAGCTATAGGTCCCTTCCAGGATGGCATCAGCCACATCTGGAGTAGGAGCAAAATGGTAAACTCTTTCTCACGATTTCTGGGACACTACTACCCCATTTCCACCCAGCGGAGCCACTGATAATCTCCCCAAATAAATTGCTGATCTTGACTGTACCACCAACAGGGAAAAGGAAGGGAGGGGAGGGCTTTCGTCAAATAGTGACTACAATGAATGAAGGAAAGTCACCCTGCTCACTCTTGCACATCTCCTTTCATCCAGTTCCAGATCAGCTCTGAGAGATCACAGAGCAAATCGCCTGTTCAAATTTCTTAGCTGCAATATATTGCATGCTTCAAGAATACCTCCAGGGAATGGGAAAACAAAATGCAAGACTGTTTATAAAGCTAAGTTATATTTTAAGTAGTCTCATTAACTGAGGTATGTTGTTGCTTTGTGTGATAATGAAGCTTTTTGGCTAACATAATGATTTTTGCATAATTCTGATATGATATTGTGATGACCTTTCCACATGAACTGCTTATGCTTTTACCACTTCACTCCGCATACACTTAATTGCTGCATGGAAGGTTATATGTAAGCGATTAAATCAGTGGATTATTTCAGCATTGGTAGTAGGGAAGGTATACTCAGCTACTTGACAATTGAAGTGAAAAACAAATATTAAAAAGTGTGTGCCTTCTTGCCTGACTCTTTCCAGGATTACCATTTTCCCTTTGTTTGTCTATTGTTATCACTATCACTGGAATTTTCCTTGGAACATCTCTTGCTCCACTGCAGCAACTTTGATGGAAGTTTGTGTGTGTTGTCATGCAGGCCCCCACCTGCCAAGAATGGGGCACAGATATTTTGCCACATGGACGTTAAATTTTAAAATTGTCGTTGGGAAGGAAAGAAGGTCTATTACAAGGGGTTGCCAAGCCCCTGACTGGAAAAATATTTCATAGTAACTGACAGTTCTTAGAAAGGACAAAGGAGCCATTTCCTGGTCCAATTTAATCCACAACGGACTTTTGATTACCAGACGTTGAAGGTGAAGAGGCTAGCATTCCAGGCTAACTGCTAAGATGGCCGAATACACAAACAGATGTGGTCAGACCAGTTTAGTCACATGTTGGAGTTTTTTGAATTTGAACTTGCCACAGAGAATTTGAACTGAGAAAGCTGTTTGCTCCTGGACTGAGAACATCTTGCTCCTGTCTGCTCCCATCTCTTTCTCATGGAACTGAAGATCCATTGAAGACACATGAACCCCAAGAGAGAAAAGTCTCCTACAGTGAACAAGGTTTAAGAAGAATACTGGGCCCCAACGAAAAGCAAGACTACCTACAAAAGGACTACAGTGAGCTCGAAGCACAGTAACAAGAAACTCCTCTGATATTGCCTCAAACCTCTCTATTTTTTCTGCTGCTCTTTTCTGTCTCTATTTGCATGTGTGTATCTCGTATGCATGTTAGCGTGGGCGGGGGGAGGGGGGGCGGCATGTATCTGTAGGCATTAACCAAATTAGAGTTTAAGTTTAAATAAATTTTACTTTTCTTCCTTAACCCTAAGAAAGCCTGTTTATGCTCATTTCTTTGCCTTATAATTGGAAACTGGTGAACAAGGATTCACCAAGGGGGAGCTCAAAAGACAGTGTGTTTAAAACATAAACCCTGTTACAATAAGACCAGATGAAGGCTAAAAGGGATCCCTAGACCCCTTTCTCACCTGGTCGTAACAGTGTAAACAAAGTTTCTGTCAAATTTCCACCAGAATTACAGTGGTGGAGTGGGAGAAGCTCTAACAAAATTCCCAGCAGCTGTAAAACAATGCATGGGGCAAATATTTCTTGATGTTCTCCCTAATTAGATAGTGATGGCATTTTGACTACAATAATCTCATGATTGGGATTTGCCATTTATCTCCTTTTGGAAAATGTAGGTAACATTTACCTCTGCAGTTGCTCCAGAGCCCAGTCTTTCTCCCTTCCTTCTATTAATTCACAGCTCACATGATTGGAATCATAACTGTTTAATTCAGCCTCAGGGAAATTAATAGCAATGCAAAAAGAATCCTTAGAAACAATAACAGGCTTAGACTTGATATTATATTATTTCACTTTTGAAGCTCTTAAACTGAAGAGGAACTTGGTGGGTGGTCAATTCACAACTGATCTATTCAATTCAAGAGTTGTGGAGATTACAATGCTAATTAGAAAGCAATGTGAGTGTGTTGATTTACCTGATAGTGGCTGTGATAGTTTAATAATTCAAACATAAGCTGAGGAAAGAACTTTATTCCTGATTCAATTTATTTGATGGCAATTGTGAATGGGCTACTTAACATACAACCTGCTGACATAGATGGTGATTAGATTTTAATAAAATCATAAATGAAAGTTTACAGAGAATAAAAAGACAAAAAAATGTATAAAGAGAAGGGGGTACAGTGTTGGATTCTCACCTGAAGGTTTGCCAATAGAGATCCTCTGAGCTGCCATGTTCAGGAAGACAGGAGCTGTGGAGGGATGCCAGGCAGGTCAGGCAGCTTGAGAGGTGTTCTATATGCTTTTGCTTTGTGAGACATTTGTGTTGATGTAGGTTCTTCTTCCTAGGAAAGACCATACTAACAAAGCACTGATGGCATCAAAATAAGAAGTGAATTCCTAACTAACCATTATGTTGGAAGTTTCTTCATAAGCATCCCAATTACAACATATACTTTACATGGTAATGCATAAAACAGAGCATGTCAGGTTGCCATTAAATATCAAAGTTGTGTGGGAATGACCACAGGAACCTGCCTTCTCAGGGTCTGAGTCAGCAGAAGAGCAGGTGCTGAGCTGAGCCACGTGCTGTAAGGTGTGGCTACTATGCAGTATGGAACTTGCACATGTGCATGGACACTAGTAGTCAGCTGGCAGGAAGTGTGGTTGCACCTTCTTGCAGGCAGGTGCAGCATTGACCTATTGGGTGGCATTGTATGGAGTAACACAGTATCTCCAACAGCCTACAGCAACCATCCAAGGCCAAGGAAAAGGGAACTTCCAGGCATGTGCCATTTGATGTGAGTAACATTTGGCTGCATTTTAAGAGCTCGCCGCCAGCACAAAACACCAAAGAGCCACCGCAATCTCCCGCGCGGTGACACATTTAAAAGGCCGGGGCAGCCACCCACCACCCCACCAACCCTGAATCACGTAGCGGGGACGGGCTGTCCATCACTGGCAATGGCATCAGCTGCCTGTGCGCAGGCGCTGGCGCCATTTTTAAAGGGCAGCCAGCCCTTCTGGCACATTAAATTTTTTAAGTAACCTCCCAAAACTAAATAAGTAAGTTTATAATGTCCCTTTCCCACCCCCCTCAATAATAATTACAGTGACTATTTGCCCATTCCTCCCCAAAACACTTACCTTTTACACCTGACCTTCCCCCCTCAAACTGCGCAAAGTTTAAAGGTCAACCCTTCCCACCGTCCATTACACCCATTACGTTTATTTGACCCCATTTCACCCAACCCACACTGAAAATCTTACCTCCTCCCCCCTCCCCACCAGTGTGGTGCATGTTTCCCCTGATGGGGATTTGAAGGCATGGGAGTGCCAGGTGCTGTGTCGAAGATCGCAGCGGGCCCTCAAGCTCGCAGTCAAGTCTATTTAAATGTATTCACTTATTGATTTGAATATTTTAATTAAGTTCTCGTCACCCAGCAGCAGGGGAACCACCACGGAGCCTTGCCGCCACCAGAAGGATTAGATCAGGCCCTCATGGCATGAAGGTCCGTGGCGGGCCTCATCCAGGGCCATCTTCAAGCTCCCCCAACCCCCCGCCATGGAACCCAACGCCTGGGGGAAAACAAAATCCAGATCCTTGTAATATTCATATACTGGCTGTATTATCTTAGGAAAACAGGACTTTTTTGTAATATAAAGTTTTCACCATAGATAACTATATTGGGGTTATACTTCTGTGAGGAGGATTGGTGATCTCCATCAATTAGTCACAGATGCTTTAAATATAGTTTTTCTCAACAAAGGATCCCGTTGCTCACAGTTGCTCTTTCTTTTTAAAAGTTGCTGAATGTTGCACTGTTCTAAATATTTCTTGATCTTCATAATCCTTTCCTTCTTCCTTATGCTTCTAACAAAGTTGGGACATCAGCCCTTATGACAGTATGAAAAGGGCATTTTGTTACTGCAATTCATCGCACTCAGCAATGCTGGCCTTTGGCTCAGTTATTTGTTTCCTTTCAGAATGCTTCATTATAAGACTCCTGTTGGTTTTACTATGCTGCAATTTTTCAGCGTGTACGAGGTCCAGTTAAAACCCATGAGCAGGAGAGTGGCCACATCCTTGGGCCAACACAAAATCAGCAACAGTTTTACTGCAACGATCAGGCAGTATATAGAGCAATGTTTACAAATTTATAAGACATAATCGCAGTAATTTAATTAGCTGCTTGTTCATTGAGCAACTTTTGCTTTTGTTCTAGAAACACTGGACTGTCAAAAATGACTTAATTGAATCAGTCTACAATATCCACCATTTTGTTTTGTGCTGAAGTGAATGATTTGTTCAAACAATGCTTCAATGAGGTATGTTTTCTTTTGGCACTTTTTTGATTGGTTAAACATTGAGCTTGGCACAATTGGTAGCAATATAATTATATGGGCATTCTGCAGTAATTAGGATAGTCTGTGTTGTGCAGGCTACCCACTTGGGCCAATAAGAGCCTGATTTCTGCTTGGCTCAGTGCTACCCAATTTCTTGAAGGACAGAAATTATTCATTATACGCAATCTGTGCATGCCTATTTTGTAATGTTACATGACATATGTGTGTGCGTGCACATGTGTGTGCATGCTTATGTATGTCTCCCTGTTGAAGAATTCTCAGACATGAAATAAATGGATGGAACTTTATTGAGTGTCTGACCATCATTTCTTTATATGAATTGCTGGTAGGCAAGGCTGCTTGTCAGGAAATTGGAAACCTCAGAACAGTACTCTACCAGAGACATCTGATGTAGGTTGTCCTTTGCTTTGTTTTTTTTAGGAATATCTATCAAAATGAAAAAGGAATGAAGAATATGGAAATATTCCTGGATCACAGATCCTTTTGAGATTTACCTAGAGCCAAATGTATCTCTAGAACTGTTTGGGTCAGATAGGGGAGTGATAAAGTCACAGGGCTGGATTTTACAGCCCCCACCGACATCAGGTGTCGTGGCGGGGGGGGGGGGGGGCCGGAAAATTCCTCCAGCAGAAGCCCGCCACAGGCCTCAATGTCGGGAAGGCCCGGCCCGATAATATTGTGGCAAGGCCTCGTGGCGGCCCCCCCCACCCCCGCTGCTTGGCAATGGGAGCCAAATCTACATATGCAAAAAAAATAGTGAATACCTGCATTAATGAGCATTGCGCTCATGCCATCCGTGCCACACCGATATTGGTGCCAGTGGCCCGCACTCCCGCACCTTCGGATCTCCATCCAGAGATCCGACGCGGGACACAGGTGGGGATGGGGGAGCAAGTAAGTATTTCAGTGCAGGAGTGGGGGAGCGGGGTCAAACTAAAATGATTGGTGGAGGGGATGGTGGGGAGGGTTAAATATAAAAGTTTGTGAACTTTGGCGGGGGGAAGGTCAGGTACACAAGATAAGTATTTTGCGGCAGGAGAGGGCATGGAATGAACTGTCTGGTTATTGCGGAGGTGGCAGAGCAGCTAGGAACATTTATTAAATTTTTTAAATTAAATTTAAAATGCCTATATCTTTAAATATTTAAACAAAATGGAAGGGGTGGAAGCCCTTTAAAAATGGCGCCGGTGCCTGCGCAATGGCGCTGGACGCCATTGCTGGTGACCAACCACCCCTTCCACATCAGCGGTTGGGGCGGCAGTTTGCCCTGGCTATTTAAATGAGCCGCCGCATTTAATATCACGGCAGCTCTACGACGAGCAGTTGGCACGGACAGACCACCGTAGTTTATGTCCGCTGCCGAACTCTGCCATTTCCGCCACCTCCAGCGTGATGCCACCACCAAACACATCTTCCCCTCCCCTCCCCTGTCAGCATTCCGAAGGGATCGTTCTCTCCACAACACTCTGGTCCAGTCCTCTATTACCCCCGACACCTCGTCCCCTTCCCACGGCATCTTCCCATGCAATCGCAGGAGGTGTAATACCTGCCCATTTACCTCCTCTCTCCTCACTATTCAAGGCCCCAAACACTCCTTTCAGGTGAAGCAGTGATTTACTTGTACTTCCTTCAATTTAGTATACTGCAGTCGCAGCTCACAATGGTCTCCTCTACATTGGGGAGACCAAACGCAGATTGGGTGACCGCTTTGCTGAACACCTCTGCTCAATCCAAAAGCATGATCCCGAGCTTCTGGTTGCTTACCATTTCAACACTCTCCCCTGCTCTCATGCCAACATTTCTGTCTTTGGCCTGCTCCAGTGTTCCAGTGAACATCAATGCAAGCTTGAGGAGCAGCACCTGATCTTTTGATTAGGCACTCTACCGCCTTGTGAACTGAACATTGAGTTCAATAACTTCAGAGCATGATTGACCTTTTTTTTAATATTTTATTTTTTAACCACGTGCCTGCTTTTCATGTAGTCAGAGCAGCTCATTATTCCACTATTAACAGTCTCTCTGGACGAATGCTTTGTCTTTCACCACAAGCATTAACACATGCTTTGCCTTTGTCCCAGGACAGCTTTGTTATTTAATCTCTCCTGCCCTATCAAACACCTTCCCCTTTGTTCTCTCCCCCACCCCCTCCCCTTCACTTGCTTAAAACCTAATTCTTTTCTAACCTTTGCCAGTTCTGATGAAAGGTCACAGACCTGAAATGTTAACTTTGCCTCTCTCTCCACAGATGCTGCCAGACCTGCTGAGCATTTCTAGCACTTTTTGTTTTTGTTTCAGATTTCCAGCATCTGCAGTAT
This sequence comes from Heterodontus francisci, assembly GCF_036365525.1. NCBI lineage: Eukaryota > Metazoa > Chordata > Chondrichthyes > Heterodontiformes > Heterodontidae > Heterodontus > Heterodontus francisci. Next base: position 123,198,187 of record NC_090374.1, read on the forward strand.
TTTGCTTTTATTTATCATGACTCACTGTTTTCTATCCTTAAGCCAATTTTTTTATCCAATTGGACACTGACCCTCCTATTCCATGAGCCTCAATTTTGTTAACCAGCCTTTTATGTGGTACTTTATCAAACACTTTCTTAAAATCCATATAGACAGCATCCATCGCATTCCCTTCATCAACCTTTTCTGTTACTTTGAATAGGTAAAGCTGGAAACTTCAAAAAAATGTTTAGCTTTAAAAAATGAAAAAATGCTTGCTCCCGCTATAGTTTTCTCTCCAAACACAAGTATCCACGACAAATATCTGGGGCTGGATTTTTGATCTGGGCTCAGAACCCAAATGTCAGGTGCATTTCGGGTTGCAAACTCATGTCGCACAGTGCCTGACACCCAACACGTTTTCTGACGAGCTGGCCAAATAGTGCCTAGAATGCCCGCTTGCCATTAAATTAAGGATGGCAGGCAGGTGCCTGAAGCTGGAGGGCCAATAGGAGGGACTCCAGTACTAACAGAGCAGCAGCCCCACTGTCAGAGGTGGGAGCTGTCGATGTAGATAGGTGAAAGAGAGGGCACCTCAGGATGGAGGAACTCTCTGAAGAATTTTTAACAACTTAAAAATAAAAAGAGGCTACAGCTGCTAGGCTCTGATCATGGAGGGGGATTCTCCAGTTGTAGCTATCTTCCACTCACGACCACAGTGGGGTAGGGGTTAAAAATGGTAGATGGAACGCTGGCACCCCAGTCTACCAATGGGAGGCTGCCTCCATTGATCAGCGGGATTTGGCCTCAACGGTGGGGGGGATGCCCACATGTGGACTGGAGAATTCCAGTCAGCATTTGCACAAGCCTTAATACGTCAATTCAGGGGTTTAATTGGCTACCTGCCTGCCAGCCTGCCAGCATCTCCCCAATCCGTCATGTTTAAAAATGGTCCAGAGGCAGGAACATGCTGGCAAACTGGCATTCCGGCTGGTGATGGGAAAATGTGGGCACATCCGCCTGCAGTCCTGTCCCTGTGGCCGTTTAAAAATTTGGTACCTGGAATCTTAACATTTAGCTGCCAACAATATACTTATTCTTTCATTTGGACACAATGAATAAATCTGATATGTAAAGGTGTTTTGAAAGCCTTTTATGGTGTTTGCCTAGAATTCTTTTAACTAAATCAATAAATATTTGTGAAACCCTACCTTTACACCAATAATCATTCCATAATCAATGTAGATAAGTTAAGGAACTGATATTTGGCCTTATTTCATGACATAAGACATAACACCACAATATGAAAGAAGACATGCACCCTGATCTTAATTCATTATAAGAAAGCTTTGCCAGGTTTACCTTACGGCTTACATAAATGTTTACAACAGTGAGTGCAGGCTGATATACTAAGGTTGAGATCATCAAAGGAAGTGGTATCTTTGGGCAGATGGTTTGCAAGTTTTCTGAAACTAAGGGCAGAAACTTACCGGCCTGAGGATTGGAAGCAGGGGCCAGTAAAATGGCAAAGAATGTGCGGAAAGGATTCCCAACACTTTCCCACAGCTGGCCAATTTTTCCAGAGGCAATCGGGCAGTGGGGTCAAAAACACATGCAGTCATGTCGGGCAGGCAATTAAGCCTGTTAAAAAGCCAATTGAATGCTATTTTGAGGACCTTTTTAAATTTTACCGGGGTGCACAGGATCCACAGAGCTTCAGTGACTCGCCAGCTATAAGGAGGGAAGAGCTCAGTTGCAGGTGAGTGGTGGCTGGAGTTGGAAGCCATTGAGAGCAGCAGAGTGTCACCACAGTGTGGGTCAGAAGCATTAAAGGACGGGAGTGTCATAGAGTCATAGAATCACAGAAGGCGGCCATTTGGCCTATCATGTCCATGTTGGTTCTCCATGAAGCTAAGCAGTCAGTCCCATTCCCCAGCTCGATCCCCATAGCCCTGCAATTCTATTTCTCTTAGATGGCCATCCAACTTCCTCTTGATATTATTGATTGTCTCCACTTCCACCACCCTATGGACAGCGAGTTCCAGGTCATTACCACCCGCTGCATAAAAAGGTGCTTCCTCATATACCTCCTGCATCTTTTTCCCAAAATCTTTAAACTGTGTCCCCTAGTCCTTGTACCATTTGTTAATGGGAATAGTTTTTCTTTGTCTAACTTATCAAAGCCTGTCATAATCTTGTACATTTCTATTAAATCTCCCCCCAATCTCCTTTGTTCTAAGGAAAACATCCCCGGCATTTCCAACCTAACCTTGTAACTAAAATCCTCCATTCTGGAACCATTCTGGGAAATCTCCTCTGCACCCTCCCAAGGACAATCACATCCGTCCTTAATTGTGGTGACCAGAACTGGATGATATACTTAGCTGATAAGATGGAGGTACTGAAAAGTTGGAGCACACATCAGAGGTAGATTATTGAGAGGGTCTGTCCAAGTTCCAACTCATGCATGCAGAATTAGAGGATTGAGAGGCTTTGAGATGTGAGTGCATCACTTAGCAATGGGTCTCTTTGTTAACGGGAAGGGTATCCACTCACTGAATGTACAACTAGTAGGTGACTACCACAAAAGGATCCTGCAGGTGTGTGCAGGGAAGCTGTCACAATTTGTTCATCCTGAGACAGTCCTGGGTGCCTCAGCTTTTCAGATCACCCAAACGTCTTCGTAGATAGATACTAGGTGCCAGGAGGTATACTCTGAAGACATGTCTCCTTACACCCTAGTGAGGGATCCAGATGTTTCGGGCTCATCTTGCCCACCCAACATCCCAAGGAGCTCTTGGGTGAGGCAATAGCGTGCAGGTCAGAGTGCACCTTCTGCACCCACTGGGTGGCATGCTGCATGTGGCTGTCCATGAGGGTCGCCACTCTCTCAATGGAGGAGACCATGGGCTCACATGCCAGAGACTAGGTGCCACTCATGGCATGGATTGATTCCTCCATCATATGTGCATGGGCACGCACAGCCTCTGGGAACTCTGACAGATGCCCATACATTTCATGTTGCTGCTCCAGCATCTGCGCCTTGCTGCTGTCTCCTGAAGCTTGCCACCTTTGTGAAGCTGAGCATCGCTGGGCTGTTCCTCAGTCCTTTGATGGGGAATGGCTGCAGCTGCCAGTGTCTTCTTTAGCTGCACACGTGCTTCTGTGCTGTGCTTACCAGCTGGTGCCACCCTTTCTAACCGCATGCCAATACCTACCCTGAGAATATTTGCACTAGAATAATGTAATGCTGTCTCTTCAGGTAGTGGCTGCTCATTCTGAGGTCTCACGTGATTCTGCTACTATCGTTGGTGCCGCATTTGCTTCTTGACCTGCAAGAGAGACAAGAGTGATGTTAGGGCCATGCATTTTCCACCAACACCTTCTGCCTGTCCTTCACCTGGAGCTCCCTCTGTCCATCACTGGCCACAGATACACCATACCCGTCAAAACGTTTCATTGTCACTTCCATGAAGTTACCTACTCTCTATGGGCTCCACACACCCTTCACCCTCAGCAACAGGCTGCCCTGCTGAAATTCCTCCTAGCTCCATTGCCTCCTCCTCCATTGGCATCAATACAGCAAGCAATGGCAATCTGCCTCCAGTTCATCTCCACTCCCTGGCATTGTGAGCTTGCTTCTCCTGCAAACACAGTCATACACAGCGTCATTCTGTGCCAGTTTCAAGGTCCAAAATGACACCACTGGGAAACCTGCTGCAAGAGCCATTCAGTATTGGCAATGCAGCGATCAGCTCTGAATTACCAGGGGATTCTGTTGTGAGGCTGTTTTGCATTTTGCTGTGAACGCTTGTACATGGTCATGCCCGATGCCTGGGTCAGCAACCTCTTCTCACATTTCATTGGCACCTTTTTTGACATCCAGGGCTGTGGACCTGGTGTTACGAGGTCTTCTCATCTTGTCAGCACCAGGTCATTGAGTTGCTTTCAGAATTACAACCATTTCCATGCAACCACCCCACAGCTACTAACTTCTTCTGCGATCTCCAGCCATGCCCTCTTGTTGAGGCTCTTCCTCCTGTCAAGTGGGAAAAGCACCAATGGCCTTGCCACTTGGAGGAGCACCTCTAGGGAGGCATTGTTAAACCTTGGGGCCACCCTTCCTATAACTGCAGCCATCTTTTTACACAGAGAGTGGTGAGTGTCTGGAACTTGCTGCCAGGGGAGGCGGTGGAAGCAGATATGATAGCGACGTTTAAGAGACATCTTGACAAATATATGAATAGGGAGGGAATAGAGGGATATGGGCCCCGGAAGTGCAGAAGGTGTTAGTTTCGGCAGGCATCAAGATCGGCGCAGGCTTGGAGGGCCGAATGGCCTATTCCTGTGTTGTACTGTTCTTTGTTCTTTGTTTGTTTTTGTTATCCCTTGAAAGCAGTCCTCAATTAGCCTCCCTTCCAGATGCCTCTATGTTATTTTTTATTTGTTCTTGGAATGTGAGCATCACTAGCAAGGCCAGCAATTATTGCCCATCCCTAATTGTCCTTGAGAAGGTGGCGGTGAGCCACCTTCTTGAACTGCTGCAGTCCGAGTGGTGTAGGTACAGAGCTGTTATGGAGGGAGTTTGAGGTTTTTGAACCAGCAACAGTGAAGGAATGGCAATATATTTCCTGGTCAGGATGGTGTGTGACTTGGAGGGGTTGGTAGTACTTGCAGGTGGTAGCATTCCCATGCATCTGCTACCCTTGTCTTTCTAGGTTGTAGAGGTCATGGATTTGGAAGGTGCTGTTGAAGGAGCCTTGGCAAGTTGCTGCAGTGGATCTTATAGATGATACACACTATTGCCCCTGTGCAGCAAATGTTTAAGGTGGTGGATTGGGTGAAGAGATATTCCATTACCTTCTTCAGGATGTTTTATCTTTGGAGTCCCTTCTTCTAGATGGACTGCAACAAAGGCCAAAGATACCATTCACAGTGAGATTGTGGCCACCCAAGTCCATCACCCGGATATACCTCCACTGAAAATCAACCCTGGATTCAAAGCTGGTGCTCTTGGCTCCCCTGACAAGTGCTTTCTGGAGTGGGGCCCAAAATTGTCTTTAGATACCATGGGGCATTCACGTATCACTCCTTCTGGTACTACTTATTTATTGTATTTTATTACCAAAGCGCCTCTGTGTTTTGTTAAATATATCTTTTGAGGATTCATTTTTGAAAGATTGAAGACATGTTAAACTTTGAGGTTTTTGAAGGGGCTCATGTAAAGGCCACTTGACTTTGAAAAACAGTCACTAAAAATGTTTTTTAAAAGGGGCACTGAGAGGTTTTGTGGGGAAAATAAGCCTTTCCGGGAAACCACTTGACTTCCAGCTCAATAAACAACAGAGAACTTTGGACATCTGGGGAAGTTGTTTACAAAGAAGAAACAGGTCAAGATTGATGGAGGTCAAAAGGTTGACCTCCTGCTGTCGGTTTCACTTTTGAATTGTTTTGAGTTAGGATTGAACTGAATAAAAAAGGAAAGAGCTTCCAAAGAGAGAAGAGAACTTTCAAGGAGAGAAGGGAATTCCCAAGGAAAGAGAAGACCACAACCCAGCTCAGCTTTCCAACACCTCTCTAAAAGACCCTGAGAAGTCCGCTGTGTCAACTCATCTGATCTAGCAGAAAAACCTGCTAAATTAATTCTCAACACCGCCTAAAAAGAACTGTTCTAAAAGATCCCAGTGACCCGTTTGGGTGTACTCGGATGCCAGTCTCTATGCCAGTTTTGGAATACAATATCTGCTGTTTCTTCAAGAATGAGCAGGTTTTCTGCTCAAGTGGTTTTTTTTGTCTGTAAAAGAGCTCTAAAACAAAAATCCCTTTATTTTTCCAGTTAACCGGTGTATGTGTGTATGTAAGTGTGAGGGGTTAAGGTAAAAAAGGGAACTTTAATATTTCAATCTGTGTGTTTATGTTTTACTTCATTACTGGTTAAGACTTATTTTATAATAAACTGATATTTTTGATGCTTATTGGTGGTTGGTGTGTTTTATTGGGATTAAAGTACAGCCCATGATTGACCATATCAGTAAGTGGGAAAAAATTTTAATATATGTTGTGACCCATGGAGAAGTGGAACTAGAATAATCAGTGCACTCCTCCCACCTCGGTGGTAACAATATCCAACCTCTAAAGTGTTACCATTAGATTCAAAGACACATACTCCTTCCAGAAGCACATACCAGCTGTGCTTATATTAAATCTATTCCAAATTTGAAGGCTTGCACTTTTTCATTTGCCACAATGCCAGCAAAGACCAAATTAAACACATATAGGCCAACAGCTGAGATGTTATTATTCCAGCCATTGTGTGATTAGCATTTAGATTAGAAAATTATGGTATAATAGCATGGGAACAGATTGATCTGATATTACATGATTTAGTTGATTTCTATGGCAAATTTTCTGGTATCATCACTTTCCTCAGAAGAAAGCACAACTATAGAACCAAAGCAGTTTATAATATAGAAAAAGACTATTTGGTCCATCATGTCTTTGCTAGAGCAATCTAAACCAACTGCTGTATGACAGGTACATAATCCTGTACCTTCCTCTACTTCAATTATTTATCCAATTTTCCCTTGAAATATCCAGGGGTTTATTTTGGTGAAAGGGTGAAACCAGAGGGTAAATGGGTGCTGTGCTAATGAGACACACCTGTTTGAACATACGAACAAGGAGCAGAAGTAGGCTTTTCGGGCCCTCTAGCCTGCTCCGCCATTCAATAAGATCATGGTTGATTTGTTTGTGTCTCGAATTCCACACTCCCATCTACCCTGATGACCTTTGATTCCTTTGCCTAACAAGAACCTATCTACCCCCACTGTAAAAATATTCAATGACCCCACCTCCACCATCTTCTGAGGCAGAGTTCCAAAGTCGCACTACCCTCTGAGAGAAAGAAATTCTCCTCATCTCTGTTCTAAAAAGGCTATCCCTAATTTTGATACAGTGCCCCCTAGTTCTGGACTCACCCACAAGAGGAAATATCCTTCCACATCCACCTTGTCAAGACCATTCAGGATCTTATAAACTTCAATCAAGACTCCCCTCACTCTTCTGAACTCCAGTGAAATCAAGCCCAGTCTGTCCAACCTTTCCTCATAAGACAACTCACTCATTCTGGGTATCAATCTAGTAAACCTCCTCTGAACCACCTCCAACGTATTCACATCCTTCCTTAAATAAGGAGACCAAAACTGCACACAGTATTCGAGATATAGTCTCACCAATGCCCCGTATAACTGAAGCATAACATCCTTACTTTTATTTTCAATTCCTCTCGTAATAAAGGATAGCATTCCATTAACTTACTTTATTACTTGCTGTACCTATATACTAACCTTTTGTGACTCATGCACTAGAACACCTAGATCCCTCTGTACCACGGAGTTCTACAATCGTTCTCCGTTTAAGTAATACTCTGCTTTTTTATTCTTCCTGCCAAAGTGAACAACTTCACATTTTGGATTTAGCACACAACTTTGGTCTCAATTGCTGATTACCATAATTTGAACTTGCCTGAAAATGCTAAAACAGACACCTGCAGGTTTAGCATTCAAGTGTTGATTAGATGCAATTTTCAAAGAGTGGTATATGTATGCTTGACATACACACTTACACCGAAGCTGTGGAGTGCGCTGGCTGACAGAAAGTGGTCAGCTTCAGAATGGCTCAGGGACTGAGTAAGATGGAGTGGAGGTTCTTGGATGCGTCACTGGAGGTCCAGAGGTGGAGGGATGGCCTGTACCTGCAGTGGGGGGGAACAGTCCACCTCACCCTCCTGTGCCTCTCTCCTGGAGCAACTGGCATTGTTATGCCTGGCCTCATATCCTCTTGCAGACAAATAGGACCCCGTAGCAAAATGCCTATGACCAAGCATTCCCTTTCTCCTGGTGACTCCTTTTTAGGTGAAGTCCTCAGAGAATTTCTGGAATAAATGTTACTGCAGTTGGTGAAGCCTTGACAAAGTCTCCCAGAATGTCTCCCGATTATGTTTCAAAAGCCCTCTTCAAACCTCCAGCAACAAATGAACAGGAAATGGTGATATACCATTAAGTAATGCTCAAAATTATCTGCAATTACTTGCTTACTCCTATTCAACTGGTCACCTTGTTATGGATTCAAGTCCTGCCCTGGTTCATTGGGTAGCACTCCTGTCTCTCAGCCACTGTGTTGTGCGTTCCAGTTCTGACTGGTTCATTGGGCAGCACTCCTGTCTCTCAGTTGCTGTGTTGTAGATTCCAGTCGCACCCTGGTTCATTGGGTAGCATGCCTGTCTCTCAGTCATTATGTTGTGGGTTCCAGACCCGCCCTGATTCATTGGGTAGCACTCCTATCTCTCAGTCATCGTGTTGTGCATTCCAGTCCCACCCCAGTTCATTGGATAGCACTCCTGTCTCTCAGTCATCGTGTTGTGCATTCCTGTTCCACCCCAGTTCATTGGATAGCACTCCTGTCTCTCAGTCATTGTGTTGTGCATTCCAGTCCTGCTCTGATTCATTGGGTAACACTCCTGTCTCTCAGTCACTGTGTTGTAGGTTCCAGTCCCACCCTGGTTCTTTGGGCAGCACTGACCCTTCTCAGCGTGGGATTACTTTCAGGACCACACTTTACACCATTTTGTTTCAAGATTGCTGCAGTACAAATGCAACAACTGCAAAGCAAACTTTAAAAAACTTTGCAGGCAAATTCAGCTAACCTGAGAACTTTATTTTTAGCATATTTTGGTGCTTTGTCAATATTGAAAGGGTATTAGGTCAAGCGCCATCCAACAAAATGCTGTGCAGTCTCCTTAATGAACACTAGCAGGCAATTTAAGTGGCAATCAGAGCTAAACGAACCTCCAGGAGGCTGTTCTTCGCACAAGCTTCAATTCCTTTACCAAGGTGGTGTCTTGTACTAAACGGGGGATAAACCAGCGTCTCAGCTCAAGACCCCATCTTGGCCACCTCGGTGGCTTAATAGCACCTGAAGGAGCCATCAAAAATCATACCCCAAATGATTGTGGCCTCAACTATTTCCTGTGGTAAAGGATTCCAAGCTCCACCAATCCTCGCTGTTAAGAAATTTCTCCGATCCTCTCTCCTCACTCTCTTAATGGCACCTTTAAATTGATGACCCCTTATTGCTGATTTCTCAATCAGAGGAAATAGTCTTTCCCTATTCACTCTATTAAAAACCCTATCAAACTGCATGATATTAGTAACTTCATTGCTTACTTTTGCATAGAATATAAAAGAGATTAAACCAGCCATGTTTTACACATTGCGAATTATATATATAATTATGATATATGCTGACTTCATCATTTCCTGAAAATATCCATTAATTATCACCTGATTATCCTGCAGAGGTTAGGTTTGAACAGTGACCCTTCTGTTGGGCTATTATTGGGTGCAAATAATATGGAACACACTGGCCATTCGCTTTTATTAAAATATCCACTGCTCAAAAAGCAAAAAATGAATAATTTCAAGCCATTATCTTTATATAATATACACACCATGCTTGTAACGCAAGTAAGCTCATCTTAAGCTTCAGATGATGGTTATAAACTTATTGAGCTTCAGATTCAAAATTCAAGCATCATTCAAACACTTTAATTAGATCACAATAATGATAACACAAGTAATTTTTATTCTCTGTTGAATAACTATTAATTCTGTATCAGCTAGCATTTTTTGCTTATTATTGCAGTTATTTATTAGTCCATGAAGGTGGACCAAACTATCTAAAGCCTGCCATAAGCAGGCAGTACTAGATATATGCAGCATTGTTTTGGTTATACAAGAATCTGAGCCAAGTGATTAGCTTCATAGTAATTGTTTCAATGTAAAACCTTACTGTACAGTATTATAAAAAATAGCTCATTACAAAGAGGATCTCTCTGAGCTAAACAAATAAAGATTGAGCATTTAATATACATTTAAAACTGAAAATGTATAGCTTGAATTCTACACTGTGTGATATATGAATGCTTAATACGTTCATTTCAAGTTTCACATGTTACTTTGATTGGGATGCTAACCATTTCTAATGCACCTAACACTAATAATCATAACACTGTTACTATTTCATGTGTCATGATGTTGTCTTTATGTAGTTTTACATTTCGAGCAGATGACACTATAATCTCTTCACAGTCATTTCACTGGTATATCCACAGTCCACATCACAATACAGTTCACATTTAAAATCTAATCTTTATCATTTCAGTTTCAATCAGTTAACTAATCAGTGATATCCAGTGGTATTTTCTGGAAGCAGGAGGATAAGGAGACAGGTAGGAGCAAGAGCTGCAAAATTGGCAGACAAAACTCAGTGGTAGCATTGTTGTTTCTTATACAGAAACATGTGGATTCAAGTCCCTTTCCTGAACATGAGTACATAATCTAGGATAATAATTCAGTGCAGTATTGAGAGAGTGCTGCATTGTCAGAGGTGCTGTGAAAATGAAACCCCATCTACTTATCCAATGGATCTAAAAGATACCATGGTATTTTCAAAGCGAAGCCTGAAGTCCTCTTGATGTCATGGACAATGTTCCGCCTTAATCAATACCATCAAACACAGGTTATTCAGTTATTTATTGATTTTCTGTTTGTGGGATCTTGCTGTGTGCAAGTTGGCTGTCACATTTATCTATTGAAGTGATTACACCTCAACAGTAATCCATTGACTGCAAAGCACTTTGAGACATCCTGAGATATGAAAGGTGCTATATGAATGCAAGTTCTATCTTTATATTACTCCATGAGTACTTTTAATAATGAGATAAACTTCCAGCTGGTCTACTGATACTAACACATGATATTATTAAGTCCTAATGCACACTTAATACATGTGATAGCTCAAACACAAGAGATTTCATTCCCTTGGTGAGGTTTTAGGTGCCTGGATAAGTCAAATCCAACAGCTAACAATCATGGATCCTCTTTGTGATCTTTATCGAAAAAGAGAAGCTATCCACAGAAAACCTATGATTCAGGACTAAGGTTAAAGAAAACATTCAGCAATTATTGTACCTTTAACAACAATGCAAAGAATGTCTACCCTGGGGTGAAGAACAGTCAACACTACATCAGCTGCTACGTTTGCTGCATGTACATCCATTCCAAAATAATGTAGATTTTGAAGCAAAACTTTTATCTTCCTGGATCATTTACCTGTGGTGGTTTGCTGCCTTTGGGAGATTAACTAAATCAAGCTGTGTCCTTGGCACTAGTAACAACATATGCAGCCTTGAAAGGAGTGGGCCCGGTGGTCAAATAACCCTTTCTCATTCTAACATTTCAATTATCTAATTGTGTTTCTGTCCCCCAGGGGATGAGAATGAAAATTGCCAAATGTTCAGTATCCTTAAGTGTTATCATTCAGAGTTAACTGTTTACATTCAAATCTCTGCGGGAGAAAGCAGGCCAGCAGTGTAATAGCCAATGTAGAACTGCATATAACATCCATGCTTTCCATTGATCAAGACAGGATGTTAACATAGGGCAAAGTTAGGATAGAGTTTTGTTGTGATGCCCCCTGCTGTGGTCAAATAGCCTGCCTGGACTAATGTTCAAGGCAAAGACCTGGAAAATAAATAATAAAATTGGCTGCATTGTAGTATTGTGCAGGTTGTGGGGATGGGAAAACACAGTCGGTAAGGAGGAAGCACATTATAACGGTACAATACGACATTACCGGGGACATTAGGCTTTCAGAAATTATAACCTGAAGTAATTCGCCCATGTGTGACCACCAAAAATATCAGGCCAGTGGAGCTGGATATCACTGCACTAAAAAGGCAGAAGTCTTTAGTTTTATAACATTTTAATGGTTTCAAATGGCCGTTCCTGCTGACTCAAATAGGACAAACAAATTTGTCAGGAACACAATAATGTCCTTAAATAGCTGCTGAAACACAAGAATCATAAACAGCTGCTGAATGTTGCTTCTTCTTTTCAAAGAGAAGAGTGGGCCCGTGGAAAAGATTGCTCATGTTGTGAACGTCAATTTGCTGTATTCCTTTAGGAGAGAGTTGGACCTGTTTCTGGCTGGAGTGAAGATCATCTGGTACAAGAGGTATATGGTGGCAGCTATGGCTCAGTGATAGCACTCTTGCCTCTGATTCAGAAGGTTGTGTGTTCAACTTACTTCAGAGACTTGAGCACAAAATCCAGTCTGATAAACTGAGCTACTGTCTGCCCTCTCAGGCAGACACCAAAGATCCCATGGTATTATTTCAAAGAAGAGCAGAGCAGTTCTCCCTCAACCGACAGCACTAGCACAGATTATCTGACCATTATCACCTTGCTGTCTGTGGGACCTTGCTGCGTGCAATTTGGCTAATGTGTTTCCCATGATACAACTGTGATTGCATGTCATTTGGTGTAAAGCACTTAGAACCATAGAAGAACCATAGAAAAATTACAGCACAGATGGAGGCCATTCACCCGTCGTGTCTCTGCTGGCCAAAAAAACTAGCCGCCCAATCAAATCCCACTTTCCAGCACCTGCGCCATAGCCTTGCTGGTTATAGCACTTCAGGTGGATGTCCAGGTACCTTTTAAAAGAACTGAGAGTTTCTGCCTCCACCACCACTCCTGACAGTGAATTCCAGACACCCAGCACCCTCTGGATGAAAAAGTATTTTCTCATGTCCCCTCTAGTCCTTCTACCAATCACTTTAAATCTGTCACTTTGGCGTGTCCTGAGGTCATGAAAGGTGCTATATAAATGCTGGTCTTTTTTATTTAATCATTTTGAAATAAAAGCATTAGAACTATACATCAGCAACAGTGATTTCTAACCTAATTTGTTTGGCTCTGATTTTGTATTCTATTTGATTTACAGCTTAAATTGCATGACTTTTTAGATATCTTCCAAGTTACAGCAAGTTGCAGGTGATGATAGATTGAAGCAAATATAAGTATGGAATAGAACGTATAACAAAAATGACACTACTATTTGTGCATTTTTGTGGAGTGAATAAAATGCAATGGGAGATAGATTATTCATTGAAGAGGAAATGGCTGTAATTGAACTTGTTTTTAGCATTGATTCTGTTGACAATTCCTCCAGATGTTGCTACCACATTCTTGTAATGATCAATTGCTATAATCTTGCTCAGTCAAGCCTAGGATAAGGTTATTCCACGGTAGTTATCTCTATGCTTGATATAACCAGAAACAAGGCTGCAAATATTCTATGGGGATTATATACAGTAACTAGTGAAGTTTGTGAGGGTGTAGAAAAATGCAAAAAGGTTCATGATAATAGGCCTCACAGAGCCAAGATACGATGACAGTGTTTTTTCTTCATTAGAACTCATGCAGCATACAACAGTTTGGAATTAAAAAAATTTTTGAGGGTAGGAACATTTTTTTTCTCTTGGATTCTTTTGGTCATGCACTGTGTATATTGAAGAGGGTGGGTTGCAAACCCATTTTCTCTGCCAATGCTTGCCTGTGCCAGTCACTGGGAAGTTGGGGACAGTAGCCCGAGGAAGATTCCCTCGTCCTCCCATCCCTTGGGCTCACAGCAGCAGCTCAGTAATCAGCAAGTAATTGGCTTAGAGGGCCAGCTATTTTATTCATTTATGGGATGTGGGCATCACTGACAAGGCTAGTACTTATTGCCTGTCCCTAATTGCCCTTGAGAAGGTGGTGGTGAGCTGCCTTCTTCAACCGTTGCAGTCTATTTGGTGTAGGCACACCAACAGTGCTGTTAGGAAGGGAACTCCAGGATTTTGATCTAGCGACAGTGAAGGAACCAAGTCAGGATGGTGGGTGACTTGCAGGGGATCTTGCAGGTGGTGATGTTCCCATGTATCTGCTGCACTTGTCCTTCTAGGTGGTACAGGTCTCGAGCATGGAAGGTGCTGTCAAAGGAACCTTAGCAAGTTGCTGCAGTGCATCTTGTGCTGCCACTGTGCGCCAGTGGTGGAGGGAGTGAATCTTTAAGGTGGTGGATGAGGTACTGATCAAGTGGTTTGCTTTGTCCTGGATGGTGTCGAGCATCTCGAGTGTTGTTGGCGCTGCACTCATCCAGGCAAGTAAAGAGTATTGTATCACACTCCTGACTTGTGCCTTGAAGATGGTGGACAGGCTTTTGGGGATCAGGAGGTGAGTTACTCACCACAGAATTCCCAACCTCCAACCATAGTGTTTATATGACTGCTCCAGTTAAGTTTCTGGTCAATGGTAAGCCCCCCCAGGATTTTGATGGTGGGGGATTCAGTGATGGTAATACTGTTTAATGTCAAGGGGACAGGGTTAGATTCTCTCTTATTAGAGATGGTCATTGCCTGGCACTTGTGTGGTGTGAATGTTACTTATCACTTATCAGCCCAAGCCTGGATATTGTCCAGGTCTGGCTGCATGCTAGCATGGACTGCTTCAGTATCTGAGGAGTTACAGATGGTACAGAACACTGTGCAATCATTAGTGAGCATCCCCACTCCTAACCTTATGATAGGGGGAAGGTCATTGATGAAGCAGCTGAAGATGGTTGGGCTGAGGACACGGCCCTGAGGAACACCTGCACCGATGTCCTGGGACTGAGATGATTGACCTCCTACAACCATTTTCCTTTGTGCTAAGTATGATACCAACCAGTGGAGGGTTTCCCCCTGGTTCCCATTGACCTCAATTTTGCTAGGACTGGAGGACTGGAGGACAGCGAATGTGGTGCCATTCGGTGAGTCTAACACCAGTGGTTGGGAAAATATTGGAAAAAAAGTCTGAGGGACAGGATTAATCTCCACTTGGAGAGGCAGGAATTAATCAAGGATAGTCAGCATGGCTTTGTCAGGGGGAGATCGTGTCTAACTAACTTGATTGAATTTTTCGAGGCAGTGACGAGATGTATAGATGAGGGTAAAGCAGTTGATGTAGTCTACATGGACTTCAGTAAGGCTTTTGATGAGGTCCCGCATGGGAGATTGGTTAAGAAGGTAAGAGCCCATGGGATCCAGGGCAATTTGGCAAATTGGATCCAAAATTGGCTTAGTAGCAGGAGACTGAGGGTGATGCTCGAGGGTTGTTTTTGCGAGTGGAAGCCTGTGACCAGTGGTGTACTGCAGGGATTGGTGCTGTTTGTAGTGTACATTAATGATTTAGACCCGAATATAGGAGGTATGATAAGTAAGTTCGCTGATGACACGAAAATTGGTTGTGTCGTAAATAGTGATGAGGAAAGCCTTAGATTACAGGACGATGTAGATGGGCTGGTGAGATGGGCGGAGCAGTGACAAATGGAATTTAATCCTGAGAAGTGTGAGGTGATGCATTTTGGGAGGACTAATAAGGCAAGGGAATATACAATGGATGGTAGGACCCTAGGAAGTACAGAAGGTCAGAGGGATCTTGGGGTGCTTGTCCATAGATCACTGAAGGCAGCAGCACAGGTAGATAAAGTGGTTAGAAAGGCATATGGGATACTTGCCTTAATTAGCTGAGGCATAGTATACAAAAGCAGGGAGGCTATGATGGAGCTGTATAAAACGCTAGTTAGGCCGCCACAGCTGGAGTACTGTGTACAGTTCTGCGCACCACACTATAGGAAGGATGTGATTGCACTGGAGAGGAGATTCACCAGGATGTTGCCTGGGCTGGAGCATTTCAGCTATGAAGAGAGACTGGAAAGGCTAGAGTTGTTTTCCTTGGAGCAAAGAAGGCTGAGGGGGGACATGATTGAGGGATACAAAATTATGAGGGGTATTGATAGGAAGAAACCATTCCCTTAGCGGAGTGGTCAATAACCAGGGGGCATAGATTTAAGATAAGGAGCAGGAGGTTTAGACGGGATTTGAGGAAAAAGTTTTTCACCCAGAGGGTGGTTGGAATCTGGAACATACTGCCTGAAGAGCTGGTAGAGGCAGGAACACTCACAACAATTAAGAAGTATTTAGATGAGCACCTGAAACGCCATAGCACACAAGGCTACAGGCCAAGTGCTGGAAAATGGGATTAGAATAGTTAGGTGCTTGATGGCTGGCGTGGACACAATGGGCCAAAGGGCCTGTTTCTGTGCTGTATAACGCTATGACTCCCTGATGTCACACTCGGTCAAATGCTGCCCTGATGCACCTCTCATTTACCTTGGGAATTTAGCTGTTTTGTCCATGTTTGGAATAAGGCTGTAATGAGGTCTGGAGCCTAGCGGTCTTGGCAGAACCCAAACTGAGCATCAGTGAGCAGGTTATTGTTGAGTAAGAGCCATCTGATAGCACTGGCAATGACATCTTCCATCACTTTATTCATGATGGAGAGTTCACTGGTAATTGGCTAGATTGAATTTATCCTGCTTTTTGTGGACAGGACAAATGTGGGCAATTTTCCACATCGTTGGGTAGATTTTCATATTTATATGGAGTTGTGAGGTTGCAGCCTCACTCCTCATGTTTTGACTATATTTCAGCCCACGCTCTTGACCTTTGGGCACCCAGTGCGGAGGAGGGCAGGCCAGGCAGGGGATCTCCTCGTTGGTCTGCTCCCGGGCCTGGCCAAGGAGGCGTTTCACAGGTCCATGCAGTGGGTTGTCATGGGGGTCTATTCGCCCTGATTGCCTGTCCCTTTTCTGAGATTACGTTCATGCCCTGTTGTCCCTGGAGAGGGAACATGTGGTGTCCTCCTGTTCGCTCGAGGCCTTCCGCAACTGAAGGGCAGCACAGGGACTGAAATGTATCATTGTTGCTGAGAATGGAATTTTAATTTAAGTTTTGTTTTATTTTTTAATAAAGTTATTTATGAAAACTAAGCATACATAAAAAGGGGCCTAGAGAATAAAGGCCAAAAAAAATTGTCGGGTAGATGCCAGCATTATAGCTGTTCTGGAACAGCTTGGCTTGAGACATGGCTAACTCTGGAGCACAGGTCTTCAGTAGTACAGCCAGGATGTTGTCAGGGCCCATAGCCTTTGCAGTATCCAGAGCGTTCAGCCATTTCTTGATATCTTGACACCAGTTCAGCCTCAGCTGGAGTATTGAGTCCAGTTCTGAGCACCGCACTTTAGGAAGGATGTGAAGGCGTTAGAGAGGGCGCAGAAAAGATTCACTAGAATGATTCCAGGGCTGAAGAACTTCGGTTATGAAGATAGATTCGAAAAGTTAGGACTGTTTTCATTGGAGAAGAGAAGGCTGAGAGGAGGTTTGATAGAGGTCTTCAAAATCATGAGGGGCATGGACAGAGTAGATAGGGAGAAACTGTTCCCACTCGTGAAAGGAGTGCAAAGATTGGACTTTGTCTCCACAAGGACTGTGTGGTGGTCATCCTACCAATACTGTCAAGGACAGATGCATCTGCATCTGTGACAGGTAGATTGGTGAGGACAAGGTCAAGTAGATTTTTCCCTCTTGTTGGTTCTCTACCACCTTGAAGTACCCCACCCAGAGTACATTCTGTGCCCTGGCCACCCTCAGTGCTTCTTCCAAGTGGTGTACAACATGGAGGAGTACTGATTCATCAGTTGAAGGAGGGCAATAGGTGGTAATCAGCAGGAGGTTTCCTTGCCCATGTTTACCCTGATGCCATGAGACTTCATGGAGTTCAGAGTCAATATTGAGGATTCCCAGGGCCACTCCCTCCTGATTGTATACTACTGTGCCACCACCTCTAGTGGGTTTGTCCTGCCAGTAGGATAGGATATACCCAGGGATGGTGATGATTGTGTTTGGGACATTGGCTGTAAGGTATGATGCCATGAGTATGACTATGTCAGGCTGTTGCTTGACTTGTCTGTGGAGAACTCTCCCATTTTTTGCAAGTCCCCAGATGTTAGTGAGGAGGACTTTACAAGGTCAACAGGGCTGGGTGTGCCTTTGTCATTTCTGGTCCCTAGGTCAATGCTGGGTGGTCCATCTGGTTTTAATCTTATTTGACTTTTCTCTAGCAGTTTGATCCAACTGATTGGCTTGCTAAGCCATTTCAGAGGGCAGTTAAGAGTCACATGTAGGCCAGACCAGGTAAGGACAGCAGATTTCCTTCTCTGAAGGACATTAGTGAATAGATTGGGTTTTTAAGACAATCTGTAGTCCAGAACAAGATGAGAACAGAAAAGGAGCAGGGCAGACAGTGAGGCAGGCATGGAGGTCTGAAATTTTCTTTGCTGATAAAGAAAATTCATTGAAAATCTTAATTACCCCAAATATTAATGCACAACATTATCAAACAAAGGAGTAAATAGGGAAGGAAAAACATGTTTTTGTTTTAAAAGACTTAAAAGAAGTTTCTGGGGCCTCTGGTAGTATCTTTTTAGAAAATTATTTATGCACTGCCCGCAAATTTTTATCTATTGGCATTGATAATGAGAACATTGTGGGCAATGTTTAAATAAGTCACCCAGTTGTGCAAAGCCCGAAGGAGTACTGTATAAGACAGAACTGCCTGATTTTTCTTCCATTTAAATTAAAATCGGTCAAGCTCCAGTACGAGCGTGCAATCTTCCCCACCAGATGTTTCTCTTGACATTCCACCTAGGTAATGCATAACATCTATTAAGTAAAGACAACAAAAAGTGCCCCTTGATGTCCCGATTACACCTGGAGATTTCTGAATTACTCAAAATGCTGGACTGTCTAGTCCAAAGCTGTATCATTGGCAACATTAAACCTGTGCTGGTGCACCATTCCACAACAAATTATACCTTTCCTACTTAAATAAAATATGTTAATAAACTGGCTGCCTTTAATTTGAGTTATTCATGACATGGTAAACAATCTCACAGCTGCTATTCTTCAAGCATACATCACCTAATAGCAAACTAGAGTCTGTGTTATACTTTAACATGTAACACGATGCCTCCAGGTTTAAATTAAACTGAAGAAAAAAATAAATAAAAAGCAAATGGCCAAAAGTGAAAGATGCTAATTGATATTTACATTAACACAATACTGATCAATAGATAGTGAATTTTCATCAGCTGTTGTGAATCATGCAACACTGCATAAATGGTTTCAGCAATCGCAATATAAAATGAAAACAGTTGCTAAGGTTATGTCCTTTAAATACTCCTGTCATAAACCATACTTTAGAATTGAAGACAACACACTCAAACTTATATAGGCTTGGTAATTTCATAGAGGGTGAGATATAAGGCCAAAGAAAACCTATTTTCCGATCTGGCCAAATTAAAGGAAAAAAATTCAATCTGCCTTTTTTAAACATTTCTTTAGCCTGATTTTCACCTTTGCTCCCTTTTCCTCTTTTGAAGGCTTGGGTTTAGTTTCATTGATGTAGGACACCCTCTTCTATCTACCTTTATCTAATTTTCTTTGCATGCGAACATCAAAGATATCATAGCTCTGATTACTAACCAGGGATCTCTAAAGCAAAGTTTACACGTAAACATCAGGTAATGACAGAACACAGCTTTACTCTCCTGCTCCCCCAGTCAAATAAGCCACTGAACCTCTCTCTAGTGTTACGACCAGGTGAGAAAGGTGTCTAGGGGTCCCTCTCAGCATTCGCCTGGTCTTACCGTAACAGGGTTTAATTTTAAACACAGCGTGTTTTTAGCTCTCCCTTGGTGAATCCTTGTTCATCGTCTTTCAATTATAAGGCAAATAAACCAGCACAAACAGTTTTCTTAGGTTTAAAAAGGAACAATTGAAATTTATTAAACTTGAACTTAGGCTCTAATTCGGTTGATGCCTTTGGATACACGATGCGCCCAGGCTAGCTTGCATACGCAATACACACAGGCAAATAGAAACAGAAAAGAGCAGAAGAAAAAATAAAGTGGAAAAGTTTGAGGCAATATCTGAAGAGGTTTTATTACAGTTCTTCGAGCTCACTGTAGATTGTAGGTAGATCTTGCTTTTCGTTGGGGCCCAGTATTCTTCTTAAACCTTGTTCGCTGTAGGAGACTGTTCTCTCTTGGGGTTCATGTGTGTTCAGTGGATTCAGAGGCTTGTGAGAAAGAGATGGGAGCAGACAGTCCAGGAGCAAACAGTCTTTCTGAGTTCAAACTGTCTGTGGCTAGTTCAAAAGACTGGAACAGCCAATTAGTCATATGACCAGCTGGACTAACTAGTCCTGGCCTCTGTGGATTGCATCACCCCGCAGGCCCTGGAATGTGCTTCCCCACCCCCTCACTGTCAAGTGATCAACATCCATTGTGGGTTGAATGTGTCAGGGAATGGTCCTTTGTCCTTCCAAGTACTGTCTGTTCATATGCAAATGTCCTTTCCAGCCACGACTGGTCTGGTTTAACAAGTCATTTCCTTGCTCCAGCAACAGTTAAAAATCAATGTTCATGACAAAATTAATGTGCCTCATTATTGGCAGGTGGGGGCCTAGCATGACACTAGGCTCAAACCACAGACTTTCCTGTTCACTTGGCAAGTACATCCTGGGTTTTTGGTAGAGAGAATATCAGACAAGGATTTTGCGCTTGATCACTATACAGTTGCCCTCTCCACATGTGGAGTCATTAGGATCCAGTTCAACTGTAATATCCTAACAATTGAACAGCCCTGTGACACACACTGTCAAACATGTACATGAATAATGGTACCTGAGAGTAGTACCAGATTTTGACTAGCCCCCGTGGAGCTTTACTTCAGCAAGGAATCAACGACTTCAAGAAAGAGAAGAATGAGCCCATTAAAAGGAAAAAAAAGAGGATTTCAGGAATAAAAGGATAGTTACCATGGAGCTATGGTGGTAATTTACGCCATCATCACTTGGGTGACAAATAGGCAGAACAGATGACCAATATGCCCACTATAGATTCACATGATTTTATTTCCATCGATTTTCATGAAAATCATATTAGCTCAGGTTCAATAATGGCCAAGTGATCTGCTCAAATGGTAAAGGTGAAAATTATGCCCCAGTTTTCAGCAATCCAATTGGCGACTTTTGGCAGAGGAGGGCATAAAATTGGGGAAAATACCTAAAGAAGTGTGCAAAGCCCTTATATTATAATCCTACAAGTGCCTGGAAATAAGACAATTATTTTTTCATTGTCTATCCAGCAGTTTAGAAAATGTTATTAATGTTGAATAGAAGATCATCTGTGCGAAATGGCATGGGTAATATCGTAGATGTTAGGCTGCAATGTTCACAGATTGTATCTCAATAAAATCAAGGGCTTGGAATCTCTTGTTTTGCCCTTTCTTTCAGTTGGAGCATTATTAACGTGACCTAAAGCTGTCGTCAATCTTGCATACATTGGGAGATATTGTAGAGTGCAAACCTGAACTCACAGAACTTAGAAAAAAGAGAAAGAATCTTCTCCACTGAGATTTTGATAAAAATGAACAAAAAAGATGCTGCAGAGGATAATATGACTTCCACATCAGATCTTAGATGTTGGTAATCTGGCATCTGAAAGATATGAAAATGAAAAGTAAAATAAACAAACCAGAAAAGGCAATCAACAATAGTCACAACAGGCTTCAGAATCTTCCAGCATGCACCACTCCATACAACTTTGTTTGGTATAAAACAAAACTTACCATTCTCTCTCGCCCGCTTCCCCTGTGTGGAGCAGGAGCGGGCTGGGGGATGGTGGGGGGAGAAGTGGGAGGGAGCGGGGGTGTGGGGGGAGAAGCGGGGGGGAGAGAAGTGGGAGGGAGCGGGGAGGAGAAGCGGGAGGGAGCAGGGGCAGGAAGAGGTGGGAGCAACTGGCTGATGGAGGGAGCAAGTGGTCAACAGGTGGCGGAGTGGGGGGTGGGGGGCAGGGGTAGGGGGTTGATGCAAGGACCGAGTGGCTGAGGGAAGGCAATGGCGAGGCCGGGAGCGAGCAGCGAGCAGACGAGTGTGGGAGGCAGCGCCAGGGAAGAGAAGCGGGATAATGTTTGGGGTGAGATCGCAGCGATTGAATTAAATTTGTTTTTTATGATAAATTGAGCAGCACCATCTTTAATCCTGGCAGCTCCCTAAAACGTGACAGACAGTGATGTTTCAGTGCATGAGGCTGCATTTGCGCATGTGCGACCTAGTGGTTGTTTTTTTTTCCAAAAATATGCTTTATTCATAAAAATTTGCAAAAATATATTACAAAACAGTTCAAAACTCTTCAAATTTCACATTTCGGGAAGCACAATAGAGATCAGATTTCTTCAATACGGAAAACATGAAGCACCTCACAATTCTTGCCATTTCGTTTCAAATGCAATGTACATTGGCACTACATAGCAAAACACATTTTGGTGCATACAGCCCAAGGAGTTTTACATGGATTCTAGACCCTCAGTATACTATGGCAGGAGGACCTTACACTGTGGTCTTTCCCCATTGAGCCTTTGTGGCGGCTGTCCCAAACTTTAGTGTGTACCTCAGCACTTAGTGCTGGACCTTGGAATGTGCCAGTCTGCAACACTCGGTTGTCGACAACTCTTTGCTCTGAAAGACCAGCAGGTTTTGGGCAGACCAAAGTGCGTCCTTCACCGAGTTGATGGTCCTCCAGCAGCAGCTGATGTTTGCGTCAGTGTGCGTCCCTGGGAACAGCCCATTGAGCACAGACGCCTGTGTTACAGAGCTGCTCGGGATGAACCTCGACAAAATCCATTGCATTCCAGACCTGCTTTGCAAAGGCAAATTCCAGAAGGAAGTGGGCAACAGTCTCTTCCCCACCACAACCACCTCAAAGGCAGCATGCGAAGGCCGTAAGACTCCAGGTGTGCAGGAAGGATCTGACGGGAGAGCCCTTTTCATCACCAGCCAAGCTACGTCTTGGTGCTTGTTTGAAAGTTCTGGTGATGAGGCATTCTACCAAATGACTTTGGCAGTCTACTTGGGGAACCATCCGGCAGGATCCACCATCTCCTTTTCCATCAGACCACTACCTGGTGGATTGGTGGTCAAAGGTGTTTTTCTGTACAAACTATTCCACACAGGATAGGTGGTATGGCACGGTCCAACTGAATGGAGTGTTCCGCGGCAATGTGGCCATCTTTCACAACATTGGGAACAGATAAAACCTCAGCATGTAGTGACACTTGGTGTTTGCGTACTGGGGTTCTACGCACAGCTTGATGCAGCCGCACACAAAAGTGGCCATCAGGATGAGGGCAATGTTGGGTCTATTTTTTCCCCCTTTATCCAGAGGTTTGAACATCGTGCCCCTCTGGACCCGGTCCATCTTTGATGTCCAGATGAAGCGGAAATTGGCTCGGGTGACTGCCACAGCACAGGAGTGGGGTATGGGCCAGACCTGGGCCACGTACAGTAACAACAAGAGTGCCTTGCCCCTGATGACCAGGTTCTTATCTACAATGGGGAGAGAACGCTGCTCCCACATGCTCAGTTTATGTTTTACCATGGCTATACGCTCCTTCCAGGTTTTGGCTCACGGCTCGTGGTTGCGTTGACAGCAAACGCAGCCTTTAAATAATATATTGTTTTTCTATTCTTCTGGCCAAAGTGGACAAGTTCACACTTTTCCACATTATACTCCATCTGCAAAATCTTTGCTTACTCACTTAACCTATCTATATCCCTTTGTCCTGGATTTTCCGAGGAGGTCCTCAGAACTTTGCAGAATGTGCAGTGGTGTCAACATCAGGAAGATGATATGGTATTTGTAATTAGAAAGACTGATGCAGGATACAAACCGATTTCAGCAGAGGGGGCTGGGTTTATTTTTAACAATAAATACATCATTTACATTTGAAAGAAAATAGAAAGGCCCTCAGCAGGCCTAAGCACACAGTGAATGTAAATCTCATAAAGTGGTTTCTTACATCTAATTACCCATTTTTATTCAACAAAATGTTATAGAAAGTTAATAGGGTTACAATTCATCTTGGGCATAATAAAATAGTTGATAGCGAATCAGCAGTGTGTTTTACTCCACCTGATTAATTGGGTAGAGTATAAACCAGATGGCTGATTCACCATCGCCCATTTTGTCCTACTGCCCAAGATGAATTTAACACCCACCCCATGTGTTTTGAAATACTAATCTTTGTTGTCTGTGCTTGTTCTAGAGGATATTGGACTGTAGGATCATGATCATAGCCATGAGTAAGGATGTCACACATCTGGGTTGGGATCAGACTGAGAGAGTACTGCCTGGCAATTCCTTAAATATAAGTTTGAACCAAATGTTATGAGATACATCAGAATGATAGAGGTTAACTTGTCAATTCGAATTGCCATGAGTTGTGCTTTGTAGAAACAGTGTCACGGGGTATATTTTCGTTTATAATATAATAAAAACAAAATACTGTAGATGCTGGAAATCTGAAATAAAAACAAGAAATGCTGGAAATACTCAGCAGGTCTGGCAGCATCTGTGGAGAGAGAAGCAAAGTTAACGTTTCAGGTCAGTGACCCTTCATCAGAACTGGCAAAGGTTAGAAATGTAATAGGGTTTAAGCAAATAAATCAGGGGTGGGGCAAGAGATAACCAAAGGCAAGGTATTGATAGGACAGGGTCAGAGAATAACTGACCAGAAGGTCATGGAGCAAAGGCAAACGGTATGTTAATGGTGTGGTGAAAGACAAAGTGTTAGTGCAGAGAGGGTGTTAATGGACAAAAAAATGAACAGCCCTGGCCCAAAGCACAAACATGAAAACAACAGTGGGCAGGCACATGGTAAGAAAAATGAATGATGAAACAAACTAAAATAAAATAAAAGAAAAAGAAAAAAGAAAAAGAAAAAAAACACTGAAAATAAAAAGGGGGGCCCGTCATGCTTTGAAATTATTGAAATCGATGTTCAGTCCGCAAGGCTGTAGTGTGCCTAATCGGTAAATGAGATGCTGTTTCTCAAGCTTGTGTTGATGTTCACTGGATCACAGCTGCAAGCCCAGGACAGATATGTGGGCATGAGAGCGGGGGGGATGTGTTGAAATGGCAAGCAATCAGAAGCTCGGGGTCATGCTTTCGGACTGAACGGAGGTGTTCCGCAAAGCGGTCACCCAATCTGCGTTTGGTCTCCCCAATGTAGAGGAGACCACATTGTGAGCAGCGAATACAATACACTAAATTGAAAGAAGTATATTTTCTTTTGTTTGTTAATTTTAGAAAAAATAATAAACTTAATAGATCTATCTTTTTTTCCAAAATAAGCGAACAAAGAAAGATACAGCCCATATTTTTTCACAACAAGATGCAGAGTGGTAGTTATTCACAAAATAGTAATACCATTGGATTATTAGGGGACTGATTGACAATTAAGTTGCCTGTTAATGTTCATTAAAGAAGTACACCATTTTGGTTGATAACGCCTCGTTTAATAACCTCTCCTAACAGTGATCAGCTGAACAGCAGTAAACAAGTTTGTTGTTGAGAATTTTGAGTGCAACTGAAAGTCATGCTCAGCTTTTACTGTTCACTTGCTGATTAAGATCGACTGACAGCACTGCATTTGAAGAGGACGTTTGAGACACATGTGAAACTTCCTGGGACACTTTGTCAAGACTTCAACACTCTAGCAACATTTATTACAAAATTCTCTGAGGACTTCACCTACAAACAGTGAGTGCTGTGCTACTGTACCTTATTAGAGACCTTTTAGGAGTCGCCAGGAGAAATGGAGTTCTTGGTCATGGGCATCTTGCTAGGGGTACCCCTTGATCTGCTTGTGAAATTGGAAGAGGAGATGAGGGCAAACATAGCACCATTGGCTACCGCAGGAGAAAAGGACAGGAGAAGAGCTCTCAGCAGGAGGCTTTATCCACTCAGGGTATTCAGAGAGCAGTACTCCTAAATTCTCATGACTCAAGCCCAGTGCATGAGGAGGCTTTACCAAAGAGGTCATCACAGAGACTTGTAGCCTTGCGGAGCAAAGACTCAGACTCACAGGACAGCTAGGGCTACATTGCCTGTGGCAGGGCAGTGGAGTTCACAGTAGTGCTTAATTTTTATGCTACTGGAACCTTACAGACTGCCAAAGGTGATACCAGTCACATATCACATTACTCTGTGCACTTCCGCATAAGGGAGGTCACTGAGGTGCTACACACTCCGAGAAATGACTGTATTTCATTCCCTATTGTCTGAGAAGACCAGAGGCAGCGAGATTTGGGATTCAACAGAATTGCAGGATTCCCCATGGTCCAGGGAGCCATTGACTGTACACGTGTGGCCATGCGAGCCCCTCATTTAAACACAGAAGTGTTCAATAACAAGAAAGGAGCCCATTCCTTTAATTTTCAGCTTGTCTGCCACCACTGGCAGTGCATCATGCAGGTGAATACCTGCGATCCAGGGAGCTGCCATGATGCATTTATAATGAGACAGTCTTCTATCCCACAAATCTTTCAAGCCCCAATGCAATATTCATGGCTGGCTACTAGGTGATAAGGGATACCCTCTGATGCTATGGCTCATAACTCCCTGCGAAAGCCCCAGACATCAGCCGAACACTCAATGAGAGCCACTCAGCCACCAGCAATATCACTGAGCAAACCATTGGGATCCTCAAGCAGAGATTTAGACATTTTAGGGGCGGCGCAGTGGTCAGCATCACAGCCTCACATCTCCAGCGACCTGGGTTCGGTTCTGGGTACTGCCTGTGCGGAGTTTGCAAGTTCTCCCTGTGACCACGTGGGTTTCCGCCAGGTGCTATGGTTTCCTCCCACAGTCAAAGACTTGCAGGTTGATAGGTGAATTGGCCATTGTAAATTGCCCCTAGTGTAGGTAGGTGGTAGGAGAATGGTGGGGATGTGGTAGGGAATATGGGATTAATGTAGGATTAGTATGAATGGGTGGTTGTTGGTTGGCATAGACTCGGTGGGCCGAAAGGCCTGTTTTAGTGCTGTGTCTTTCTATGACTCTATGACTTTGGCCAGTCAGAAGGTGCCCTGGAATCCTCGACTGAAGAGGTGTCCAGATTTGTGGTGATTTGCTGCATGCTCCACAATCTGGCAATCATGAGACCAGTCATTACCAGCACCAATTGTGCCATAGGATCAATCTGAGGAGTACAAGGTAAGGAAGAGGTGAAGGAGGACAGAAGCCGCACCAGGGAGCTTCAGGCAGATGACCTGAACCTGGGATGGACACTTAATGCCATTTAACTGAAAAGTGCTTTTGCTCCACCATCAGACTCCGGTGTGTTGGTGCTACATGATGTATCTTCCATGACTTAGGATCCATCAGACAATCCATCATCTGCATTCAAACCTTTCAGCCCCTTCACAATGAAGATCACAAACCACCAACAAATTACCATAATCACTGTTTAAATATATCAAAAACAAACTATGTAAACATGACAGAAGCTACATCATTTACTCACCCTGGTGTTTACCCTTACTGGCTATCCTATAAGTGCTCTTGTTTATTCTGGTGCCTTTACAAAGTGCAACCCCAGTGGTGGCAGCAGCTGAGGTGGATGGATTCTGAGAAACTGAAGAGGGCAGTTCAGATGTCCTCCTGGGGCACCCTCAGGATACTGTGGGCCATGATGGTCCTGCCTCAGACTGCACCATCTCAGCATGTGCTTCAGCATTCTGAGCTGCCTGGCTGGATGGCAAGAGCAATGGTAGAGTGGCAAGGTAGGGAGCAGGAATGCTGCTATCCAGAGAGAGACCAATCAGTTCCTGCTCCATGGCTCCACAAACCTATCTCAGGGCTTTGGTTTAGCTACCAATTATCTGCTGGAAGACAGATCTCTGGCCAGCTGAGACACTCTGCAAGATCCTTCCAACCAAGGAGCTGCCAATGGAGCACTTTGCTGTTCCACACAAGCTGCAAGGACTGCAGTGGAAGCTGTGGTCTCAGTCATCAATGTCAGGCTGCACAGATTGCTGGCTGAAAGCCACCGGCCTCTCCACACTGGAGAAGATAGGTTCCATGGACCTAGGTAGAAGCGGACTTCTCTTCTAAACTAGCTTCCAAGTTGTGCATGGTGCCAGTCTCCTTCAAGCTGGTGTCTGCAACAG
The DNA here is from genome assembly GCF_036365525.1 of Heterodontus francisci. Lineage (NCBI taxonomy): Eukaryota > Metazoa > Chordata > Chondrichthyes > Heterodontiformes > Heterodontidae > Heterodontus > Heterodontus francisci. Next base: position 123,226,002 of record NC_090374.1, read on the forward strand.
TGGTAGCCATTGGTAAAGTACATTCATTCTCATTCTCCTCTCCCTCCTCCTATTCCTCTTCCTCTTCCACTGGTGGGTGAGGTGGATCTTGCTCCTGGGAGCCTGCAATGATAAAGCTAGATGGGTTAGAGAGTAGCTTGTGTGGCCATTTAGTGTGTGTGATTACGACCATATGGAGCTTGTGAGTGAGGTTAGCTTTGGGGGATTAGGGATCAGGAATAGTTTTGCATCTATAAGGAAGCTGGAGTGGCCATATACCTCTGGGTGAGATCTGCTCTGCCTCTGGCCACAGCATCTCCCACCCCCCTCCCAATTACTCCCAGCACTTCCTCCTCAAGGGAAGTGATATCATGAAATAGAGCTTCCTCTCCCCACAGTTAGGTCCTGCTACAACCTGTCATGTGTTATTTTTTCCTGGAAGAGAAAGAGTCGTGATTGTGAATGGGTGTATTGGCAGGTGTATTTGTATGTGTGTGATGCTCACATGTTTTTTTAAAATTCATTCAGGGATGTGGGCGTCGCTGGCCAGGCCAGCATTTATTGCCCATCCCTAATTGCCCTTGAGAAGGTGGTGGTGAGCTGCCTTCTTGAACCACTGCAGTCCATGTGGGGTAGGTACACCCACAGTGCTGTTCGGAAGGGAGTTCCAGGATTTTGACCCAGCGACAGTGAAGGAACGGCGAATTAGTTCCAAGTCAGGATGGTGTGTGACTTGGAGGGGAACTTGCAGTTGGTGGTGTTCCCATGCATTTGCTGCCCTTGTCCTTCTAGTTGGTAAAGGTCGCAGGTTTGGAAGGTGCTGTCCAAGGAGCCTTGGTGCATTGCTGCAGTGCATCTTGTAGATGGTACACACTGCTGCCACTGTGCGTCGGTGGTGGAGGGAGTGAATGTTTGTAGTTGGGGTGCCAATCAAGCGGGCTGCTTTGTCCTGGATGGTGTCAAGATTCTTGAGTGTTGTTGGAGCTGCACCCATCCAGGCAAGTGGAGAGTATTCCATCACACTCCTGACTTGTGCCTTGTAGATGGTGGACAGGCTTTGAGGAGTCAGGAGGTGAGTTACTCGCCTCAGAATTCCTAGCCTCCAACCTGCTCTTGTAGCCATGGTATTTATATGGCTACTCCAGTTCAGTTTCTGGTCAATGGTAGCCCCTAGGATGTTAATAGTGGGGGATTCAGCGATGGTAATGCCATTGAATGTCAAGGGGAGATGGTTAGATTCTCTCTTGTTGGAGATGGTCATTGCCTGGCACTTGTGTGGCGTGAATGTTACTTGCCACTTATCAGCCCAAGCCTGGATATTGTCCAGGTCTTGCTGCATTTCTACACAGACTGCTTCAGTATCTGAGGAGTCACGAATGGTGCTGAACATTGTGCAATCATCAGCGAACGTCCCTACTTCTGACCTTATGATTGATGGTAGGTCATTGATGAAGCAGCTGAAGATGGTTGTGCCTAGGACACTACCCTGAGGAACTCCTGCAGTGATGTCCTGGAGCTCAGATGATTGACCTCCAACAACCACAACCATCTTCCTTTGCGCTAGGTATGATTCCAGCCAGCGAAGTGTTTTTCCCGATTCCCATTGATCTCAGTTTTGCTAGGGCTCCTTGATGCCATACACGGTCAAATGCTGCCTTGATGTCAAGGGCAGTCACTCTCACCTCACCTCTTGAGTTCAGCTCTTTTGTCCATGTTTGAATCAAGGCTGCAATGAGGTCAGGAGCTGAGTGGCCCTGGCGGAACACAAACTTAGTGTCACTGAGCGGGTTATTGCTAAGCATGTGCCACTTGATGGCACTGTTGATGACACCTTCCATCACTTTACTGATGATTGAGAGTAGGCTGATGGGGCTGTAATTGGCTAGGTTGGACTTGTCCTGCTTTTGAAGAGCTGTGAGATGAGTCTGAGGTTTAAAAAGTGCTTGTGAAGAATGCAATTGTGTGGGAAGTGTAAATAATGGTCTGTAGTTAGATGGTGGATTAAATGTGTGAAGGTTATGATGTTGGTGGTGGTGCAGTTATTGAGAAGTTTGTTTGTGAAATGTGGTCTTACTTTTCCCATTCTTGTCAAGTCATTAAATGTCTTGCAGCACTGGAGTGATGTCCTGGGGGCAAGGCTCCTGGATGTCAACTTCTCAGTAATCTCCTCCAACATGTGACAAATCAACTGCCTCTGCGGCCTCCTTACCCCTTGTGGGTAGAGGACATCCCTTCTCCTCCCTACTTCCTCCACCAGGACCTCCAAAGTCATATCAGAGAATCTGGACACAGTCTCTCTTGCTCCTTTAGATATCTTTCCACTCACAGCCTTCATGCTCCTCAACATCAGTGGAAGTGGGTGAGTGGAAGCTACATATGTAGCTCCAGGAAAATTGCACCGAATCAGAGCTTGAGAGCTAAACCTGCAGTTGTCGCTTTCAGTACCAACAAGAATGTTCAAATCATGATAATCATCAATTAGCCTGAATATTGTGTGCTAAATCCACAGGTGTGTCTTATTAGCACAGAGCCCATTTAGTGCCTCTTTTAACCCTTTGGCCAAAATAACCCCCACCCCCCACCCCACCTTTTATTTATTACCACGGTGCCCATATACACATACTTTCACCTTGCACAGCCACAGTGTTTAACTGCATAATAGTATCTTCTTGTATTCACATACTGATAATAGATGAGTATACCCAGCTCTGATGGGTGGTATGTGCTGGAGTGTTTCACTGTGTATCTCTCTGTGACCTCCTGTATTGCTGGCAAAGATGGTTGCATTCGTGTCATACCAATCTGTTATTACAGCCAATCTAATTACCTATAAAAACAGAATTTCTGCAAGCTAGCCAGCTTTGACTGCCCTAAAGCTAGTGGTGCAGCCCAAATGAAGGAAGATGGAGTGGACTTGGATGATTAAAAAGAGAGGGGCAGAGAGAATGATAAAAATAGGATGAGAACTAAATGAAAAAGACAGCTATTCATCTGATTTTACTCAATTCCATTGTCCAGATCCACTGCTGTAAAATGTCTATGGTTTATTTATGTTTATTACAACATTAAAGTAAAACTTCTTTCATGGATTCTGTTTTGTGCTTCAAATAAATTATAAATAGATTCTGAAAACTCCACTCTTAACCAAATCTAGACCCAAGCTATCCTTTTAAGTTGATACTCTGCTTCTGATGCTTATTCAGTATAAGTTTCCTACAAATGTTTTGCAAAATGTTTTATTTATAGAATCATAGAATGGTTACAGCACAGAAAGAGGTAATTCAGCCCGCTGTGTCCGTGCTAGCTCTCTACAAGATCAATTTAGCTAGTCCCTCTCCTCACCCTTTCCCCACAGCTCTGCAGGTTTTTTCTCTTCAGCTGCTTATCTAATTCCCTTTGAAAGCCAGGATTGACTCTGCCTCCACCACACACACAGGCAGTGCATTCAGATCCTAACCACTTGCTGCGTAAAGAAGTTTTTCTTCATGTCGTTATAGGTTCTTTTGTCAATCACCTTAAATCGGTGTCCTCTGGTTCTCAACTCTTTCGCCAATTTGAACAGTGTCTCTCGATCTACTCTGTCCAGACCCCTCATGATTTTGAGCACCTCTATCAAATCTCCTCTCAACCTTCTCTGTTCTAAGGAGAACAACCCCAGCTTCTCCACTCCATCCACATAACTGAAGTCCCCCATCCCTGGAACCATGCTCATAAATCTTTTCTGCGCACTCTGCCTTTGCATCCCTCCTAAAGTGCAATGTCCAGAATTGGACACAATACTCCAGCTGAGGCTGAACCAATATTTTATAAAGGTCCATTATAACTTCCTTGCTTTTGTATTCTATGCCTCTATTTATAAAGCTCAAGATCCCGTAATCCTTTCAAACAACTTTTTTAACCTGCTCTGCCACCTTCAATGATTTGTGCACATATACTCCCAGGTCTTTCTGTTCCTGCATCCACTTTAGAATTGTATCCTTTATATTGCCTCTTCTCATTCTTCCTACCAAAATGTATCACTTCATACTTTCCTGCATTAAATTTCATCTGTTCCATGTCTTCCCATTCCACCAATCTCTCTATGCCCTCTTGAAGTCTATCACGATCCTCCTCACAGTTCACAATACTTCCTAATTTTGTGTCATCTGCAAATTTTGAAATTGTACCCTGTACACCCATGTCTAGGTCATTAATAGGTATCAAGAAAAGCAGTGCTGCCACTGTCCCTTTTATTCCATGAGCTTCAACTTTGCAGGCAAGTCTATTAGATGACTTTATCAAATGCCCTTTGGAAGTCCATGTACACTACATTAAAGGTGTGCAAAGGAAACCCAACCCCAGTCCCAATGCCGGAGCCAGAAGCCTGACATGACCCGGTCCAAACCCGACACGTGTCATCAGATCCCGTTGGGGTTGAGTCGGGTGGCGGACCTTTACATCAGTACATGGGTAAAGGCCTGCTACCCGACCCGACCCCGACCCCGACGGGTCTTGACAACATGTGTCAGGTTCGGGTCGGGTCAAACTTCCGGGTCCGGCATTTGGGCTTGGTCGGGTTTCCTTTGCACACCTATACACTACATCAACCCTCTCTGTTACCTCATCAAAAAACTCAATCAAGGTAGTTAAACACAATTTGGCTTTAACAAATCAATGTTCTGCTGAAAGGTCACAGACCTGAACGTTAACTCTGTTTCTCTCTCCACGGATGCTGCCAGACCTGCTGAGCATTTCCAACACTTTCTGTTTTTATTTCAGATTTCCAGCATCTGCAGTATTTTGCTTCTATTTCGGCTTTAACAAATCCTTGCTGGCTTTCCTTAATTAATCCACACTTGTCCAAGTGACTGTTAGTTTTGTCCCAGATTATCATTTTTAAAAGCTTTCTCACCACCAAGGTTAAACTGACTGGCCTGTAGTTGCTGGGTTTACCCTTACACCCTTTTTTGAACAAGGGTGTAACATTTGCACTTCTCTACTCCTCTGGCACCATCTAAGGAGAATTGGAAGATTATGGCCAGTGCCTCTGCAATTACCACACTGACATCCCTCAGCATCCTCAGATGCATCCCATACAGTCCTGATGACTTAACTTTAAATATATCCAGCCTTTCCAATACCTCTTCTTTATCAGTTTTTAGCCCATCCAGGATCTCAGCAACTCCCCTTTCACTATGACTTTGGAAGCATCTTCTTCCTTGGGAAAGACAGATCAAAGTACTCATTCAGTACCTCAGCCAGGCCCTGTGCCTTCATTGGTCAATCCCCTTTTTGGTTCCTAAATGGCCCCACCCTCCTCTTACTATCCTTTTACTACTTCCATGCCTGTAGAAGACTTTTTTATGTTGGCTGCCAGTCTCTTCTCACACTCTCTCTTTGCCTCTCTGATTTCCTTTTTCACTTCTCCTCTGAACTTCCTATATCCAGTCTGGTTCTTATTTTCATGCTTTTTGTCTTCTGAACGTATGACCATACATTGAGGCATAATAAAATGAAGCAGTGTTGAACTTTTTCAATTACTACCTTGTATCTCATAGTGCTTTAAACCAATCATTAATCTCCACGACCAGCAGCTTTTAAAACCAAAATAAAACAGTGCCATTTTTTATGTAGGAAGCTTTTAATTTTCTACATATTATTTATAAAAAAAAGATAGTTAGCTTTTATTATAATTTTATTTGTAATATTCAATTTTATAAAGAAGATGGTTAGCCTCTTAATGAATATTTACACTTTATACATGACTGGAAAAATTGTCCAGTCTTTCTTCACCTAGTTTTCACATATTTTTAAAAAAGAAATCTTTCCTTTTAAAGTTCAGTTGGAATGCTGTTTTGCCACCTTCATTGGTTCAGTGCTAAACATGACTTTTATCTTTGAAATTTCTGAAGTCAAACTTTTTTGTTTATCATAATATATAAAATATTGTGAATGTGGCAGAAATAGATATTTTTTAAAAAGATGTCTGGTAGGTTTAGTACTTACAATTAATCTCCTGTCCCCCCACTGCTCTACCACAGATAGCTGTTTGTTCGTCAATACACTCTTGTCCTTTGGAAATCTCTGACTACCTTCCTCCAGAGTTTTAAACCCTCCACTTCAAAACCCTTCTCTTTCACTGCATCTTGGGTTGTTTTGTTCCCTTTATCCCTATGAGTCAGATATGCACACATTAATATAAAGTGCTTTGGCACATCTTTCTGCATGCGAGGAACATTACAGCAATACAAGTTATTGTTGTTAAAAACACTATTATATACATTATTCTGATATATACAGTCAAGTGTAAGAAAACATATCTGATTTCTATTGAAAAAGCAGGATTAAATAGATTGTTACAATGGCCTTTCACCTCTGATGTCCTGGATTTCAATTTATCTGAGACCAACAAGATGAAAGTCTCTTCTGTATGTTGGCTGTAAGGATTCCTCTGTTAAAATACATTTCAGCAGTCTCAACAAAGTTCCCAGAGGACCTGCATCCACAGCACAATATCGATGGTAAATTGGCTGGTGTGGGAAGTAGAAAATGTCACAGTGGTACAGTAGGGGTATTCTTCCAAGCTTGGGACTAGTGCACTGTAATGTTTTGAGAATTGCATTGTACATATTATTCATTTGAGTCTATCATGCACACGAGCCAGCAGAGGGACCCGAAAGGGAAAATAAAAGTAAAAGAGAATAAAGAAAACTCCATTATGTTCAACAACATGCTGCTTCTGTCTCAGTCTTTGCTCATATTTCTTACTAAACTCGGCAAAACCTCACTCCAGTCCCGAGACCATCACATGCACAAGCCCTGAAATTACAGTTGGATACTAGGCTTAACATCTTTATTCAAATAGCAGGGAGAAGAATTTCAGACAAGTGCATTTATGAAGAGTAGTGTGCCATAGAATAAGTTCAAGATCACATACATTAGGAATTTCTTCAAAGGTTCTTACAATCAGCTGCCATAATTTAGGCAGAAACTCAGATAGAAGCGTAAAGGGGGTTTGCGCTGATCTTCTGCCAAAGTTACAGCAGCCGATTTAGCCAAGGAAGCTCCTTCTGATGATTTTGCTCAAAGTAGAAGGCTTCGTTTTTGAATTGTGGATGTTAATATTGGATGCACAAAGTGGGAAACGGTGAAGGCGTTTCATTTTCCAGGACTAATGTGCCTAATTTGTCTTTAAATTTATGAAGGGAATAGGTTCTGTCCAGTTGGTTAAGTATTTGAGTTTGATAAGCAGAAGAGAACTAGGGCGTAACATATATGCTACAGAAACATATTGGGTCAGGTTAGGCACCAGGAAGTTTTTCTTTTGACAGAGAGCCATTGAACTCTGAACATGTGAATGCAGGTTCGCTGCAAGTGTTCAAAAGGGAGCTGGATGAGTTCCTATGATTGGAAGACATCTCCAGTTATGTGAGTTAGGTGAATGGATGGGATAGTGGTCTCAATCACTGTGATCTCCTGGGTTCTGCCTCATTGTCTGCAGAAGTCAGGAGAAATAGGTATACAAAGTTATGAGGATCCTAGATAGAGTAGACAGGGAGGACCCATTTCCCCTAGTGGAGAGGTCAATTACCAGGGGGCACAGAATTAAGATGATTGGGAGAAGGATTAGAGGGGACATGAGGAAAAAATGTTTCATCCAGAGGGTTGTGGGTGTCTGGAATTCACTGCCTGGAATGGTGGTGGAGACAGAAACCTTCAATTCTTTTAAAAGGTACCGGGACATGCACCTGAAGTGCTGTAACCAGCAAGGCTAGGACCAGGTGCTGGAAGGTGGGATTAGATTAGGCAGCTAGTTTTTTTTTTGGCTGGCACGGACATGACTGGCTGAATGGCCTCCTTCTGTGCCGTAACTGTTCTATGGTTCTATTTCCTGGAACTTTTTCTTAAATTGGCTGAAGGTTTTTTTTGCTTCTTCCAGCAAATTGCAGTGTTGGTATGGGTTTGGGGAAAGGTGAATTAGATGGTGAATAGACAGGCCTGATGGACTGGCTGGTCTTTACCCATCTTTGTTGTAGGTCTGCAGGAGCATAAAATTCACTGAGAAACTTGTTAGTCCTCATCCAATTAAATTGGAACACTACGACCTTCAGAAAAGTTTGGAATTTGAACCTTTGACTTACTGGATTACAAGTATTCATTTTCTAGCTCTAAAGCAACTGGATTATTTGGCATATTAACAGTTCAACGCAGTTTAACTCAGCTCTTTCCCTGTATCTCCTGTCAGAAACTGTCCTATCCAATTCTGCCAAAAAAGAAATGATTTTAGATACCCATCATTGCGTTTATTTGTTTGTAGTTTCTCCAGGAATGCCTATATTATTTTGAACTCCATTCTGGGCTTGTTTGGAACCATTCCACAGTGAAACTTCCAGAGTGTGGGACATACTTTAACAATGGAGTTGAAGATGTGCCAGAATCAACACACAATCTTTCTCAGGAAAGCTGAGAAAAGGAATGAGAAGCCAGGGTTTACCAAGTTTTTTGTGTGTGGGCAAAGGCAATGTGAAATAAAAGGATTATGTTTCTTTTTAGGAAAAAACAGCTTCTTTAAAGAAAAGCTTCCCCTCCCCTTGAGAGTCATAATTTAATGAAAATCTGAAGAATAGATTAATCACTTATCCTACACTATTTCCCAATACTTGTGTAAAAGAGGTTTTCAAACTGGAGTTTCTGGTACATAATGGTTTCCTACTGAATGATTCAAAGGGATCCCAGTGATTGTTAGATTGATGCCTCTCTATCAACAGATTTCTGCATTTTTTGATTCACTGGGAGGCAATTTCCTTTTCATATTCTAATAAAAATGTTATTTACAACAATAGCACTGCTTACCTTTGGGCCACTGACAGTGTCTTTTGGAGGTGAGGACAACTAATCCTTAGGTGCATGTAAAGATTTGCAAGAGGTTCCCCAAAAGCTTCAGTTAAAAGCTTCGGAAATGGTGATGGTCATCAATCTCTGTGAACACATGCTTGAAGTAGGCTACTCCATCTTTTAGCAATTTTTTGTCAGATGAAAGGTCATTGACCTGAAACGTTAACTCTGTTTCTCTCTTCACAGATGCTGCATGACCTGCTGAGTATTTCCAGGATTTTCTGTTTTTATCTTATAATTATAAAGCTCTATAAATAATTTTATTATATCTACTAGTAAATCGCCTACATAGGCGGTATGTGAATGAAAAAGATGCAGGTAAAGAAAAAGACGGGTGGGAGTGAAATGTGATTGGAGAGGTATTTCTGTGTGAATTTTGGTGGTTAGTGGTCATTTTGTAAGACTGGGCAGTGCTGCAGCTGACAATTATATTTTTGTTGGGGTTGACTGAGGGAGGTTTAGGAGGTGCTTATTTTAGTGCATTTTTAGCAGATTAAAAGCTGGGGTTTGGTAAGATGTGGCATTGGGCGGTCGAGGAGGCAGAGATGGCAGGAAAAAGAAAAGTGACGGAGGTGCTGAGTGAGGGATTAGGATAGATGAACAATGGGAACATAGGGAAAAAATAGAGATTGAGAACCTGGAAATTGGCAGGAGAGGCAAGGAGGAGATGGAGAAGGAAGGCACTGTATGCTCCTATCAGTTCATGTTAGGTCTCATAGCAGAAAATGGGGAACAGGAGCTGCTCAAATGGATGATTGAACAGGGAACATTTAGTAGAAATTAAACTTTTTAAAAGCTTATTCCAGATTATGAGCAGTAGTATGCATATGTTAGTAAATTAGTGTTTTTTTTCAAGCCTTCCAACTCCACTGCCAATTTTTCTGTTTTGGCCTCTTTACTATTCACTAGTAAAACCAGCACTTCAGTCGAACATTGCAACAAATAACATTTCTTTTATTCTCAACCTTTAAATATACCAGTGCAATAATTACTGGCCTTGAACGTCGAGGAGTCTGGCTCCAACAGTGGAAGTACGGTGGTTTGGAACACCTGGCTACCACAGACGCTACCCCTAGTTACAGGGACAGGGTCTTTTGAATATTCAGGGTAGGCAGCCCACACTTGTGAGGACACATCAAAGACACCTTCCCCAACATAAGCCAGGAAAGTCAGAAAGCTGCCCTGTTGCTACAAGAATGAACCTAGGGCACAATTAGGGCTGAAGGGAAACCTCTTAAATTTTAAAAATGCACCGAGAGGTCATCGAGAGGTTTTAGGGGCGGCACAGTGGCGCAGTGGTTAGCACTGCAGCCTCACAGCTCCAGGGATCCGGGTTCGATTCTGGGTACTGCCTGTGTGGAGTTTGCAAGTTCTCCCTGTGTCTGCGTGGGTTTTCTCCGGGTGCTCCGGTTTCCTCCCACAAGCCAAAAGACTTGCAGGTTGATAGGTAAATTGGCCATTATAAATTGTCACTAGTATAGGTAGGTGGTAGGGAAATAATGGGACAGGTGGGGAAGTTTGGTAGGAATATGGGATTAGTGTAGGATTAGTATAAATGGGTGGTTGATGGTCGGCACAGACTCGGTGGGCCGAAGGGCCTGTTTCAGTGCTGTATCTCTAATCTAATCTAATCAATTCCTTCTGGAATCAATTACCTCTACCTTGCGCAGTGTTGGTCTGCTTTATAAAGCAGAGAACAAAACTTTCACCCTTCCTCATTGTGCAAGTTGCTCTAGCAATTCTAGAGGAGAAATCTGGCAGAACCAGATGGCACCCTAAATTCCAGCCCCAATCGTGTAATCCGTCTGAATTCTGCACTGGTGCCTGAGCCATTGTGTATAAATATTCCCATAATTAAGGAATTCAAACTGCCAACACTCTCAAAATCTCATGCAAATAAAATGCAATTTGACCTATTTGCTCATCACCTGATTTTTCAGCTGGCACAGACACGATGGGCTGAAGGCCTCTTTCTGTGCCAAAACTTTTCTATGGTTCTATATATCGATGGCCTTGATAATATCTTACATGGGATAATACAGTACATTTTCTGACTCGCCACGAGCAATGCCACAAAAGGTCTGCTAGTGTCCATGCATAAATTGAGATTTTAGCATTACACAGACAAGTGGTAAACATCTGTGGTTATTATTTCATTCTAATGTATTCTCATGTATTAAAAAAGCATGCAGATACATATCTCATTCTCTGACAAAAGGCTGCAGTGTGCTTAGTGTGGGATGCAGTGAAAAATAGCTTCCAATTCTTAACAATGATTGCAATGGGACAATCTACATTATTTACCCAATGAATATATAAAGATACCGAACCAATCGCATTAAACAGAGGGTTGTGTGTTTATCTCCCTCGCTTGCACATAGTAACTGCTTTGTTGGAACAAGCTCTTATCTGCAAATGAATCCTTTTGGCAAATCTGGAATTGCGAAGTTCCAGAAAACTCCCTACTAGTCTCCACGGAAACATCTATGGAGCTGAAATTTGTACTTCTGATAAAGATTGCCAATGATCCAAGAAAACCATTGTGGCAGGCTGGGGGATGGGGAACCAAGTGACTTCCCAGTTTAATAGGAGACATTGAATCAAAAGTCTTTTTCAAAAGTTTTGAGAAAGATGTCATCGTGAGACGCTGTGCACAAGACAAAATCTGTTGTTGTGCTGTCTGGACCGGCTGAGGATAATTTTAGAGGATTGACTACATTTTGGCCCTGTCTGTAATGTTTTAATAAATTTGAAAATGAATGGCTAACCTTTTTGTAGTATTTTACCAGTGCTCTACTGTCCTCAGTTGGATGTTCCAGTTAGTTAAGATGTTCAAATCAAAAAAAGGCTCACAGGCTAGTTTCATGTCTTCAACTGGCCTAATGCTACTCTGTGTTTAAGTTTCTGGATAATTCTCCGACCAGACTTTACTACCTAATTGATACTTGTTTGAAATGTCCTCAGAATATGTAGATTAAAAGTCATATGTGTTTTACTACCAAGTATAACTTAGAAGTGGTGAATAATGTAAGCAATAATTAGTCTAGGCAGAAACCACAGTCTGAGAATTGATCTAAACCTGAAGGGAATTATATATTTACATTTTCCACCTTGTTGAATATTGTTATTTATCACAAGTTTATAGCTGCACACTGAGCAGGTAAAGACATGCAACATGGATGTAAGTATTCTCCACATGGTTAGTCAGCAACAAACACTAAATTAGAGCTACTTTTCTTTTAATCCCATGATCAGTAAATCTCTCCTTCCAAAGTATAAACAAAATTCACAAAATAAACAATATTCGAGAGCCACTAACATCGCAAAGGAAGTGATGAATAATGATTAGTTTTTAACATCCTTCACCATCATTTCTAGTGACATATTGGATTTTTTTCCTCAACAGTAACACTAAATGATGAATTGCTCTTTTTGCTCCATGCAGCAATGTTGTAAATATGTTCATTCAAATTTCCACTTATACATTTTTTAGCAAAATTTCTTATTCGAGTTCGTAAAGAACACCTGAAGTTTCTTGGAGCTCACCAGCCTCATATGAAGTCCCAATTCCAGATTCCTCACCTTTGACAATTGTAGTGCACACCATCTCACCAGGCACCTTGGAACTAATTTCCTTATTTTTGCTTTCTTCTGAAATTGTGATGAGTCTTGGAGTGACTTGAACGAAATGGTAAAATCACCTGTGGAAATATGAAAGAATATTTTCATTTTCAGATTTTGGACAATATTTGAAAGGTAGGTTTGGCTAACAAGGCAGTTCTGGAACTGATACCAGAGGACTGGAGGACAGCGAATGTGGTGCCATTATTCAAGAAAGGTAGTAGGGATAAACCAGGTAATTACAGGCCGGTGAGTCTAACATCAGTGGTTGGGAAAATATTGGAAAAAATTCTGAGGGACAGGATTAATCTCCACTTGGAGAGGCAGGGATTAATCAGGGATAGTCAGCATGGCTTTGTCAGGGGGAGATCGTGTCTAACTAACTTGATTGAATTTTTCGAGGCGGTAACTAGATGTGTAGATGAGGGTAAAGCAGTTGATGTCATCTACATGGACCTCAGTAAAGCTTTTGATGAGGTTCCGCATGGGAGATTGGTTAAGAAGGTAAAAGCCCATGGGATCCAGGGCAATTTGGCAAAGTGGATCCAAAATTGGCTTAGTGGCAGGAGGCTGAGGGTGATGGTCGAGGGTTGTTTTTGCGAGTGGAAGCCTGTGACCAGTGGTGCACCACAGGGACCAGTGCTGGAACCCTTGCTGTTTGTAGTGTACATTAATAAGTTAGACGTGAATCTAGGAGGCATGATAAGTAAGTTCGCAGATGACACGAAAATTGGTTGTGTCATAAATAGTGAGGAGGAAAGCCTTAGATTACGGGATGATATAGATGGGCTGGTGAGATGGGCGGAGCAGTGGCAAATGGAATTTAATCCTGAGAAGTGTGAGGTGATGCATTTTGGGAGGACTAACAAGGCAAGGGAATATACAATGGATGGTAGGACCCTAGGGAGTACAGAAGGTCAGATGGACCTTGGTGTACTTGTCCACAGAACACTGAAGGCAGCAGCACAGGTAGATAAGGTGGTTAGAAAGGCATATCGGATACTTGCCTTTATCAGCCGAGGCATAGAATATAAGAGCAGGGAGGTTTTGATGGAGCTGTATAAAATGCTAGTTAGGCCGCAGCTGGAATACTGTGTACAGTTCTGGTCACCACACTATAGGAAGGATGTGATTGCACTGGAGAGGGTGCAGAGGAGATTCACCAGGATGTTGCCTGAGCTGGAACATTTCAGCTATGAAGAGAGACTGGAAAGGCGAGGGTTGTTTTCCTTAGAGCAGAGAAGGCTGAGGGAAGATATGATTGAGGTATACAAAATTATGAGGGGTATTGGTAGGTTAGATAGGAAGAAACTTTTTCCCTTAGCAGAGGGGTCAATAACCAGGGGGCATAGATTTAAGGTAAGGGGCAGGAGGTTTAGAGGGGATTTGAGGAAAAATGTTTTCACCCAGAGGGTGGTTGGAATCTGGAACACACTACCTGAAGAGCTGGTAGAGGCAGGAACCCTCACAACATTTAAGAAGTATTTAGATGAGCACTTGAAATGCCATAGCACACAAGGCTACAGGCCAAGTGCTGGAAAATGGGATTAGAATAGATGGGTGCTTGATGGCTGGCACGGATACGATGGGCTGAAGGGCCTGTTTCTGTGCTGTATAACTCTATGACTCCATGACTGGAAGACAGAGGACAATTTCCAGTGCCACGGAAGACGGAGGCTCTCCAAGTGAGGAAGCAGCATCTTCGGCCGCTTCCAGCATGCTCCATGCAGCACCCAATGTTGGGAAGGGCACTCGCACTGGCGTTCCATGCAATCAGAAGCTTCCCAACTGGGCAGATTGTAACGTTAAACAGCCATATCAGCTGATCGGAAGCATGATTTACAAACTTGGACTGCACTGGTCCACTCAACATATTCACCTGTCACTCACCAAAGATCATTTGCACAACTGCAAGAGGGACCCACAACTAGTGTTATTTAAAGGGCCAGACACCCAACTTGCATGTAAGGTGATTTAGACTAACTTACGATATTGCTAAGTCTCTGAAAATACACTGGAGTCTTTCTGGAGGTGTTGTGGTGAGCTCCTGGATTTGGCAGGGAGTGTTGCAGCATCCTCATAGGGAAGGCAGAGGATTTGATGACCTGTCCACACAAATTAGGTTTGAATTTTATTGGCCCCTGGACACAATTTTGGAGGCCAGGGCTCATAGAATTGCGACAGAAAGCGATGGGCAGAGGGCCTGTCACCTTCCCATCACACCGGAATTTAGTCGGGGGTGGGATAGGTCTTCCCGCCCAGAGGTCAATTGAGGCCTTTAAGTGGCCTATTACCAGCCACTTAAGGGCCTTTTCCTGCCGCCGCTGGGATTTAACCAGCGGCAGGGGTGCCTCCGCCACATGGGAAAGTCACCCAGTAAAATGAGGCAACCTCCCTGCGGGCTTGGGTGTCGGGCCCTCCTCCATTGGCAATCTGTGGCCCATGAAGGACAGATTTCTTACTAACGACCCTCACTGGGAAAAAATCCACATACGTTAATCCCCCCTCCCCCTGCACGATATGCCCACCCTCTCCCAACCCTTTCCCAGGGCCTGCTGGTAGGCCCCAGCAACCAGGCCTCATTCACCTTGGGCTGGTTTTTACCCGCCTCCCGACGTCAGGGGTCGTGGCGAGGGGGGCCCTGAAAATGCCTCCAGGAGAGGCGCGCCACAGTCCTTGACACCAGGATGGCCCCGCCCAATATTACCGGCAGCGGCAAGGCCACATGGCAGCACCCCCACCTCTCGGCGACGGGACCATCATTAAAATATGTTAATTTATGAAAATCAAGGTATAATTACTTACCTCATCATGCCGGCCGTCCCATATTCCCGTCGGTGGCTGCGACTCCCAGGTCATCCGATCTCTGAACGGAGATCCGATGTGGCACACTGGCGGGGAGGGGGGAGGAGGTAAGTTTTCACGGTGGGGGGGGTAGCGGAGTAAACCATTGCGATTGGTGGAGGGGAGGGTGGGAAGGGGTTGAAGGTGAAAGTTAATAAAGATCGGAGGGGAAGCTCGGGATTGAAAGATAAGTTTTTTTTGGGCGGAGAGGGCAATTAATAAATTGTTTAGTCATGGGGCGGGTGGGAGAGTGGCTTGATTCTTTTATTACATTTATAACTTTTATTGTATAATTTTTTTAAAATGTAAATGGTCTGGAAGGGTGAGAAGCCCTTTAAAAATGGCGCTGGCGCCTGCACAGTTTCGCCAGATGCCGTTGCTGGGGCTGGAGCACCCACCCCCTGCATGTCATCGGGGTGGGGGAGACAGTCCACCCCGGCCATTTAAAGGAGCCGCCGCGCTAAATATCACGGCGCACATTTTGTGCATACGCCGTGCCATTTTTGAAGCTCACCGCCAAAAAATTCAGCTCCTTGGGTCCGGGCTCAAGCCATAGGCCTGGTGCCATGGCCTCTTGCAGTGCCAGCAGTGGCCACCGTTCGCAGTGGCACTGCCAATACCACTGAGCTGCTAGCCCTGTGATTGGCCGGCAGCATTTGGAGGAGGGATCCCCATCTTAAAACGGATGTGGATCCCAGCACCAGGCTGTTAGTTACCTGGGCGCCATACAATTGCATGGTGGCGGGGTAGCTCCAAATAGCCGAGCCGCCGTTCCCGCCCCTCCACCCCACCCCCCCCCCCCAGCCTTTTCAGCACGGTGCCAGGATCCTTGCCAGCACCACAAAATCCAGCCCAATGGCTGCAACAGATATGAACATAAGAAAATAAAAAATAGAAGCAGGAGTCGGACATTCAACCCCACAAGCCTGCTTTGCCATTTAATAAGATCATGGCTGATCTGATTGTGGTCTTAACTCCACTTACCTGGCCTGCGCCTCCCGCAACTCCCCCCCCCCCCCCCTCCCCACCCAACCCTTGACTCTGCCGTAAATCAAAAATCTGTCTAGCTCAGTGTCTACTGCTTTCTGGGGAGCAGAATTCCAAAGATTAGCAACCTCAGAGAAGAAATTCCTCCTCATCTCCATCTTAAAAGGGACACCTTCATTTTGAAACTGTGCCCCCAAGTTCTAGATTCACCCATGAGGGGCAACATCCTCTCAGCATTTACCCTATCAAACCTCTTGAGAATCTTATATTTCAAAAAGATCACCTCTCAGTCTTCTGATGTCCAATGAGTAGAGGCCCAACCTGCTCATCCTTTCCTCATAAGACAACCCCTTTATTCCAAGGATCAACCTAGTGAACCTTCTCTGAACTGCTTCCAGTAGAAGTATATCCCTCCTTAAGTAAGTAGTATGGGGGCTGCAGTTGCAGTGCCTTTGGTTCTGCAACACAACAGGGAGATGGAGCAGAGGCTGTGGAGAGGGGAAACTCTGAGTGATGCCCTCTGCCAAATTGGAGTTGGACTCTTCTATCCTCCTTGATAGTGACAGAAGGTTGTCCGGCAGGACAGCCAATGCACCCAGCATCTCAGTGTGCATCCTCATCAGTTTTCTCCAGTATGCCACCCCATCAAAGTCCTCATCTGAGTCTCCTGTTGCAGACACATCTGCAACCTTGCGCTCCGGTGAGTTGGCATGCAAACTATTCTTTCCTCTGGCCTGGCTGCAGACCACTCATGTCCAGTCACATACCACATCCAGATTCCAACTTTATAAAGTGACAAGGCCTCTTCACCAGTACTGTGCTGTTGCTCTCTCTTCCTCCTGGGGTTGCTGTGGTTGGGCGGGCAGCCAGCAGTTCTTGGATGTCTGAAGGCAGAAAATCAGAAAGGGGAAGGTTTGGCTGAGGAAGGGAGGTTGGGTGGAAAGCAAGTGCTCCAAAGTCACACCATCAGCAGATTGCTCATCATGCCAGATAGCAGGATGAGGGTGATCTGGGAGCTGAGAAGGGGCATAAGGCAGGAACATAGCATCATCATCATTGTTCTCAACCACAGATAACATGGGCCCTGTTGTTGTTAGCCATCCCCTCCACTGAGCTCAAGACACGAAGACATTCTTGTCCCCCACCAGCTCAGCTCTGCTCCCAGCATTTATGGGTGACCTTGTCCTGAAAGAGAGAGGACAAAATGTCAATGATTGTGTTGCATTGTGTTTGGGTGATGTGTCTGCCACAGTTGAATAGCTGGACATATGTGGAAGCAGTCGGAGCTGGGTGTGAGGCTGGCTTCATTGGGAAGTATGAGAGGGTGTATCTGGATGTTAGGCCTGAGTCTTGAGTGCTGATGGGTGAGTGATGGAGCTGTGGTGAATTGAGCAGTGTGAGAGGCTGGTGGTGCAGTGGGTAGGAGATGTCATGTGAAGATGCATTCACTGAACTTGACCACCCACGTGAGGTCATTAACCTTCTTCTGGCACTGCTGCCAGTCCTTGCATTGACCTCCCCAGCCATTTGTTCCCAACCCCTTTGGAGGATTGTCCTTGGGGGGCCTCCTGGCCACCCACAGAAACATGACCTTGTTCCCCCTGTCCACCTCCATGAGTAAGGCCTCCAACATTGCATCTGCCAACCTTGGAGACCTCTTTCTTCCCTTGTGCTTCATTTGTGCAGCTCCTACATGCATCAGTACAGCACATCTCCCATCCAATGACTGCAGCTCCCCTTTAAGAGGAGCAGACTGAATTTTGAAGGAGCAGGCTGGTAACACCATGTGAAATGAGGAAACGCTGCTCAGCCCCCTGCTGAGTGCTCAGGCAGCCAGCAGCACAGACCCCACTCAAACCAACACTACAAGCATGTAAACGAGGAGGCAGCACCGTTTGTAGGCTGCCTGCCTCACCGGGAATGGATGTGGGCAGGTCACAAATTGTGACCCCTGCATCTGAAAATGGGCCTAATCAAATTTTTAGCCCAGAGAATCAATAATTTATTTATTTCAAGCTTATGAGCATGTAACATTACACATAAGATTTTACCATTTTGTATTGTTGACAAGAAATTTATTGAAGACTTTATGGGGTTAAATTGAATAGCCCTGAAACGGGGCACGGGGATTGTGATGTGCAATAAACACACACCCATTCAAAGTGATGCAGGCAGCAGGCAAACCTCACACTGCCTGCTAATTATGATTGTGAATGAACACACAGCTGAGTGACTGGACAGCTCAGCGGAGGGCCCAAGTTCGTGGGAGGCTAGCACAACTTAAAACTAGCCTGCACTACTGAAAGGAGAGGTTGAAGATCAGCAAGAACCTACAGGAATGGTGTAAAAGACCAGAGAGCGTGCCCCAAGATTCTTGGATGCAAATCTGGATGCCTTGGTGCAGGAAGTGTACAGGACTGATGAGGTCCTCTTCCTTCAGTGTGTCAGAGGTACGTCAGACAGGCACTAAGAAGACAGCAGAAACAGGTAATCATTACAGTCAATGCCAGCAGTCAAACACCAAGGACCTGGATGCAATGCAGGAAGGAGTTAAATTATTTCCCATGAATGATCAAGGTCAGTGAAAGCACCTTCACGTCATCTCCTACCAAGTGCACCACTAGCATCACACACTGCTCCATTCACCACACCTTCTTCACTTACCTACCAACAATCTTTCTCAGTCACAAATAATAACTCACATTCATAGTTTTACCTCACCCTCACACATTTTGTCATGAGTTTCTTTGTGTTGGCAAGATGTAATGAGCGGTGTGCCCCAGGGATCTGTGCTGGGGCCTCAACTTTTTACAATTTATATAAATGGCTTAGATGAAGGGACCAAAGGTATGGTTGCAAAATTTGCTGATGACACAAAGATAGGTAGGAAAGTAAGTTGTGAAGAGGACATAAGGGGGCTACAAAGGGATATAGATAGGTTAAGTGAGTGGGAAAAAACCTGGCAAATGGAGTATAATGTGGGAAAGTGGGAAATTGTCCAGTTTGGCAGGAAGAATAAAAAAGAAGCTTATTATCTAAATGGTGAGAGATTGCAGAGCTCTGAGATGCAGAGGGATCTGGGTGTCCTAGTGCATGAACTGCAAAAAGTTAGTATGCAGGTCCAGCACGTAACTAGGAAAGCTAATAGAATGTAATCGTTTATCACAAGGGGAATCGAATACAAAAGTAGGGAGGTTATGCTTCAGCTATACAGGGCATTGGGGAGACCACATCTGGCGTACTGTGTACAGTATTGGTCTCCTTATTTAAGGAAGGATGTAAATGCGTTGGAGGCAGTACAGAGAAGGTTTACTAGACTAATACCTGGAATGGGCAGGCTGTCTTATGAGGAAAGATTGGACAGGCTAGGCTTGTATCTGCTGGAATTTAGAAGAGTAAGAGGTGACTTGATTGAAACATATAAGATCCTGAGGGGTCTTGACAGGGTGGATGTGGAAAGGATGTTTCCCGTTGTGGGAGAATCTAGAACTAGGGATCACTGTTTAAAAATAAGGGGTCACCCATTTAAGACAGACATAAGGAGAATTTGTTTCTCTCAGAGGGTCGTGAGTCTTTGGAATTCTCTTCCTCAAAAGGCAGTGGAAGCAAAATCGTTGAATATTTTTAAGGCAGAGGTAGATAGATTCTTGATAAGCAAGGGGGTGGAAGGTTATCGGGGGTAGGTGGAAATGTGGAGTAACCAGTTCAGCCATGAACTTGTTGAATGGCGGAGCAGGCTCGAGGGGCCGAATGGCCTACTCCTGCTCCTAATTCATATGTATGTTCGCATGTATGTATGTATGTTATCTTAAGCAACATAATGAGGTACGTAGATTCCAGTTCCTTGAAGACCTCTGGAAGGTTTAATAACAGCTAAACTAGTACATACAAACTATATACAGAACCTTTGTTCAGGGCATTACTGTGCAGAGTGACTATGACTTCTAGTCACATGACTACATCCTGGTATGTAGCTCATTAGAATACTGAATTTTTAAAGGGACATCCCTCTTAAAACGATCATACAACCCATTTAACGCTACTGCATGCTTCAAATCAACATCTCATAGCTTCCACACACTACCAACTATTCATCTGTGACAGACACATAACCCAAACACATTGCACCACACTCACTGACAAACTTCCCTCTCTTCCAGGACAAAGTGGTCCATAATAGACAGCAGCAGCAACTAATTGGAAGGGGGCAGGCCAGGCTGCATGTGCTGGAAATAATTGGATTGTCCATCATTGAGGGCATAGCCAGCAGCAGAGCTGAAACCATCATAGAATCATAGAATGGATCCAGCATAGAAGGCGGCCATTCAGCCCATCATGATCATGCCGGCTCTTTCTGCAAGAGAAATTTAGCTAATTCCACTACCCTGCCCTTTCCCCACAGCCCTGCATTCTTTTCTATTCGGATGCTTATCCAATTCCTTTTTGAAAGCCATGTTTGAATTTGCCTCCACCACACTCTCAGGCAGTACATTCCAGATCCTAACCACTGGCTGTGTAAAAAAGATTTTCCACATGTCACCATTGGTTCTTTTGCCAATCACCTTAAATCCAATTCTCAACACTTCCACCAATGCGAACAATTCGTCTTGATCTACTCTCTCTAGACCCCTCATGATTTTGAACAACTCCAGCTTCTCCACTCCATCCATGTTAACTGAAGTCCCTCATCCTTGGAACCATTTTCATGAATCTTTTCTGCAACTTCTCTAAGGTCTTCACATCCGTCCTAAAGTGTAGTGCCCAGAATTTGACAATACTCCCGTTGAGGCTGAAAAAATATTTCATAAAGATTCATCATAACCTCCTTGCTTTTGTACTCTATGCCTTTATTTATAAAGCCCAGGATCCTGTATGCCCTTTTAACAAATTTCTCAACCTGTCCTGCCACCTTCAATGATTTATGCACATATACCCCCAGGTGTCTCTGTTCCTACACTCCTTTAGAAGTGCACTTTTTTATTGCCTCTCCTCGTTCTTCCCACCAAAATTTATCACTTTGTACTTCTCTGCATTAAATTTCATCTACCACCTGTCCACCCATTCTACCAGCCTGCTTATGTCCTCTCGAAGTTTATCATTATCTTCCTCACAGTTCACAATACTTCCTAGTTTTGTGTCATCTGCAAATTTTGAAATTGTGTCCTGCACACACAAGTCTAAATCATTAATATACGTCAAGAAAAAGCAGTGGTCCTAGTACCAACCCCTCTATAACTCCACTCTATAACTTCCTCCCATCCGATAAACAACTGCTCTCTGTTTCCTGTCACTCAACCAACTTCGTAACCTTGCTGCCACTTTCCCCTTAATTTCATGGGTTTCAACCTTGTTGACAAGTCTATTACATGGCATTTTATCAAACACCTTTTGGAAGTCCATGTACACCACATCAACCACATTACATTCATCAACCCCTCTGTTACCTCAACTAAAAACTCAACCAAGTTAGTTAAACACAATTTGCCTTTAATAAGTCCCTACTAGTTTTCCTTAATTGATCCACAATTGTCTAAGTGACTGTTAATTTTGTCCCAAATTATCGTTTCCAAAAGCTTTCCCACCACTCAGGTTAAACTGACTGGCCTGCAGTTGCTGGATTTATCCTTGCACCCTTTTTTGAACAAGGGTGTAACATTTGCAATTCTCCAGCCGTCTGGCACCACCCCTCTATCTAAGGAGGATTGGAAGATTATGGCCAGTGCCTCCGGAATTTCCACCCTTACTTCCAAAATTCAGCCCAATATGTGCCTACCCAATCCACCTTCTCACATCCCATTTCATCCTCATCCACAAACTGTTCCAATTTAAAATCTGCTGCTGGTGTAATCATGCACATCTTACTTCCCCCCTCTTCCCTCATCCAGCCCTGTCCTGATGCTTTCAGACACCCACGAACTTCTGCCTGGCCAGGCAATGGTGCAGGAGGTTGAAGGCCTAGAGGGAGAAGAGACTGATGATGAAGCAACACTGTCACTCAACCTCACACTTGGAGCCACCTGAACAGGCACTGGCACAGCGTGGACTTTAGTGAGCCTCATAGAGGTGGGATCTACACTCAGTGGGCTGAATTTTATATTCCGAAAACAATGGCGGCCCGCCTAGGCGGGCCGCATATTGCGGAGCTGCCGCAATCCTAAGCATGGTGACTCATTTAAATAGCCAGGGCGGGCCACCCCCCGCCCTAATCATGTGGAGGGGGCGGAATTTCCGTCCCGGTCAATGGCATCAGCTGCCTGTGCGCAGCTGCTGATGTCATTTTTAAAATCTTGGAGCACTACCAGTAAATTTAAATATTTAAAGCTCGTGAACAAAAAAAATTAAATACATTTATTTTGCCCCTCTCCCAACCCCCCTAATAATAATTAAATTGATTATTTGACCTCCCACCACCAAACACTCACCTTGTCCATCAGACCTTCCCCCCCACCCTCACCCTACAATGTGCACAAACTTTAACCTTCCCACAATCCTCTACACCAATGATGTTCCTTTGACCCTGTTCCCCGCCCCCACCCCCCCACACTGAGAAACTTACCTCCTTCCCCCTCCCCACAAGTGTTCCGTCTCGTTTCCCCAGACGGGAATCCGAAAGTACGGGAGTGCCGGCCAGCAGCAGGAAGATTGCAGCGCAACAAAAGGCGGCAGTGTAAGTATGATTAATGCATTCATTTCCATTTATTTAAATATGTAAATGGGGGTCCTGTCGCTGAGCGGCAGCGGGGCCACCACAAGGCCTCGCTGCTGCTGGCAATATCAGGCCGGGCCCTCCTGGCATCGAGGTTCGTGGTGGTCCTCTCCTGGAGGCATTTTTCTACCCCTCCACCTGCACCCCCCACCCCCCCGAACCCCGATATCGGGAGGTCTGTAAAATCCAGCCCAGTGAGTCACCTGGCATGAGTGGCCTGCAGCCAGGGCAGGGGGAAAAAGCACAAGTTCTGCTGCAGAGAACTCAGATAAGGAATGCAATAGGGCTGTGTATGGAAAATGCACTCAGAAATGCTTGGTGCATTGGCTGGCCAGTCAGAAAACCTGTTATCATTGTCAACAAGCATGGAGGAATCTGGCTACAACTTGGCACAGGGCTTCACACAGAGTTTGGAGCCTATCATTTCCAGTATGTAAGTGGTGGCCAACTCCCTGAGAGTACTTGCGGACTCAACCATGAAGCGGTGTCTGATGGCCGATGTCTCAGTTTCAATTGCAACATAAGCAGAATCCACTCACTGTCTGAGTGCTGCAGTGGAAGCTCAGATTGAGTTCATGAAACTCAACTTGTTTCCACGCAAGCTCAGAGTGCTGCCATCATGGCTATAGATATCAGTGCTCTAAGGAGCTTGCAGGGTCTCACAGTAGTACAGCAGGATTGCTGAGGTGCTGCCCCAGCGGAGTGGCAGTGGCTCAGTGGAGCCTCAACCTGCTATCATCTCTCAGGACAACAGAATTTGTGCTCGCACCGTTGTCACTGTGTCAGTGTGCTTGCCTGTCAGCCAGCCCAGTCTGCTGCTGCCCATGCCAATGGGGTGCAGTCCGAAGCCAAGCCTTCTCGGTCCAGAGCTGCTCGAGGAAGTCCTGCTCGGCCATCTGTATCTCCCGCACTGAAAGTCAGCAGCCATGCTCCAGCCACTGGGGTAGCACCATGTAAGAGCACTAGGACAGGCAAAGGCACCTGCAAGACAGGCACTAAGGGGATGCACAAGAGCGATTAATTCAGTTTTGTATGGATTATTTGATGTTTTGTTGTGTAAAGTTAGTATGGAAAGGTTGTTTGGTGGTGGTTTTTATTTCAGGAATTTGGCCAAGAGGATGCTGTGATGCTTTGTAACTGAGGGATGGTAAAGTGTGGGACTGTTGGACAATACAGATCTGGGGCTGCATTCAGGGGAACCGGAATAAAAGGAGGCAATCACGGACAGCTGGTCAGGCATGTGGATGTGCCGGCTGCCTCCTCCCTTCCTCCTGAAGTCATTGTTGCATCCATAAGGGTTGTACCCTCATGATGACCAGGTTGTGGCGATGCAAGAGACCACCACGAAATGGGACAGCCGCTCCAGCAAGTGCTAGAGGGTCCTGCAGAATGGTTGAGGCAGTGGAAAATTTGCTTCATCGCCTCAATCATCTGCTCAATGATGTTTCGTATGGCAGCATTGTTTTCATTATACAGGTGCTGGCCCTGTGTGATTAGGTCCCCCAGCAGTCACCCTCTGGTTTGATGTGGTGGCTGAAAGATTTCTGGGACAGCGGATGGCGCAGGATGAAAGCATCATGACTGCTGCCAGGATAGCGGGTATTTACCAGCATGATGTGCTGAGCAGGGTCGCACACCAATTGCACATTTAACGCCTGGTAACCTTTGTGGTTCCTGTGTGTGCAGTCGATGGTACCCTGCACCATGGAGAAATCCCTATCCCGGCAAAGCCTGCATGCTCTAACTGCTTCTTTTTGTTCAGAGAGAACATAATGAAGCCCCCTCTCAGAGCATCTGTCATCTCTCTGATGTAGCAGTGGATGGCGAACTATGAGATGTTCAACATGTCGCCTGTTCCAGCCTGGAAGAATCCCGATGCATGGAAGTTGAAGGCCACAGTAACCTTCACCACCATCAGCAATGCCATCTTCGGACAGCTCGAAAGCTACAGGCCTGGTTTCAGAAGGTGACAGAATTCAGTGAACACCCCCTTCATGATTCGCAGCTGCCAAACCCACTGCTCCTGGCTTAGGTGGAGGTAGGAAAATTGCTCCCACGTGACCCTGGGTTGATAAGGCCTCCTGCTGAGGGCTCTTCTCCTCCTCCTCCTCCAGCTCCAAGCAAATTCTCTTCCTCTATGCTGCCTCTGCACCATCTCCCTCTCATGTTGCAGGGGGATAGCTACGATGGCACCCATGACTGGGAGCAAGTGCTACGCCCAGAAATCTTGCGGTCACAACCAGGGCCTTCCCAACAAGCAACACCATTCCCTGTAGACTTCACCAACTGTAAGCAACTCCTCAAGTCACCCAGCACTTCCACAAACTCAAACACAGACTGTGGAAAATAATCAGCAACTAACCTACAAGTTGTTGATAATCCCTTCAAATAGTGCTGCTGGGGACTGTCCTTCATGCTGCCAAACACATGTACAGCTGTCCGTGTTTAATGGAGACTATTAACTAGAGATGACGTCAAATCAGCGTTAGCTGCTGACTGATGTAATGATCTGCCTACTCTGCATATATCTGACGCATGCTTGTAATACCTGTGCTAACGCCCTCACCAAGATAATGTTCGGCACGGGCCACACCGGAAGTGGGCAGAAGTAGCGCAGTCATCATTTTGCTTCTAAACCAGCAGTAACACTGAAACTACTGGCGTTATGGAGCTGTATTTTGCAGCCTGTGACAGTTGCAATGATATTATTCATTATTTTAAAAATCAGCATTTACTGCTTTCAATGCAGGCAGCGCTGCTGAGTGGCCGCATGCCTTAGCAGGGGACCCAAGGTATGTGAGGCTAGTGTCACATAAAGTTGGCCTGTGCCTCCTAAGGGGGAGGTGCATCTGGCTAGAGCAGGTACAGCAGCAGGCTGGGGAAGAGAGTTCGACCTGGAAGAAGACTGATTGATGGCCTAACAGGGCACCAAGGTTCTCTGATGTAGCACTGGAGGCCTTGGTGCAGGAGGTGTACAGGAGGAGAGATGTCCTCTCTCCACAGGGAGCCAGGAGACCTTTCAGACAAAACCTGAGAAGACAGTGGGACCAGATAGCCTTCATGGCAATACAAGTAGTGCAGCCTGGAGGACTTGGATGGAGTTCTGCAAGAAATTCAGTGACCTCACACGAGTGGTCAAGGGCAGTAAATTCATCTTCAAATGACATATCCTTACAAATGAACCACTAGCCTCAGGCACTGCTCAATTGAACTCCACCCCACTCAGTGCATTCACCTATCAACCATCTTTCTCAGTCACAAATCATTACTCACATTCATAGCTTCACCTTTTTTTTAATTCATTCATGGGATGTGGGCATCGCTGGCTAGGTCAGCATTTATTGCCCATCCCTAATTGCCCTTGAGAAGGTGGTAGTGAGCTGCCTTCTTGAACCGCTGCAGGCCATGTGGGGTAGATACACCCACAGTGCTGTTAGGAAGGGAGCTCCAGGATTTTGACCCAGATACAGTGAAGGAACGGTGATATAGTTCTCAGTCAGGATGGTGTGTGGCTTGGAGGGAAACTTGCAGGTGGTGGTGTTCCCATGCATTTGCTGCCCTTGTCCTTCTAGTTGGTAGAGGTCTCAGGTTTGGAAGGTGCTATCTAAGAAGCCTTGGTGTGTTGCTGCTGTGCATCTTGTAGATGGTACACACTGCTGCCACTATGCATCAGTGGTGGAGGGAGTGAATGTTTGTGAATGGGGTGACAATCAAGCGAGTTGCTTTGTCCTGGATGGTGTTGAGCTTCTTGAGTGTTGTTGGAGCTGCACCCATCCAGGCAAGTGGAGAGTATTCCATCATGCTCCTGACTTGTGCCTTGTAGATGGTGGACAGCTTTGGGGAGTAAGGAGGTGACTTATTCGCCACAGGATTCCTAGCCTCTGACCTGCTCTTGTAGCCACGGTATTTATATGGCTACTCCAGTTCAGTTTCTGGTCAATGGTAACCCCAGGATGTTAATAGTGGGGGATTCAGAGATTGTAAAGCCATTGAATGTCAAGGGGAGATGGTTAGATTCTCTCTTGTTGGAAATGGTCATTGCCTGGCACTTGTGTGGCGTGAATGTTATTCGGCACTTATCAGCCCAAGCCTGGATATTGTCCAGGTCTTGCTGCATTTCTACACGGACTGCTTCAGTATCTGAGGAGTCGTGAATGGTGCTGAATATTGTGCAATCATCAGTGAACATCCCCACTTCTGACCTAATGATTGAAGGAAGGTCATTGATGAAGCAGCTGAAGATGGTTGGGCCTAGGACACTACCCTGAGGAACTCCTGCAGTGATGTCCTGGAGCTGAGACGATTGACCTCCAACAGCCACAACCATCTTTCTTTGCGCTAGGTACGACTCCAACCAGCGGAGAGTTTTCCCCCTGATTCCCACTGACTCCAGTTTTGCTGGGCTCCTTGATGCCACACTTGATCAAATGCAACTTGATGTATTCCCCACTCAAGGACTGCCCAGCCGGAAAGGGGGTGTATTGGGTGCTTCCTCCTCCTCCTCCTTAGCTGCTCCCCATCTACCTGGTGGCAAGAGCTGTGCCCTCAGGGTGGTGAGGTTATGCAGCATGCAGCAGACCATGCCGAGTACTGCAGGAGTCCTCAGGCGCATTCCAGGCAGTAGACGCGTTAATTTTGTTTGGTTGCTTGACTTTCATTATGTGTGCACTGCCCATGTGTGTGTGGATTGCACACTGAATGATGGTCAGTGGATAGCCCTTGTCACCTAGTAGTCACCCTCTAGTTTGTCATGGTGGCTCAAATGCAGATGGTACAGCCAACTGTCACAGAATAAAGGCATCATGACTGCTGTCAGGATTCCGGACATTGACCAGCATGATGCACTTAGCACTGCATGCTAGCTGGACTTTGAGTGAGTGAAAATCCTTCCTTTTGCGGTACATCTCAGAAGTTGCATGCAGTCGATGTCAGCCTGCACCATGGGGATGCCTGCAATCTTGGCAAAGTTACATCCTCTTTCCACCTGCTTCTCTCTGGCAAGAAAGTATAAAATGTAGTCAGTTCTCTTTGCATACAGACCCTCAGTGACTTCCCTCACACAATAGTGGATGCAAACTGGAAGATTTTACAAATATCGTCAGCTCCAGACTGGAAAGAACTCAACACATAAATGTTCATTGCTCTGGTCACCTTCACAGCCACGGGCAATGCTATCACCAGGCTGCAGTTCAGGCTGCAAAAGTTGGTAGCTTTCAGTGAGCACCTCTTTGTTGCAGTGAAGGTGTCTGACATGCTTTTCCTCGCTGAGGTTGAGTTAGGGGAATTGTTTCCTGAAGACTCTGGGCAGATATGGCCTCCTGCTGACAGTCCTTCTCCCCATCCTCCTCCTCCGTCTTCCAGCAGCCTGCCACTGCTCATTCTCCTTATCATGCCATAGGAGGATGCAAACTGCTGCACCCATGTCTGAGAGTAAGTGGGCTGAGTAGAACCCTTGAAGTGAGAACCAAGTCCTTCAATATGTGTCACACCACTCCCTGTCACCTCCACCAACTTTAAAAAGCAGTACAAACCTCCAAACACCACTGCAAACTCAGCAGGATCCAGTAGAAGTCAATCAGCAACTAACCAGAAAGTTGTTGATTGTCCCTTTAAGTAAAGCTGGTGGCTCGTGGGGGGAGGGTGGGCAGTCCTTCCAGCTGCTGGATGCATGTTCAGCTGTGCATGTTTAATAGAGGGCATTAGCTGGAGCGTTCAGGTCGAAAATTGCGCTGATGGCATCAAATCAGCTTTACACACTGACTGACGGCATTATCTGCCTACTCTACATACTTCTGACACACGCTCCCATTGCCTGTGCTAGCGTACTTACCAAGATGCCATTCAGCATGGTCAGTGCCAGAAGTGTTAGCATGCAAGCCAGTCAGTATCTGAAAGAGAAAGATAGATTAATGTTTAGAATGGGGACCCTTCAACAGAACTCTCATGGTTAGCTGGAGAAGACCTTTAACTCGTAAAAAGATCTGAGGGGAACAGGTAAAGGTCCGGACTGCAGATAAACCAACTACTTTCACAAGGAAGCATCTAATGGGTTGAAGCAGTACAAACGGGTGTTCTATACTGGAGGAAAGGAAATAACCTGGCATCGTCCAATTTCATACATTTGAATCATACCTCCAGCCTGCTAATCATGCAGAGGCATTGCCATTGGTTCATTTGTAGTGTTGTGAGGCTTGCAAGAAAATAATAAGAATAAGAACTAGATATGTTTTTTGAGGCCGTATTTGTTGTTTTCTGTCAGTGCATCTTGGAAGAGATGGCAGAGATCTACTTACTATATGGAGCATTATTTACTTGGTTGTTCCAGCAGTCTCCTGCCATAGTTCCAGCGAGTGTGTGCCAGAATGGCCAAGTATCTGGACACCCAGAGCCCTGGATTTAACAGGGAGTTTCTAAGTGGACTCATTTGTGGGCAGAGCCTCCATCTGCCCCAAACAAGGCAAAGGGTGCAAGGTGGATGTTGGTGGAAGCCCAGGGCAGGCATTCCCAGGACGTGAGTTCCCACTACCCCAGCCCTAATGGGACAAATTGAGGGTAAGTTTGGAGGCTGGTTCACTGAGTCAGAGAAGGTATACCAGCCTCAAGAAGCACCCAAGTTGTAGTAAAAGCAAAATACTGCAGATGCTGGAAATCTAAAATAAAAACAAGACATGCTGGAAATACTTAGCAGGTCTGGCAGCATCTGTGGAGAGAGAAGCAGAGTTAATGTTTCAGGTCAGTGACCCTTCATTATTTGCCATTTCCAGCATTTCTTGTTTTAACCCAAGTTGTAGTGTTGTGCTGTGTTTCATTCTATGTAGAGCTATTAGCAGGTCAGTTATTCTTCTTAAGGATAGACACGGGCTTGATATTCAGGTACAACACCTTTATTACCTTAACCATTTACATTGTATGAGCTCTATACATTACTCAGATCCAGTCTTGTCCATGCTGCTGCATGTGCTCTGTCTGCAGGCTATGTGCTCAGTCTCTCCTTACAAAATAGTGTCTCCTCTATATACATATATGGTGATGTCATCAGTTACATCTCTTAAAGGTATGGCTACTTAAAGATGAGGTCACCACTACACTACATTACATTAGCTCCTTCTTTCAAATGTAAAGTTTCCCCCTTTTCTTTAAAAACTAGCAATTGCTCTATAGCTCCTTAATCATGCAAAGTTACATTGAACAAAACTTGGTTGGACTGAAGTTTGAAAACTTGGAGGGGAGAGGTTTCAAGCACCTCACCCTCAACATCTGAGCTTTTCCACCTGGCACCTTTCATCATTGATATATGATGTAGTCGTTAAAAAAAAATTGGGCAGGTAATCGATGAGGTCTTGATGATCTTCTCTGTGGATCTTGCAGTGTCGATCTCGGCTGTGCTCGATTTGGCTCGGCTTTTTTTTATTCATTCCTGGGATGTAGCATCACTTGCTAGGCCAGCATTTATTGCCCATCTCTAATTGCCCTTGAGAAGGTGGTAGTGAGTTGCCTTCTTGAACCATTGCAGTCCATGTGAGGCAGGTACACCTACAGTGCTGTTGGGAAGGGAGTTCCAGGATTTTGACCCTACATCTTGAGTTGTCGCAGGCATGAAGTCATCAAAGCCATCTTTGTCCCTGTCTTCTGGAATTGTTTTAGCATTGACTCTTTTGAAGAAGGTTACATTTCTCTTCACAATGTAGTTTCTAAGCTAAGATCAGGTTTCCTTTTCTCTGAATTATTGTTTTCTCTTGCTGAACCAGGACTTTGTTTCCTTCTTTTATCTCACTGTTTTCTGCATGCATCCATTGGATGTTGCCTGGGCTGGAGCATTTCAGCTATGAAGAGAGACTGGATAGGCTAGGGTTGTTTTCCTTAGAGCAGAGAAGGCTGAGCAGAGACCTGATAGAGGTATACAAAATTATGAGGGGCACTGATAGGTTAGATAGGAAGAGACTTTTTTTCTTAGCGGAGAGGTCAATAACCAGGGGGCATAGATTTAAGGTAAGGGGAAGGAGGTTTAAAGGGGATTTGAGGAAAAAATATTTCACCCAGAGGGTGTTTGGAATGTGGAACACACTGCCTGAAGGGGTGGTAGAGGCAGGAACCCTCACAATAAGAAGTATTTAGATGAGTACTTGAAACTTCATAGCATACAAGGTTATGGGCCGAGTGCTGGAAAATGGGATTAGAATAGTTAGCTGCTTGATGGCCAGCACAGACATGATGGGCCGAAGGCTGTATAAGTCAATGACTCTATGAGTGCGTGTAGGGTTGAGTAGGCGTGAATTGTGGCAGTTCACACTTTATCTGTCTTCTGACGGTGTTGATCATGATCAGATTCAATCCGTTGGCATTTTGAAAATTAGCAGATTTCCCTTGCTTCAATCTACACCATGGAACTCAGTCTGACATGTGGATCCATTGGAGGATTTTAGAGTAACTTGGATCATCCCTAGGACCAGTAGAAGGGTATCTGATCCATAGGAGAAGATTTTAAATATCAGCTTTTTCAAGTACAGTTTCTGTTTTCTCTGTAATTCGTGGAATGTCGGGGCATCCGTTATGTTGTCTCTTGCTCCTGAGTCAATTACTGCAGAGGTTGTCGAATTGACTATGAATACATTGCACATAGGCAGGCGTCGTCAGTACTTGTGGTTGTGAGCACTAAAATCTTCTCTAGTGCTGTGAATATGTAATCTTCCTTCTGGCATTTAACTCTATTAATGTCTTCTGCAGTCTTCGATTGGCAGACTCTTGCAAAATGTCCCATTTTCCACTGGCTTTACATTTCGTTCTTCTCGCAGGACAAGTTTTGTAGTGAGGATATGCACCACTGCAATGATTACGTGTTTGAAAGTCTTGATCTTCCTTGACGCACATTGACCTTTCTCTGGGTTTCCTCTGTGCCCTTGTGTTTGGTATGTCTCTCTGGTGAAATCTTCTTCTTGTGGCATTCACGGATTCAGTCGACGATCCTGACCTGGTCTCAGGGGATTCTTGTCTTATGTTATTTGCCACTTTCCCTTCTAAGACTTTGGCTTGTGTTTCACTGACTTCCAGTGTCTGCCAATATTGAGTAACCTTTGCAATTGAGTAACGATTCGCACTCTCTAAGAGCTTGCCTTCTTAGTCTTGGTGATTGGCAGGTCATAATGATCAGTTTTCTTTGTCCAGGCCTATAAAGTTGCAATTCTGGCTCAGACATCTAAGTCTCGTCATGTAGTGGTCAAGTGTCTTGCACTTATCTTGTTTTGCTTGCCTGAAGACATAAATTTTGTAGTGAGGATTGGCCTTCAGTTGAAGATAACTTGTTGGGGCATTCATCTCTGCTTTGTAACAATCGTCGGTTCCGGTGTCATTGAGTGTTTTGAGGATATTGGTGACTTTTGGGCCAGCATGGTGTAGGAGTAACGTTCTTGTTCTTGGTTGTTGATATCGAGTGTCACCATTAGGCGTGCAAACCTTGCTGGTCATTTGCTCTAGTCTGGCACTGGGTTGCTGTCCATCTCTGTAAAAGCTGAAAATACTCATAATTGTCGTGCACACATAGTGATTGCTTTTACTTAAATCTAGAATCATCAGTACAAGTCTTCCATATGTTCCTGGATTGTCTGTGTGGTATGCCTTCTCGTAAATCTTTTTTTTAAAAAAAGGCTACTGTGTTCAGGTTTGCACCCCTTTTAATAATTAATTTATGGCTGCATCATGTTTATTTTCCTTATTTCTGTGTATCTGCAAAATGTTTTCTTTTGTTCCAGCCAAGGTTTTCTCTCTGATCCAGTCATGGTTTTCTCTCCACTTTTTTTCCTGTGTTTGCTGTCGTTGGCTTTTCTTTGTTTTTCTTTTTTTTCTCCGCATCGCCAAAAAAATGTAGTGTTGTGTTGTGTTTTCTTTTTTATGTAGAGTTGTAAGCAGATCGAGTCTTCTTAAGGATAGACACAGGCTTGATTTTCAGGTTTAACACAACACTCTTTAATTACATTGTAAGACCTCTATACGTTACTTGGGTCCAGGTCTTGTCCATGTTTTACTTATTTGTTTGGCAGATGAGGGCGTGATCCCTTTGGCTATGCCAGCATTTTTGCACATCCCTAATTGCCCTTGAGAAGGTGATGGTGAGCTGCCCTCTTGAACCGCTGTAGTCCTTGCAGTGTAGGTTCACCAACAGTGCTGTTAGGAAGGGAGTTCCGGAAATTGACCCAGTGACAGTGAAGGAACCGATACATAGTCCCAAGTCAGGATGGTGTGTGGCTTGGAGGGGAATTTGCAGGTGGTGGTGTTCCCACGGATCTGATGGTAGAGGTCGTGGGTTTGGAAGGTGCTGTCTAAGGAGCCTAGATATGTTGCTGCAGTGCATCTTGTAGATGGTGCACACTTCTGTCACTGTGCATCGAGTGGAGGGAGTGAATGTTTGTAGAGTGATAAGTGATGCATTTTGGGAAGTTAAACCAGGGCAGGACATAGACAGTGAATGGCAGGGCCCTGGGGAGTGTTGTTGAGCAGAGAGACCTTGGGGTGCAAGTACATAGTTCCCTGAAAGTGGCAACACAGGCAGACAGGGTGATGAAGAATGCGTATGGCATGCTTGCCTTCATCGGCCGAGGCATTGAGTACAAGAGTTGGGACGACATGTTAGAGTTGTACATAACGTTGGTTAGGCCGCATTTGGTGTACTGTGTGCAGTTCTAGTCGCCGCACTACAGGAAAGATGTGATTAAGCTAGAGAGGGTGCAGAAAAGATTCACAAGGATGTTGCCTGGTTTGGAGGGCTTGAGTTATAAAAAGAGATTGGATAGGCTGGGTCTGTTTTCCTTGGAGCGAAGGAGGCTGAGAGGGGACATGATAGAGGTATATAAAATTATGAGAGGCATAGACAGGGTAAATAGCCAGAGTCTGTTCCTCATGGTAGGGGTGACTAGAACTAGAGGACATAGATTTAAGGTGAGAGGGAGGAGGTTTAAAAGGGATCAAAGGGGTAAGTTTTTCACACAAAAATTAGTGGGTATCTGGAATGAGCTACCAGAGGAGGTAGTGGAGGCAGGAACAGTTGCGACATTTAACAGGCATCTGGACAGGTACTTGAATGAGAAAGACATAGAGGGACATGGAATTAATGTAGGCAGGTGGGATTAGAATAGATAGACATTATGGTCAGTATGGACGCGGTGGGCCGAAGGGCCTGTTTCTATGCTGTACGACTCTATGACTCTGTGAGATGGGGGTGCCAATCAAGTGGGCTGCTTTGTCCTGGATGGTGTCGAGCTTCTTGAGCATTGTTGGAGCTTCACCCAACCAAGCAAGTGGAGAATATTCCATCACACTCCTGACTTGTGCCTTGTAGATGGTGAACAGGCTTTGAGGAGTCAGGAGATGAGATATGCATCGCAGGAATCCTAGCCTCTTACCTGCTCTTGTAGCCACGGTATTTATATGGCTTCTCCAGTTCAGTTTCTGGTCAATGGTAACCCCCAGGATGTTGATAGTGGGGGATTCAGCGATCGTAATGTCATTGAATGTCAAGGAAAGATGGTTAGATTCTCTCTTGTTTGAGATAGTCATTGCCTGGCACTTGTGTGGCACGAATGTTACTTGCCACTTATCAGCCCAAGCCTGGATATTGGCCAGGTCTTGCTGTATTTCTACACGGACTGCTTCAGTATCTGAGGAATCGGGAATGGTGCTGAGCATTGTGCAATCATCAGCGAACATCCCCACTTCTGACCTTATGATTGAAGGAAGGTTATTGATGAAGCAGCTGAAGATGGTTAGGCCTAGGACACTACCCTGAGGAACTCCTGCAGTGATGTCCTGGAGCTGAGATGATTGACCTTCAACAACCACAACCATCTTCCTTTGTGCTAGGTACGACTCCAACCAGCGGAGAGTTTTCCCCCGATTTCCATTGACTCCAGTTTTGCTAGGGCACCTTGATGCCATACTCGGTCAAGTACTGCCTTGATGTCAAGAGCAATATGATCGGGAGTAGGCTGATAGGGTGCTAATTGGCTGGGTTGGATTTGACCTGCTTTCTGTGCACAAGACATACCTTGTCAGTTTTCCACATTGCCAGGAAGGTTCCAGTGTTGTAGCTGCACTGGAACAGCTTGCCTAGGGGCGGGGCTAGTTCTGGAGCACAAGGTTTCAGTACTATTGCCGGAATGTTGTCAGGGCCCATAGCGTATGCAGTATCCAGTGCCTTTAGCCGTTTCTTGGTATCATGTGGAGTGCATCGGATTGGCTGACGATGCTGGGGATCTCAGGAGGAGGCCGAGATGGATCATCCACTCGGCACTTCTGGCTGAAGATGGGTGCAAATGCTTCAGCCTTGTCTTTTGCACTGATATGCTGGGCTCCCCGATCGTTGAGGACGGGGATGTTTGTGGAGCCTCACCGTTCTGTCGGTTGTTTCACTGTCCACCACCATTCACGACTGGATCTGGCAGGACTGCAGAGATTGGGTCTGATCCATTGGTATGGAATCGCTTAGCCCTGTCTATTGCATGCTGGCTTTGCTGTTTGGCATGCAAGTAGTCCTGTGTTGTAGCTTCACCAAGCTGACACCTCATTTTTAGGTATGCCTGGTGCTGCTCCTGGCATGCCCTCCTGCACTCTTCATTGAACGAGGCTTGCTCCCCCAGCTTGATGGTAATGGTAGAATGAGGCATATGCTCGGCCATGAGGTTACAGATTGTGGTTGAATACAAGTTTGTTGCTGATGGCCCATAGTGCCTCATGGATGCCCAGTTCTGAGTTACTAGATCTGTTTGAAATCTATCTCATTTAGCACTGTGGTAGTGCCACACAACATGATGGTGGGTGTCCTCAATGTGAAGACGGGACTTTGTCTCCACAAGGACTGTGCGGTGGTCACTCCTACCAATACTGTCATGGACAGGTGCACCTGTGACAGGTAGATTGGTGAGGATGAGGTCAAGTAGGTTTTTCCCTCTTGTTGGTTCCCTCACCACCTGCCACAGACCCAGTCTGGCAGCCATGTCCTGTAGGATTTGGCCAGCTTGGTCAGTAGTGGTGCTACCGAACCACTCTTGATGATGGACATTGAAGTCCCCCAACCAGAGTACATTTTATGCCCTTGCCACCCTCAGTCCTTCTTCCAATTGATGTTCAACATGGAAAAGCACTGATTCATCAGCCGAGGGGGTGCAGTAGACGATAATCACCAGGAGGATTCCTTGCCCATGTTTGACCTGATGCCATGAGACGTCATGGGGTCCGGAGTCAATGTTGAGGACTCCCAGGGCAACTCCCTCATGACTGTATACCACTGTGCCACCACCTCAGGTGGGTCTGTCCTTTTGGTGGGACAGGACATACCCAGGGATGATGATGGTGGTGTCTGGGACAGAGTCTGCAAGGTATGATTCTGTGAGTATGACTGAGTCAGGCTGCTGCTTGACTAGTCTGTGGGACAGCTCTCCCAATTTTGGCACAAGCCTCCATATGTTAGTAAGGAAGACTTTGCAGGGTTGACAGGGCTGGGTTTGCCGTTGTTGTTTCCGGTGCCTAAGTCAATGCCGGGTGGTCTATCCTGTTTCATTCCTTTTTGTAGGCTTTGGAGCAATTTGATATAACTGAGTGGCTTGCTAGGCCATTTCAGAAGGCATTTAAGAGTCAACCACATTGCTCTGGGTCTGGAGTCACATGTAGGCCAGACCTGGTAAGGAAGGCAGATTTCCTTCCCTGAAGGACATTAGTGAACCAGATGAGTTTTTACAACAATCGACAATGGTTTCATGGTCACCACTAGATTAGCTTTTTTTTTTAAATTCCAGGTTTATTAATTGAATTCAAATTTCACCATCTGCCATGGTTGGATTCGAACCCATGTCCACAGAGCATTAGCCTGGAGCTCTGGGTTACTAGTCTTTTGACATAGCCACTACGCCATCCACTCCCCCAGGATGCTGTGTGTGCTCTGTCTGCAGGCCGAGTGCTCAGTCTCTCCTTACAAAATGGTGTCTCCTCTATGTGTGATGTCATCAGAATCACCAGTATCCTGGTCTCTTAAAGGTAAGGTTACTTAAAGGTGAAGTCACCACTGCACTAATTACACAAGTGTGCCCCATTGTGGGAGGGATCCAACTCAGGGAAGCAACCTGGATTCTCAAAGATAAAGGCGGATTTTATTCTTTTATTTTTATCTCGGCAATATTATGGCCATGTGGTGAGGTGTGTGGGTGGTTCCCATTGTTCAACTCCCACCTGACTGCAGCAAGTGTATTTTGTTATTAGGGTTTAACCCCTTGGTGTTTTATTTATCAAATAAACTATAGCAACAGGTTTTCTTGTAAGTTTAGAACAGTAGATTAATTATTTATTGAACAATATGCCTTAACCCAAAATTGTCGCAACTGCACCCACTCACACATTCACTCGTGTGCACACACACACACAAGGAGAGACTGATAGAGAAGAAAAGGGGTATGTGGTTTGAAGTAAGGTAGGGTTTTGGGATTCATGGTAAACCTGTTGAATTTTCTCAGAGGTCAATTTCTCTTTAATTGCAGGCCTGGGGTGTTTGTAGATTTCTCTGTTGGTTGAAATTTCAGTCTGAAGACAGGGGATCACTTCCAATTCTCTATTGCACAAGGTAAAATGTAGAATTCATAGCAGGGCGTCTTTCTTTTGGCCGGCTGGATTTTCTGCAAGCTCTCAGCTCGACAGGCTTTGGTGATGCTTTGTCCTGTGTCTCTCTCCAGAGAGCTACCTTTTAAGCTAAAAGTCTGTCACATCTCACCTCTGTTGGGAGACAGAGATCTTCTTCCCTGTGGTGACCAACAATGGCTCAGGATGTGGCTACTTCACACCTTCTTTGTTCCAGAAGAACCCATTCAATTCAAAAATGTCTACTGATGGATTCAGGATGGGTGTAATTGACACCTCTTAGCTTTGGAATGTATCCTTCTGTCCTTGTCAGACAGTAAAACAGCGTGAATATACAAGGTCAGTTCTTTTGACCTTCAGTGGGCATTTTGAAGCATATTTTCCACTGTTTTAAAAGAAAAGTCCATATTTATAACTCTTCAGGTTGAGTTCTTGTATTCCCAATCACTGCACTTTACATGCGTAACAGTAAGGTACCTGGCAGCACTAAAATAGTAGTCAGGCAGCCAGGTTTCTAGCAGTGTCTGGCTCATGGGTATCTGAAATATACCGGTTTGCAGCAGGCACCTCCCAGGGAGGGAGCAGGGAAATGTATGTGAGGTGCTCTCTTACACACTCCACATACTCTGCAGGATCAGTGGTGGAGGGGATAACTGCTGGGATTGTGACTCAAGGATTATCAGGCCCATTGCTCAGAACAAGCTTTTGATAAAGGGACTGCATGGAGTCTCCTGTGGAGACCCACAAAAGCAAACGTGGACATGCTTAGCAAATTATCAATTAGCATTGGTGCAATTTGACATTAGCAATGAAAAGGATAAAAATCTGTGTACATAGCACAGGGGGGTTACTGCTAACAAGACCTCAAAATATGAATATGTATTTATAGTTGGCAAAATGCATGAGCTTCCTGTAATATTTGTTTTGGAACAGAATTCAGTTGGCTTGAATACTGTTATGACCAGGTGAGCAATATCTAGGCATCTGTTACTATATTCACCTGGTCTTATTTTAACAGGGTTTAATTTTAAACACAGTGTTTAAAGCTCCCCCTTTGTGAATCCTTGTTCATAACATTCCAATTATAAGGCAAAGAAATTAGCACAAACAGGCTTTCTCTGGTTTAAAGAAGAAAATGAAATTTAATAGACCTTAAACTTAAACTCTAATATGGTTAACGCCTACGGATATACAACACGCCCATGCTCGCATGCACATGCTATACACACGTGCAAATAGGGACAGAAAAGAGCAGAAGAAAAGATAAGCAGAACAGTTTGAGGCAATATCTTGTTACTGTTTCTTGAACTCGCTGTAGTCCTTGATTGAAGATAAGGTCTTGCGTTTCGTTGGGGCCCAGTATTCATCTTAAACCTTGTTCACGTAGGAGACTGTTCTTTCTTTGAGATTTAGTGTCTTCACAAGATTCAGTTCTGTGGGAAAGAGATGGAGGCAGGTAGACAGGAGAGGCTGTAATTCTTGCTTCAGTTCCAGGAGAGATCTTTACTCCATGAGCACATGGCTTTGTCTGCTCCAATTCCTTTGTTGGGAGTTCAAATTCAAAAAAACTCCCAGGTTGTCCAGCAGGTTAGTCATGTGACTAGCTCCTTATGTGGAACAGTCTCTCCTGCGAGGTTTGTGGATTGTACCTTAGCAGTCTCTGGAACGCTAGCTCCCCCCACCTTCAACATCTGGTAATCAAAAGTTCATTGTTGGTTGAATGAGTCAGGGCATGGCCCTTTGTCCCTTGTTCCAACACTGTCGGTTACCATGGAAATGTCTTTCGGGTCAGGGGCTTGCAATTTTAACTTTTAATGTTCATGTGGCGAAGTCATGTGTGCCTCATTCTTGGCAGGTGGGGGGTTTGCCTGACAATACTAACTTCAATAATAGCCATCTATAACCCTATAAAATGTTTTGAAATTAATGTATTTTAATACATAATAGGGAGTCCATGAAGAATCTATTCCCTCTTTAAAAGCATTGTGTTCAGATAAGTTTGGATAACTGATCATGTATGTTGTACAGTACTATTTCAGCAGAAACTATTATAAAATGAAATAAATGCACAGACCTGCCATTAAAATGAATGTAGACACAAAGTTATCTAATCAGTTCACATAGCCGATATTCCCCACATCATAATTATTATAGAGTAAATATACCCATGAATACAGGCACAGATTATGTTACAAATGCAAATAGCCTCATGATTCCGAGATTTTGATATACTTTCAGCCCACAGGGTCAGCTTAGTGTAAATCTTACAAAAGGTAAAAGTAATTGAACAAAGGCAACTGATCTGAAATGATTATGCTGGACAGACTCACTCCAGTGCTTAATTTGCTTGTTTGATAATTTTCTCTCTATAATATTTTATATATTTTTTCTCTCTCCCTCCCCTATTTGATTATTGTCTGTTGCAATGAAAAGAAGAGCTCTGTATTGTGTGGAGGATTTCTTCTCTAACCCTGCATGGTGTGAACAAGTGGGGCAAATTTAACTCCAAGGCCATCCTGTGCACAAATCATGGCATGATGTATGGGCTGTGCTTCTCTTAGTTATGAGTCCAACTTTCTACAGTCATAATTAACTGTTAATGAATATTTCACACAAAATACTGGGGCTACTTTAACCCCCAGGCTTTATTTGTATCTTGCTGGGCATCTGCTCATCTGCAATGGGTGGAAAGAGGCAACTAACCAGCTTCGAGCAGATTAAGATGTTGGGCCACGAAGGCCACCTGCCAGCACCATGGTAAACTGCCATGTTGGGGTGCGAGATTAGGGACGTTTTTCTGGTGGACGTTGGCAGGGTGGGGGAGTGGGGCTGGGGGAACTCAGGGCAGCAGGCATCCAGACTTTCCTTGTGGCACCTAGAGGAGTGCTCCTGCTCTTCCAGTGCCCATTAAGGGAGGTTTTGACCTACCTTAGAGAGCCTCCTTTGCTTCCCCATTCTGTCAGCTATTAAAATGCCATTGAGATTGTTGTATGATCACCTTAAGACTTATGTCCCTTTAAGAACTCAGTATTCTAATGAGCTAAGTACCAGGATGTACTTACAGGATGTAAGCCAAAGTCACTCTGCAACTGTAACACCCGAGACAAAGATTCTGTCAATAGTTTTCTCTGTATTGTATGTACTAGTTTAGCTGT
The DNA here is from genome assembly GCF_036365525.1 of Heterodontus francisci. Lineage (NCBI taxonomy): Eukaryota > Metazoa > Chordata > Chondrichthyes > Heterodontiformes > Heterodontidae > Heterodontus > Heterodontus francisci. The sequence continues at coordinate 123,266,781 of NC_090374.1, forward strand.
TAATAAACCTTCTAGAAATCTTCAACAAACTGAAATCCACAGACCTCATTGTGTCGCTTCAGATAACAATGAAACCCATGACAGAGGTCCTAATAAGATCATATCAACTACCGCAGAGGGTATGCATCATGACATGGATTGAGGAAAAGCTGGCTACATTTAAGAAACATTACCAGACAAAAAACAAGCAGGAAGAACTGAAAGGTTTTGTCTAAAGAATGAACCTCCAAGAAACAAGCAATACCCCACAGAGAACAGGCTGACTACTCATAGGCTGCAGTTAATGAGTGCCGAGAGTAGCAGAGACCACAACTGCATAACGTGGGGAAGCCCTATGAGATTTTTCAAATGAGATGTACACTGTTAAGCACAGCAGCTTAGACTAGGCAAGGATCTCAGTTCAACTGGATTTAGCCTCTGTTGTACTTAGCAAGCCTCTCAGAAACTGAGCATGGAAAAGGCAGCAATTACTGAGAACAGGTTTGCTTGACATAATTACCCAATACAGTATCCATAGCATCTTTGCTGTATAACGAGACCACAATAATAAGGCTGCAAAATTGGGTTCCATAGCGCCTGTAGTTTCAGCACTATGGGCGCCACTTTGGTACCAAAATGGCATGCGGATCTTATGCACAGACTTCCGGCGCAGTCCATAGCAAACGCCATCATGGTGACAGCATTAGCATGGGCGTTAGGAGCATGCACCTGAAGTATGGAAGGTAGGCAGATCATGGCGTCATTCAGTGTCTAGCACTGATTTGACATCAGCACTGCCATTTTTGATCCCGGAGCGCCAGCTATTGCCTTCTCTTATACGCACACAGCTGAACATGTGTTCAGCAGCAGGAAGGACCCACACCAGTGCTTTTTTTTTAATTCATTCATGGGATGTGGGGGTCGCTGGCCAGGCCAGCATTTATTGTTCATCCCTAATTGCCCTTGAGAAGGTGGTGGTGAGCTGCCTTCTTGAACTGCTGCAGTCCATGTGAGGTAGGTACACCCACAGTGCTGTTAGGAAGGGAGTTCCAGGATTTTGACCCAGCGACAGTGAAGGAACGGCGATATAGTTCCAAGTCAGGATGGTGTGTGACTTGGAGGGGAACTTGCAGGTGGTGGTGTTCCCATGTATTTGCTGCCCTTGTCCTTCTAGTTGGTAGAGGTCGTGGGTTTGGAAGGTGCTGTCTAAGGAGCCTTGGTGCATTGCTGCAGTGCATCTTGTAGATGGTACACATAGCTGCTACTGTGCGTCGGTGGTGGACAGAGTGAATGTTTGTAGATGGGGTGCCAATCAAGCGGGCTGCTTTGCCCTGGATGGTGTCGAGCTTCTTGAGTGTTGTTGGAGCTGCACCCATCCAGGCAAGTGGAGAGTATTCCATCACACTCCTGACTTGTGCCTTGTAGATGGTGGACAGGCTTTGGGGAGTCAGGAGGTGAGTTACTAGCCTCTGACCTGCTCTTGTAGCCACGGTATTTATATGGCTACTCCAGTTCAGTTTCTAGTCAATGATAGCCCCTAGGATGTTGTTAGTGGGGGATTCAGTGATGGTAATGCCGTCGAATGTCAAGGGGAGATGGTTAGATTCTCTCTTGTTGGAGATGGTCATTGCCTGGCACTTAAGTGGCAAGTAACATCCGCGCCACACATCAGCCCAAGCCTGGATATTGTCCAGGTCTTGCTGCATTTCTACATGGACTGCTTCAGTATCTGAGGAGTCACGAATGGTGCTGAACATTGTGCAATCATCAGCGAACATCCCCACTTCTGTCCTTATGACTGAAGGAAGGTCATTGATGAAGCAGCTGAAGATGGTTGGGCCTAGAACACTACCCTGAGGAACTCCTGCAGTGATGTCCTGGAGCTCAGATGATTGACCTCCAACAACCACAACCATCTTCCTTTGCGCTTGGTATGACTCCAGCCAGCGGAGGGTTTTCCCCCTGCCTCCCATTGACCTCAGTTTTGCTAGGGCTCCTTGATGCCATACTCTGTCAAATACTGCCTTAATGTCACTCTCACCTCACCTCTTGAGTTCAACTCTTTTGTCCATGTTTGAATAAAGGCTGTAATGAGGTCAGGAGCTGAGTGGCCCTGGCGGAACCCAAACTGAGCGTCACTGAGCAGGTTATTGCTAAGCAAGTGCCGCTTGATGGCACTGTTGATGACACCTTCCATCACTTTACTGATGATTGAGAGTAGGCTGATGTGGCGGTAATTGGCCATGTTGGACTTGTCCTGCTTTTTGTGTACAGGACATACCTGGGCAATTTTCCACATTGCAGGGTAGATGCCAGTGTTGTAGCTGTACTGGAACAGCTTGGCTAGGGCCGCGGCAAGTTCTGGAGCACAGGTCTTCAGTACTATTGCCGGAATATTGTCAGGGCCCATAGCCTTTGCAGTATCCAGTGCCTTCAGTCGTTTCTTGATATCACGCGGAGTGAATCGAATTGTCTGAAGTCAGGCATCTGTGATGCTGGGGATTTCAGGAGGAGGCTGAGATGGATCATCAACTCGGCACTTCTGGCTGAAGATTGTTGCAAATGCTTCAGCCTTATCTTTCGCACTGATGTGCTGGGCTCCCCCATCATTGAGGATGGGGATATTTGTGGAGCCACCTCCTCTAGTTAGTTGTTTAATTGTCCATCACCATTCACGGCTGGATGTGGCAGGACTGCAGAGCTTAGATCTGTTTCTAAGGTTAGTTACTGATTAAATTCTACCTGCTCTGCTTGGGTTTGTCAAGTTTCCAGAGTTCCTCAAAGTTGGTGAGGTTGACTCGGAGTGGTCCTACTCGTGGAAAAGGCCTTGGTTCTGACTTCAAGGGTTCTGGTCAGACCACAAGCTCCCAGTCATGAGTACTATAATTGCAATGTCCCTTGGCCTGCAGCATGAGAAAGAGATCGAGCAAAGATAGCACAGAATAGAACAAGCTACTTACAAAGTGAGGGGGGGTGGGGTAGTGGGGGGGGAAGGGCTCCCAGCAGGAGGTCCTATCCACCTAGGGTTTTCTGGGAGCATTTCTGTTACCTCCACCTAAGGCAGGAGCAGTGTGTGCATCATCTGTGTTTTACAAAGGAGGTAGTCACAGAACTCTGCAGCATCTTGCAGCCAGACCTGCAGCCTCAGAGCAGGGCAAGGACAGTGCTGCCAGTAGCTGTGACGGTGACTGTGGTCATGAATTTCTTCACGTAAGGATCCTTCCAGGCTGGAGCAGATGACATTTGTAACATCCTCCAGTTCACCGTCCACTGCTGCATAAGAGAGGTGACAAATGCACTTTATGCCAGGGGAGGATATAGTGTTCTTTTGGGTAATATTCACTATCATGGCAGCAGTCATGATGCTGCTATTCTGTGCCATTCTGCTGTTCCTTCAGTATTTGAGTTACCACGTCAAACCAGAGTGTGGCTTCTGGGCGACAAGAGCTATCCACTTAACATCTGGCTCATGACTCTGCTGCACAACCCAATCACGCATGGCCAATGAGAACCATGCTGTCACACGAAACATCATTGAGCAGACCATTCAGGTGCTCGAGCAACAGCACCACTGGCTGGACTGCACTAGAGCAGCCCTGCAGGAGTTCACCGTTGTGTGTCTAGATTCATGGTGGTCTGCTGTATCCAGAATACCTTGTCATCATGAGGGCACAGTCCTTGCCACCAGGGATATGGTGGGCAGCTCAGGAGCAGGAGGGGGTGGGGAGGTGACTTTCCAGCTGAGCTGTCTGTGATCGCCTCATCCGACTACGATTCCATGACCACAACCCCAAATCCCCATTTAACAACAGTCCCACATAACTCTATGACCTTTACATTCCTCTGTTACTGATCATCACAGTGATCTCTTGACCACAATGCTGAAATAAAAGCCACCATAAAACAAATATTCCAAATAACTTCATAAATCAAACCATCCAATATTCCATACAAAAATAAACTAATCACCCTTTTGCATTCCCTTAGTGCCTTTCTTGCGGGTGCCTTTGCCTGTCCTAGTGCTCCTACTCATAGCTACCCCAGTGTCTGCAGCACGGCTGGGTGAAGGCTGCTGATTTTCACTGGAGGAGATTGCGGAAGGCCTTACAGGATGCCCTTGAGCAGCTCTGAGCCTAGAAGGTCCAGCTTCAGACTCATCATCTTGGCACGGACAGCAGCAATATGGGCTGGCTGACAGGCAAAAGCAAGGGCACTGAGGGAATGGCAGGGGTGGGAACATGAACACTGTCATCCTGAGCTAGGACAGCAGGTTCATGCTCCATGGAGCCAGTGCCGCTCCCCCAGGATAGCGCCTCAGCAATCCTAGCAATCTGCTGGAACACAGATTGCTGGACTGCTATGACAGCCTGCGTGCCTCTTTGTTGCACAGCCATGATGGCAGCTGACTGAGCCTGCATGGCAACAAGCTGAGAATTCATGACCTCAGTCTGAGCTTCCATTGCTGCACTCAGGTATTGCATGGCTTCTGCTTGTACTGTAATGGAAGCTGAGACATTAACTATCAGACGCTGCATCACCACTAGGTCTGCAAGTGTTGTCAAGGAGTTGGTCAGCACTTCCGGGCTGGAAAGGATGGGCTTCACATTGTGCATGAAGCCCTGTGCCCCACTGGTGCTAGACTCTTCTATGCTCCTTGACAGTTACAACAGGTTTTCTGGCAGGCCTGCCAATGCATCAAGCATTTCTGTGTCCATTCCCATAAGCCTTTTCCTCTACACTGCCCATAGACATCCTCATCTGAGTCCTCTGCAGTAGAACTTGTGTATGACCTCGACCCACAAAAAGCTGGCACCTGTTCTATTCTTTCCCCCTTCCTGGCTGCAGGCCATTCGTGCCCCATGATTCACTACTTGCAGATCCTGCCTCTATGTTGCCCTCTAAAGTATGTGCAGTGCCAATATCTGAACTGGTAGCTGTAAAATTGAGGTCAAGTGACAGTGTTTCTTCTTCATCAGACTCTTATGCCTCTCGGACTTTACACTTCTGCACCAGTGCTTGATCAGGTGGAAGTTCTTGGATATCTGGAAAAGGAAAGGCCCAATGGTAGGATTGGGATGAAGGAATCAGAGGAAAGCAAGAGGTGCATTGTTGCACCGTCTGCAGATTACAACTCGAAAAAGGATAGTGGGATGAGAATGAAGTGGGATGTGAGAAGGTGCATTACTTAGGAACATATCACCATCTTTGATGGTTTCAACCCCACTACTGGTCACAGCCCTAGTCGTGGCCACCATCTCCTCCATGGGGCTAAAGACATGCAGCCACACCTGTCCCCAGAAGTTAGGTGCTGCTGCCTACAGTTATGAGCCACCTTGTCCTACATGAGACATGGATGTGTATCAGTGAGCGTGGTGTAGTGTGTTTGGGTAATGTGCCGGTCACAGTTGAATAGCTGGCAATGTGTGCAAGTCGAGAGATCTGGATGTGAGGTTCAACAGTACTAAGTGTGAGAGGGTGAGGTGAGGCTATGAAGGTCAGCTCTGAGCCATGATTGATAAAGACTGCTAGTAGGTGAATGAAGGGGGGTGTGGTAAATAGAACAGTGTGTGAGACTAGTGGTTCATTTGTAAGGATGTGGTATTTGAAGATGAATTCACTGACCTTGATCGCTCATGTGAGGTCATGAAATTTCTTCCAGCATTTCAGGTCCAGATCCTTGGGGATAGACTGCTGACATTGAACACAAAAGCTATCTGCTCCCACTGACTTCCCAGTATCTTTCTGGATATAGGACCTCTCTCCTCCTGTCCATCTCCTACATCAAGGCCTCCAGTGCTACATCAAAGTACATTGGAGCACCTTCTCGACTCTTTTACAGCATTTCCTCTCCTCTTCCTACACAGAGTATCTTTTGTAAATAGTTCCAGCACATGCAGAATACTCTTCATAATTAAGAGGTGCAGACTAGCTTTAAGTGGTGCCTAGCTTCCTTTGAACTTGGGCCCTCTGCTGAGGCATGCAAGCACTCAGCAGCATACTCACTACTGGGCTGTATGCCACTGTCATTTAAATTATCAGGCAGCACCAAACTGTGTGCTGCCTGCAGCACAATGAACAGGTGCATTGTGATCCCAGCACCTGTTTTCTGGCCTCATACATTTTTTTCCTTTAAGAGTTTTAAGAGTTTAGAAGTACTGAACGACTTGTTTGACATTGGTGCTTGTTTAAGGCAAATTGCAGTCTGCAGACTGTATTTGTGAGCTCTGCATTGTGCTCTAGCCAGAAAACAGCAAACAGCCAAGTGCTAGTTTAATATTAACATTAGGACAGAGCTGATGGGTTAGATGATTCTCTGCTAACACTAAATTGATTAAAAATGAAGCTTAAAACATTCCAGTTCTAATGGATTACCAGGGAAATTCTTCGATTTTACTTCACATTAATTGCAGTGATATTGCTGTCAATCTGAAACCTAAATTCAATTTAGCTGATTTACATTTGAGTTACGCTGTGCAGTTTGCACTAATGTGAAACCAGAACCACTTTATGTTGACACAGCATAACTGTCCTATAACCTTGCAATGCTGAAGTCTACAGAAGTGGGGAGAGAAATATCTTGTGAGTTGTTGGTAACAGTACAATGGATAGATGGCCGTGGAAATAAAAGCTTTCTTGCAGGTTCCAAGTTGTCAATTAATAAGACAACATATATTTGGCAACCTTGTTTCAACCTGATTTAAAGCTATCAATAATCCAATGTGTTAGGAGTTGAAGTTGTACCTTGTAACCTTTCTGTAACTGAACACTGAAATAATTGATCAACATCTGGGGTAATAAATCAAAAAGAACGAAATTTGTCTGCGTGTTTGTATCATCCAAATGACTGATAAAACGGATAGGTTTAGATACAAGGCACTAACAGCAAGGCATTCATTTTGAAATTCTATTAATTACAATGTCTTAATCACTAATCAATTGATTATTTGTTGCACTTCTAATGGGTTGAAATTGCTCTCAGCAATATTCGTCACAAATCTTCATAACAAATATTTTACCATATTCATCTGTGCATTATATAACACATTTGTTAATCCATTTCAAGTTAATATTGAAACAGTACATAGTCTTTTTTTTTAAGGAAATCACCACCATTTCCATTACAAATATTGTAGAATGGAATTTCACCCCATTAATATCCTTTCAAACATTATAATTTTTCAAAAATCATTTCTTGCAAAAAATGCAAAACTTCTTTCAAACAAATTTCTAGATTTTCATAATAGGGAAGATAAATGTATAGATTTTTTATGGTAATTTCTGAATCTAAGTGAACATAGGTAACAACATTTTCTATAAAGAGTTGAAAGTGGAGGAAAGGAGGAGTTTATGGGCAGCTTTTAAGAGATGCCAAACATTTTTCCATTTCTTGTTTATTTCTGTAACTTCCAGAAAATTACAACCTTTTTTTAACACATGTGGATCCAGGAAACAAAGTGAGGCTTTGCTAATTGCTCAGGAATCAGCAAGATGGGCAAAGTGGAGGAAATGCAAGGAATGGCAATCCTTCCTATTTTACTTCATGGCTATAATGCTGCTGTCAGGAAGGGATTTCTAATTAGAAAAGTGAGTGCAGATGGCGGTCCGGAATACACTGAGAACATTTGCTCAATGATTAGCTGAAGGTTAGACTTAGTGGGTGGGCAGCACTGGCTCTCACTGGGCTTTCAAAGCATGGCCATTCATGGCCAACCTCAGACAGTAACCAGTTTATTTATTTAAATAACAAACATCCAGCCCTGAAACAAGTGCAGCAGCAGAGGGCACATCCTGAATAGGATGAGACAGTGTCTTTACTGCAGCCCACCCACATAGCCTCAGACATGTTTCATAGGTGACTTGCAACAAGGAAATGCCAGTATGCATTCACACATCAGTTAGAAAAAAAGTCACTAAATGGTTGTTATACCACAGTCAGTTCCTGTTCACTGAATGTCCACAATGTTTTATTTGCTTTTGATAAATATTCACTTCAAAGGAATTCTCACTGAAAAATTAGTGTGTTGTCTAGTAGAATAATCTTTTTTTGCAATCTTTTCTCCTTTTCATGAGTTAATTCCCAAGATCTTTGGTCAGGTAGACAGCATAAACCTGTCTCGGGATATTTTCAATGCCTCGCCTTGGCCAAACCACCAACAAGTTGGCAAAAGCAGTGCAGGAAAGACCCCACCTCCTCCCAGAAACACTTCCTGTCTATGCCCAGGACAGGCGAAGCACCCCCTCCAAGGAAATGGAAATGTGATTATTATACAAGACTGGTTTTGATGGTAGATTTTGTTAGTTACTGTCCACATCTCTAACATTATAAACAATCCTTTATTTTTAATGTCCATCCATACAGAAGAGTGTATTGTAAAAAATATCAGTACTGAAGTATTAACAGACTCCAGCTTAAGTAAACATGATCTGTACACGTAGCTTTAAGAGCCATTGTGTAGTAAATATCGGGCGATTCCAAATCTCTTCCCTTTTCTTTTCTCTATTGACGATGATAACTCAGACTAATGTATGGTTCTATATGCACCTTGCCACGTGCGCATTTCTTCATTTGTAACTATACGTACTAAGTGTTCACAGGATATTTGACTATTGGGAACAACTAAAAAAAAACCATCATACAGCTAGCTCCAGCCCTCGTCTAACATCAACACACAAGAGTGCACTTTCCAACAGGAGTGATTAATTCGGAGATTACTGATTTATCCATTCTCTAATCTAGGGACACAGATGAATTACTTTATCCCCACCAAGTCTTCATCACAGACCTCCTGGCATAGGTGACTCAGTACGATATTGATTGGTACACTGAACCATTGTGGGAGCAAAACTGATGTAGAATTTTAAAACTCAAGAATAGTGTTTTGAAGAATTACGCATAATTGTCACTAAGTAAGGGCCGACTTTAACCTGGCCATGGATTTTCCGGCCTTTTAAGGACTGGGTTAGAGGCGAGAAGGCTGGCAAAATGATGTGAGAAGGCATCGGCTGATGTGCCCGACACCGTCCCACCACCATGCCATTTTGCCAGCAGCTGGAAAGAAGGCAGATGGCCCATCTAGCCAGAGCCCAATTGAGCCAATTAAGTGGCCAAATGAGGACCTCTTTCCACCTCTGCTGGCATTTTACCAGCGGCAGGGGGCACTCTGCCATGTGAGGAGATTACCAGGTAAACCCTGGCAGCCATGCAGAGGCCTCCAGGATGGAAGAGCCCTCCTTTTTGAGAACTCTTTGGTCCATGAAACCTACACCCCCCCCCCCCCCCCCCCACCTCCAACCTTGCCAGGGCCTGTCTGACTGGCCCTGGCACCCCAGACCACATACCCCTGGTGTTGAGGGCACACGTGCATCGCTGTGTCCTCTTCCTCCAGGTGCAGCCCCTGTATTGGCCACTGCTCCTAGTGATGCTGCCCAGGCTGCTGAGCTGCCCTCTTTAATTGGACGGTAGCCCCGGCAGCAGCTACTGTATTGACTGCAACTTGTAAAATGTGGCCCTGGATCCTGCTGCCTGCCGAAGCGGGGTTGTCCCCCACCTCCGGACCCGGCAGCAGAACCCCTGCCAAATCAGAAAAATCCCGGCTCTGAAGTGGGTTTCAGTGAATGGTGGGATGGGGAGTAGGGTGAGTGCAAAATGCACTTGCAGGCCTAAATATTGTGCACTGGGTATATTAACTCTTGGGCCATATTTAAATACCGCCAATCCACTTCTTACCCAGAATGGGTGTAAAGAGGATGCACAGCAGCAGGTGGTGGGTGCAAATCAGCCTCCATACGGGTTCTAGCTAAGTGCCAGAGACAAGTTTTGGGACGGTCCCATAGGCAGGATGGGAGGGAGTCCAGTGTTGGAGATATTACAACTTTCTTTGTGGGGACCAGAGGAGCACTCCTTTTTCTTCATTCATGGGATGAATTCCTAATTTGCCCTGAGAAGGTGGTGGTGAGCTGCCTTCTTGAACCCCTGCAAGCCATGTGGGGTTGGTACACCCTCAGTGCTGTTGGGAAGGGAGTTCCAGGATTTTGACCCAGCGACAGTGAAAGAAAGGCAATCTAGTTTCAAGTCAGGATGGTGTGCGGCTTGGAGGAGAACTTTCAGGTGGTGGTGTTCCCATTCATCTGCTACCCTTGTCCTTTTAGGTGGTAAAGGTCGCAGGTTTGGAAGGTGCTGTCGAAGGAGACTTGGTGAGTTGCTGCAGTGCATCTTGTAGATGGTACACACTGCTGCCACTGTGCGTCGGTGGTGGAAGAAGTGAATGTTGAAGGTGGTGGATGGAGTGCCAATCAAGTGGGTTGCTTTGTCCTGGATGGTGTCAAGATTCTGGAGTGTAGTGAGCTGCACTCTTTCAGGCAATTGGAGAGTATTCCATCGCTTTCCTTCACTGTTACTGGGTTGAGATCCCAGAACTCCCCTCCTAACAGCATTGTGGGTGTACCTACACCTCATGGACTGCAGCGGTTCAAGTAGACAGCTCACCACCACCTTCTCAAGGACAATTAGGGATGGGCAACAAATGCTGGCCTTGCCAGTGATGCTCACATCCCACAAAAGAGTAAAAAATAAGTCACACTCCTGACTTGTGCCTTGTAGATGGTGGACAGCCTTTGAGGAATCAGGTGGTGAGTTCCTTGCCACAGAATTCCCAGCCTCTGGCCTGCTCTTGTAGCCACAGTACCTATATGGCTGGACCAGTTAAGTTTTGGGTCAATGGTAATCCCCAGGGTGTTGGCTGATTTATGGCAAAGTACTTACTTGAAGAGCCTCCTCTGTGTACAGACCTGCTTCTGCCCAGCGGGATTCCTCACTCAGGCCCCAGTTAAAGTGCCAGCTGGGTCCTGTTGATGTCATACGTTCCGACAGTCAACTGACCATGCCAAAGCCCATGACAGTCAAATTTGAAATGGGCAGGAATGGAGCAGGGAATTGAGCCGCTCCATTTTAACAGCTTTTCCACTCCATCCACAGCCAGGGGAAAGATAAAATTCCTCCACCCACACCCCAGCCCACCCCAGGAACCCACAGCTTAAAGTTTTACTTTTAAAGGAATGGCTACTGTAAATGTACAAAGAAGAGATTTGTTATTTATTGCTGCTTGCATTCAAGATGTAAAGGACATGATAGCAAAATTTGTTTTGCAAGCTATACCTTAGTGATTTTGAGTTGGATTTCCCACTCAGATAGGCTCACCGCCACCAAGTGTGGATCATACTGGGACTTCTGGCACTGCTCCAACCTGAATCTTTTTCCCAGGATGGGGAGGGAGAGGTGTGGGTAGAGGTGATCATTAAAAATGCAGAGGAGATTGGAAATTCTTTTGCCAAGCAAAGGGAGTCTGCCAACGCTGGATATCAGAATTCAGCAATGCACCATGAACAAGATGAGGCACAATTAAGGGGGGTTGGGCAGGGTTGAGAGGGGGAGTGTAAAAGCACCCAAGGATTTCAATTACAAATTAACAGAAGGTTTAGAATGAGCTGCTGGTTCCTTTGTTCTCCTTATGGGGACAGAAGAGAAGTTGAGGTGGCCACTACTTTGACCTCTCCTTCCATCAGGGCCATCAGCGAGCTTTCCACCTCTGATCCAGCATCAACTACCACCCCTTTAGTGTCACCCTAGATCGATGGTACTGCAGCAGGACAATAGGGAAATCAACCTGTTTCCCCAGCCCTGCCCCCATCAGCAATCATATTCAGCAGAACATTTAATGGTCACTTGGCAAGTTCTGTGCTGGGCTGGGGAGGAAAATTGATGACACCAATTTCTGAGAAACCTTCCCACCATGTTTTCCCTCTTCTCTACTGTTACACCATCCAATGTCAGGTAGCACAGCAGAGGAAAATCCAGTTCTCTCACCCAAAAAACATTACCTTTCATTGTCTAATTAATTCTTAAGAGTAAATACTGTGAGGTGGAGCGCCGTAGGTTGGAAACATAGGTGGAGAATTTTTTCTTTTTTGGAAACCACGCTGCTGACTAACATGAGTCTCATTTCATATCTGTGGCCTGTGCAAATTGGACCCACACCATAATTTTGGGCCTGGAAATATCCACTTCATTGCACACACCACATTGGAAAATTGTGCCCTCCCAGTCTGTGATTTTCCAACCATTGAAATGAATAGACGGAAAATGATGGGCTGAGATGTGTAATTTCCTAATAGGTGTTCCCAGAGTACATCGGGACCACTGAGGTAAAAAGTCCCAGCCCACGTGTTTTCTGTAATAGCTTCTGCTGCATAGCACAGCTCACATATATAAAGCAGGCACCTGAGTTTTTATCTGTCTTGGCCTTTTAGAATTGACTTAAAGGTTTGCTACAGTTTTTGGCATTCAGTTGGCGAGCTCAATTACCTTGGGATTATCTGCACTTTTATTGATATGTTACATCTGCTGCACCAAAGATTTCCTCAGGGATTCTCCCGATTGGCTATCGTAACATAGAAACATAGAAAATAGGAGCAGGAATAGGCCATTCGGCCCTTCAAGCCTGCTTCGCCATTCGTTATGATCATGGCTGATCATCCAACTCAGTAACCTGTTCCCGCTTTCCCCCCATATCCTTTGATCCCTTTCGCCCCAAGAGCTATAGCTAACTCCTTTTTGAAAACATATAATGTTTTGGCCTCAACTGCTTTCTGTGGTAGCGAATGCCACAGGTTCACCACTCTCTGGGTGAAGAAATTCCTCCTCAACTCAGTCCTGAAAGGTTTACCCCGTATCCTTAGATTATGACCCCTGGTTCTGGACTCCCCCACTATCGAGAACATCCTTCCTGCATCTACCCTGTCAAGTCCTGTCAGAACTTTATAGGTTTCTGTGAGATCCCCCCTCACTCTTATGAACTCCAGCGAATATAATCCTAACCGACTCAATCTCTCCTCACACGTCAGTCCGCCATCCCAGGAATCAGTCTGGTAAACTGTCGCTGCACTCCCTCGATAGCAAGAACATCCTTTCTCAGATAAGGAGACCAAAACTGCACACAATATTCCAGGTTTGGCCTCACCAAAAAGGCCCTATATAGTTGCAGCAAGACATCCCTGCTCCTGTACTCAAATCCTCTCGCTATGAAGGCCAACATACTATTTGCCCTTTTTACCGCCTGTTGCACCTGCATGATTACCTTCAGCGACTGGTGTACGAGAACACCCAGGTCTCGTTGCATATTCCCCTCTCTCAGTTTATAGACTTTCAGATAATAATCTGCCTTCCTGTTTTTGCTGCCAAAGTGGATAACCTCACATTTATCCACATTATACTGCATCTGCCATGCATTTGCCCACTCACTCAACTTGTCCAAATCACCCTGAAGCCTCTCTGCATCCTCCTCACAACTCACCCTCCCGTTCAGTTTTGTGCCATCTGCAAATTTGGAGATATTATATTTAGTTCCCTCATCTAAATCATTAATATATATTGTGAATAGCTGGGGTCCTAGCACCAATCCTTGCGGTACCCCACTAGTCACTGCCTGTCACTCGGAAGAAGACCCGTTTATTCCTACTCTTTGTTTCCTGTCTGCCAACTAATTTTCTATCTATCGCAACACACTACCCCCAATCCCATGTGCTTTAATTTTACACGCTAATCTTTTATGTGGAACTTTGTCGAAAGCCTTCTGAAAGTCCAAATAAATCACATCCACTGACTCCCCCTCATCAACTCTACTAGTTACAACCTCGAAGAATTCTAGTAGATTTGTCAAGCATGATTTCCCTTTCGTAAATCTATGCTGATTCTGTCCGATTCTACCACTGTTCTCCAAGTGCTCTGCTATAAATCTTTGGCAATGGACTCTGGAATTTTCCCCACTACCGACATCAGGCTGACTGGTCTATAATTCCCTGTTTTCTCTCTACCTCCCTTTTTAAATAGTGGGGTTACATTAGCTACCCTCCAATCTGTAGGAACTGTTCCAGGGTCGATAGAATCTTGAAAGATGACCACCAATGCATCCACTATTTCTTGGGTCACCTCTTTAAGTACTGTGGGATGTAGATTATCAGGTCCAGGGGATTTATCGGCCTTTAATCCCATCAATTTCCCCGACATCATGTCTCTAATAATACTGATTTTCTTCAGTTCCTCCCTCTCACTAAACCCTGTGTTTCCCGACATTTTTGCGATGTTATTTGTGTCCTCATTTGTGAAGACAGAACCAAAGTATGCATTTAGTTGGTCAGCCATTTCTTTGTTCCCCATAATAAATTCCCCTGTTACTGACTGTAATGGACCTACATTTGTCTTCCTTTGCTAACTCAGTGGAAGATTGGTGGACAACCCTGTGCGGAACTCCCACCGAAGTCATGATGGCCAATTGAGAAAATCCTTGAGTAAATTCCCAATGCTTAATTTTTTTTCATTGTTGGAAAATAAGTCTTAAATAAAAATCCTGCAGCAACAAAGTGTTTAGGGTAGGAATTCATTTGGAGGTTTCATGGGGTTTCCTGTGTTGAAGGAATCAAGAAAGACCACCCCTGAGACATTATGTACACATCTGTTCTTATCCTAGAACCCTTGTTTATTCACCCAAGCAGCCCTTCTTGTGCACCTCAAAAAAGACCCACCTTTGGTATATCAACTGCAACCATCCTGTAGACCAGCTGTTACCACCAGGATGGCCTTTTATTTATTTTTTTTATTTAGAGATGCAGCACTGAAACAGGCCCTTCGGCCCACCATCAACCACCCATTTATACTAATCCTACATTAATCCCATATTCCTACCACATCTCCACCTTCCCTCAATTCCCCTACCATCTATCTATACTAGAGGCTATTTACATGGCCATCCTTCAGATCTATTAGGTCTTTGGCTGTGGGAGGAAACCAGAGCACCTGGCGGAAACCCACACGGTCACAGGGAGAACTTGCAAACTCCACACAGGCAGTACCCAGAATCGAACCTGGTTCGCTGGAGCTGTGAGGCTACAGTGCTAACCACTGCGCCACTGTGCCACCCCTTTTCCTTGCATGTTACTGCATTAAATGGATCTTTTCAAAACATCGCCATAGACATAAGCCAAATCTGTGCACAGATACGTTCAGTAAGTGACAGGGCCTTTGTTTGCAAGAGGTAGCCTATTCATCAGTCATCCTGTGGAATGAGGCATCTGCTTGACAGGACACAGAACTTTTCCCAAGAGCATAAAGCAACATAGATGTACCCATCTGACCTTGCTCCTCTACAATCACCACTTGCTCCTGTTGCCTGTGCACTCTGCCTCAGTCGGTGGTGCTTCCTCAAGCTCACTAACTGCATCCTCAGGGATGCGTATACAGTGTCTAGAAACTTCAATAAGAGGGGTGTACATTGATGCACAGTGCTGCCTTGTTCTTTGCCATCGGCAATGCTGTTAGGCTCCGACTCCAGATCCTCAATGACAGAAAAGGAATCAACTGGAACACTGCCTCCCCGACGCCTCTTCAAATAGGACTTCCATTGCAAGATACTGTGTGAGTATGTATGCCCTTGAGGGAATTAATGCAAAGGGGGCAAGACCTGAGAACAGGGTGGTACTATACTTGAGCTTACTGAAAATCTGCTGCTTCAGCTTTCTTCATCCCCTTAATGCTCTGATATAGCAAGATTGTCAAAATAACCTCCTCCATTGCAGTAAAGGGCCAATGGTTTGTTCGCCTTTCTCCAGTTCAGATATGTTCCCTTGAATTTGGTGCTGTCTTCTTCTGCAAGCAGAATAGTCACCTTCAGATCCTATAGTAACAGACAAATAATCAGTATGAAGACCAACTTATACATCAGTAAACTATCAGGGATTATGCAGTTAGGTTATGTTACAGTATGTAAAACTCTTGGAAGATGAGATTGTTGCAATGTTATCAATTGCACTTTGTATCCTGAATGTGTACTGTGCTGGGGTAGGGGCATGCATGACATGCAATTAAAGAACATGTGTGAGGGCTTCCAATGGATGAATCTTTAAATTTGGAGCATGTTGACAGACAACACTTTATGAAGCAATCTTGGGCCTTTGCACTGGTAAATGGTACTGTTTTTAATTTTATCAGCCCATCCTCCTGCTCCGAGTCCTGCAGATACTGTACACACTGTTGAGCCACACTGCCACCTCCTAACAAGCAGGGTACATTGCTATTCTGTAGGGAGGATGCCTTATAAGAACCACCCTCCTCATACCCACCTCACGCAATAGAAGGCCCATTTGTTACATGCCCATGGAATCCATTGCATGTTTTCACATTGGGCTTTCCTTCATTTCACTTATGATTGACAATTCTTTCCTCTTTCCTCTGTCTTGACAAAGGCTAACAAGTATTTTAAATCCATTAAGAGCCTATGTAAAGGTTGATCGATACTTCCATATGTGGCCCCTGGCCACATGTATTTAATTTTGAGCTACTTGCTAGATTTTTCACATTCTCCATTAAGCTGGATCAAACCATGTTGAAACCTGATGCTAATTATTCAAATAAGTTAACCACAGAAGTAGCAGCTCAGTGTCCTTTCAGTGAGTAGCTGCCATTCCAGCTCGACTTCACCAGGATTGCAAAACTGGCCCCTGAATGCAATAAGAATTCATTGTAACTGCTTTTTTTTATATAGTGCACTGCCAATTCTGTACAACCTTACTCGATGGGTTATCTTAGAGGTGTGATGCTTTAGGAGCAAAATAGAATAAAAAGCAGACCTGATAACACCTGCTATAAAGTTGTTCAGTCACTCTTTAACCAGTAATATTGGCATGTAAGGGTTAGAAATAGTGTGTAAATTTACAGTGCCAAATACAGCTATAATGTAAACAAATTTGAAGTGCAACTGAAAGAGCAAGATGCAGAAAGGCCAGATTATAGTTTACAGAGTGAGGGAGAACAGGAATTCCTTTTACAAATAGATCTGAAGGATGTCCAGCAAATAAACAATGGGTCCCACCATGAAATATAGCCTATTACTTGAAAAAGTGCAGTTGATTGAGTCCTTTACTTCAATATACAAGATGCAAGCTGGGATGGAAAAAACTACAAGTTCGACCATTCAGTTTACCACTCAGTGCATCAAGACGTACATCAAGAGTTCTTTGGCCTGCTATTGAGAAATTTGTACATTTTACATCTTTTGCATAGGAGAGCTCAGGCCTGCACGGTATGAACAAAGTTAACAGCATCTATCAGAAAGGTAGCAGACACGGCATGGGAGAAGGTGAAATTGCAGGCTTCTCCAGCAGTGACAGAAAAGTTGCAGTGAGAATGCAGGCCCCAAAACTTGGATTAAGGCAGGCTAGGGGTGAAATTGGTCTTTGGTTATCACTCGTTTTGTGGTACTGCCCATCGGCAGTCCACTGAGGTCAAGAAAATCAGGCTAAGTCTAAAACAGGCTGCAGGTGCTCTATCACCCAAGACCAATTTCTGGCTCACAGGCAGAGTTATCTGGATCCATACCATGGACAATGGAAATGTAAGCCGGTTTTCAAGTGACTTGAGAATCCACCACCACTACTTCTTCTACTAGGGGATCATATCAGAAGACTGCCTATCAAAACAGACGCAGTACAGTGCCAGTAAATGATAGAATAGCCAGGGAAATAGCCATAGCTGTAGCCATAACTGAGAAACATATACTTCTGTTTGCCAAAATAACAGTGGACAAGTCACAGTGGAAATGTTCATGAAATGACACTGATCTGTGAAGCTGTCACCAATGTTTGGTCCACAGCAGAAGGGTCATCTTCATCATTTTCCACATGTCTGTCTTGCTTCTTTTACTCATAGAACAACATAGAACATAGAACTGCACAGCACAGTACAGGCCCTTCGGCCCACGATGTTGTGCCGAACCTTTAACCTACTCTACGATCAAACTACCTACATACCCTTCATTCTACTATCATCCATGTACCTATCCAAGAGTCGCTTAAATGTCCCTAATGTATCTGCTTCTACTACCACCGCTGGCAGTGCATTCCACGCACCCACCACTCTGTGTAAAGAACCTACCTCTGACATCTCCCCTAAACCTTCCTCCAATCACCTTAAAATTATGCCCCCTGGTGATAGCCCCTTCCGCCCTGGGAAAAAGTCTCTGGCTATCCACTCTATCTATGCCTCGCATCATCTTGTACCCCTCTATCAAGTCACCTCTCATCCTTCTTCGCTCCAATGAGAAAAGCCCTAGCTCCCTCAGTCTTTCTTCGTAAGACATGCCCTTCAGTCCAGGCAGCATTCTGGTAAATCTCCTCTGCACCCTCTCTAAAGCTTCCACATCCTTCCTATAATGAGGCGACCAGAACTGAACACAATATTCCAAGTGTGGTCGAACCAGGACCGTATAGAGCTGCAGCATAACCTCGCGGCTCTTAAACTCAATCCCCCTGTTAATGAAAGCCAACACACCATATGCCTTCTTAACAACCCTATCAACTTGGGTGGCAACTTTGTGCAATCTATGGACATGGACCCCAAGATCCCTCTGTTCCTCCACACTACCAAGAATCCTGTCTTTAAGCCTGTATTCTGCATTCAAATTCGACCTTCCAAAATGAATCACTTCACACTTTTCCAGGTTGAACTCCATCTGCCACTTCTCAGCCCAGCTCTGCATCCTGTCAATGTCCCATTGCAACCTACAACAGCCTCCACACTATCCACAACTGCAGCAATCTTCGTGTCATCGGCAAACTTGCTAACCCAGCCTTCCGCTTCCTCATCCAAGTCATTTATAAAAATCACAAAGAGCAGAGGTCCCAGAACAGATCCCTGCGGAACACCACTGGTCACCGAGCTCCAGGCTGAATACTTTCCATCTACTACCACCCTCTGTCTTCTATGGACCAGCTAATTTTGTATCCAGACAGCCAACTTTCCCTGTATCCCATGCCTCCTTACTTTCTGAATGAGCCTACCATGGGGAACCTTATCAAACGCCTTGCTAAAATCCATATACACCACATCCACTGCTCTTCCCTCATCAATGTGTTTTGTCACATCTTCAAAGAATTCAATAAGGCTTGTGAGGCATGACCTGCCCCTCACAAAGCCATGCTGACTGTCTCTAATCAAACCATGCTTTTCCAAATAATCATAAATCCTGTCTCTCAGAATCCTCTCCAATAATTTGCCCACTACCGACGTAAGACTGACTGGTCTATAATTCCCAGGGTTATCCCTATTCCCTTTCTTGAACAAGGGAATAACATTTGCCACCCTCCAATCATCTAGTACAACTCCAGTGGACAGTGAGGACGCAAAGATCATCGCCAAAGGCGCAGCAATCTCTTCCCTCGCTTCCCGTAATATCCTTGGGTATATCCCGTCTGGCCCCGGGGACTTATCTGTCCTCATATCATTCAAAATTTCCAGCACATCCTCCCTCTTAACCTCAACCTGTTCGAACATATCAGCCTGTTTCACGCTGTCCTCACAAACGACCAGGTCCCTCTCACTAGTGAATACTGAAGCAAAGTAATCATTTAGGACCTCCCCTACCTCCTCCGACTCCAGGCACAAGTTCCCTCCACTATCCCTGATCGGCCCTACCCTCACTCTGGCCATCCTCTTGTTCCTCACATAAGTGTAGAACGCCTTGGGATTTTCCTTAATCCTACCCGCCAAGACTTTTTCATGTCCCCTTCTAGCTCTCCTAAGTCCATTTTTCAGTTCCTTCCTGGCTACCTTGTAACCCTCTAGAGCCCTGTCTGATCCTTGCTTCCTCAACCTTAAGTAAGCTTCCTTCTTCCTCTTGACTAGCTGTTCCACATCTCTTGTCATCCAAGGTTCCTTCACCCTACCATCCCTTCCCTGCCTCATCGGGACAAACCTATCCAGCAGTCGCAGCAAGTGCTCCCTAAACAACCTCCACATTTCTGTCGTGCATTTCCCTGAGAACATCTGTTCCCAATTTATGCTCCCCAGTTCCTGCCTAATAGCATTGTAATTCCCCCTCCCCCAATTAAATATTTTCCCATCCCGTCTGCTCCTGTCCCTCTCCATGACTCAGCTTGGCAAAATATGAGTATGCTTCTTTCAATGGTAGTGTTGTGCAGTATGCAACATACCAGTGTTATTTGGCTAACTAGCTCTGGGCTCAAAGGGGTATTAAGTGTTGAAAACATTGCCTAGCTGTCCAAAGGTGCTCTATTATTTTTCTTCTTTTAGAATATGCCTTGTTTATATGCCTGTCAAGAAACATGTGCTATGCCGAATGATGATTTTTTAATCCATCGGTTGGAAACCTGAATTAAACTTTAAAAAATGGGAAAAAGAACTGATAATAGGTGACTGCTAGCAGCTAAAATGGCCACCACAATTTGCATCAAAACACCCTACATTTCAATGTATCGAGGAGGAGACGTAAGATCTGGTCAGTCCCCATCCAGAACAATGGCCTGGGGATTTTGAATGGATTACCTATCCTGTCCTCATCAACAAGACATTAAAGGAAATCTTGGAACAGTAACATTGGTGAAGACGGACCACTCAAACGGTAATCACTGGAACAATGGGAGCCTGAGAGAGATTGGAATTCTTAGACATAAACTTAGACATAAACTGAAAAGAATAAGTTCATTAGCGATAGTCAGCACGGTTTTGTGAAGGGTAGGTCGTGCCTCACAAACCTTATTGAGTTTTTCGAGAAGGTGACCAAACAGGTGGATGAGGGTAAAGCCGTGGATGTGGTGTATATGGATTTCAGTAAGGCGTTTGATAAGGTTCCCCACAGTAGGCTATTGCAGAAAATACAGAAGTATGGGATTGAAGGTGCTTTAGAGCTTTGGATCAGAAATTGGCTAGCTGAAAGAAGACAGAGGGTGGTGGTTGATGGCAAATGTTCATCCTGGAGTTTAGTTACTTGTGGCGTACCGCAAGGATCTGTTTTGGGGCCACTGCTGTTTGTCATTTTTATAAATGACCTGTAGAAGGGTGGGTTAGTAAATTTGCGGATGACACGAAGGTCGATGGAGTTGTGGATAGTGCCGAAGGATGTTGTAGGGTACAGAGGGGCATAGATAGGCTGCAGAGCTGGGCTGAGAGATGGCAAATGGAGTTTAATGCGGAAAAGTGTGAGGTGATTCACTTTGGAAGGAGTAACAGGAATGCAGAGTACTGGGCTAATGGGAAGATTCTTGGTAGTGTAGATGAGCAGAGAGATCTTGGTGTCCAGGTACATAAATCCCTGAAAGTTGCCACCCAGTTAATAGGGCTGTTAAGAAGGCATATGGTGTGTTAGCTTTTATTAGTAGGGGAATCGAGTTTCGGAGCCACAAGGTCATGCTGCAGCTGTACAGAACTCTGGTGCGGCCGCACCTGAAGTATTGCGTGCAGTTCTGGTCACCGCATTAGAGGAAGGATGTGGAAGCTTTGGAAAGGGTGCAGAGGAGATTTACTAGGATGTTGCCTGGTATGGAGGGAAGGTCTTACGAGGAAAGGCTGAGGGACTTGAGGTTGTTTTCGTTAGAGAGAAGGAGGAGGAGAGGTGACTTAATAGAGACATATAAGATAATCAGAGGGTTAGATAGGGTGGATAGTGAGAGTCTATTTCCCCGGATGGTGATGACAAACAGGAGGGGACATAGCTTTAAGTTGAGGGGTGATAGATATAGGACAGATGTTAGAGGTAGTTTCTTTACTCAGAGAGTAGTAGGGGCGTGGAACGCCCTGCCTGCAACAGTAGTGGACTCGCCAACTTTAAGGGTATTTAAGTGGTCATTGGATAGACATATGGATGGAAATGGAATAGTGTAGGTCAGATGGTTTCACAGGTCGGCGCAACA
Organism: Heterodontus francisci; assembly: GCF_036365525.1. Taxonomy (NCBI): domain Eukaryota; kingdom Metazoa; phylum Chordata; class Chondrichthyes; order Heterodontiformes; family Heterodontidae; genus Heterodontus; species Heterodontus francisci. Next base: position 123,288,513 of record NC_090374.1, read on the forward strand.
TCGAGGGCCGAAGGGCCTGTACTGCGCTGTAATGTTCTATTCTATTCTAAGATGCAAGAGAGAGAATACACACTGGGCCATCATGTGTGTATTTTAAGACAAGCAACTGAGACTGACCAGTAAGGACCCAAATGGGGTCCTAATCTCTCTCCAGATCACTTTGCAAGTTTGAACCCTGCCTGCTGGCTGTAACCATCCAAGTCTATCATTGCTGCAGACAGAGACCCCAAGAAAAAAAAATCTGCCTCACTGTCTCCAAGAAAACCCTGAACCAGTTGGCCACATCCACAAGCCGCAAACACCACAGACTGTATACTCGTTTTTATTGCTCCAGACTCTAATCCAACCAATCTATTCTTCCCCACTCTGTAACCCATTTGTGCTTGTGAATCGTGTGTGTGTGTGCGTGTGTGTGTGTGTGTGTGAGAGAGAGAGAGAGAGAGAAAGTTGGAGCATAGTTTATTATTTTACTTAGATCATTTTTAAGTACAATAAAGCTAATCTCTTTCTTGTTTAAACTGAATAAAACCTGGTCAATTGGTTCTTTTATGATCATAGTACATAAATGGTTATACACTCACTGAATTGGTAAGCATATCCACTTTTTAAAAGAAATAAACCCTGCTGCGGTCAAACAAGGAGAGTGACAAGACAGGATCCTTTCGATCCCTGCTCACCTGATCATAACAATACCCTTTCCTGACAGTTAAAAAGACTTCCCAAGGGTGTCAGCAACCAAGTTTTCAGCATGTAGTCTAATGGCCTACTATGCAACCTCAAATAGATGTGGAAACCCTAGTTCCATCAAACTGTGTCTACCATGAGCATTATCAGAAAATGAGTAGTTAATTTTCTACCTCTGGTCACATCATATCTGTATGCTAAATGATCCCATTCCATTGACAAACAGAAGAACAATGCCATGAGGTACACAAATAGCATCACAAGTGCAACCACAGCTGCCTTGTACAGAGGAAATACCATACATCTGTGAAACATTTGCCTAGTGTAACCACTGTATCATGGCACCATTGAATGCTGTATGTGTGCAGAAGCATGCTGAAAGAAGGGACCCATTAGTTATTGCAGTGTTTGAATGATCAATTTTGATTGCTTGGGCCTCCGGGTAGAGCTGCTGAGCAAGCGTGGAACTGTGGGAGATTTCTGGAAGCTTCTGGGAGACATTTTGAATCTGTCTCACAGACACAGGCTGCTGTCAATACATATGTTCCAATCTGTAAGATCTTTTATTGTTAATTTAAAGTGCTTTAAAGAAACCAGTTGATTATTTAACACAGTGTGATATCTGCATTGCTCAGAGTTAAATCGTATATCGAAATTAAACCCAGTAATCCAGCGTAAACAACAGTTATGATCCATCTTCCAGTGGTGAACTACATACTTACTGATCCTGGAGATGTCTAAAAGGATCCAGTTTGTATGGAAGTTTAATACAGTGGTCACTTCAAGCGGGCTTGTGAGCTTGCAGGTGGGAAAGGCACTGGCGTGGGGTTGGCTAATGGCACGCAAGTGCAGCTACAACAGGAAGGAATCTGTACCAAAACATGATGCTGAACTGATCTCTGCGGCTGAAACTGCCGTTGAATTTTGTCTTGCCGGCTAGGGGCAAAACCGGGGAGTGCACCCAAATCGTCTTCAATCTCTACTCACACCGTTGCTCTCCCGATATATGAGCTGTGATCCAGTCACTTCAGGTAGGGTTTCTGGCTTGAATTGTCATTTTCAGCTGCTGATTAATGCTGTCAACTCACTATATTGTATTACCTTTTTCTAGATTGTTACAAATGAAGCTGAAGGGCAGGCATAGAGGATGAACACGGAGATTTAATGGAGACTTGTTGCTTCAGCTTGCATGTGCTAACTGTGCAACAGAACTGAATCACGTGATATTGCATCACTTCCTGTGATGACATATATAATAACCTAAACCTGTATTTAAATGATTATATTTAACAGACTAACAAATATACTATCACAACAAGGAGCAGGAGTCTTTCCTTCCAAGTCAACAAACTTACCTGCTTCCATCCCCATGATTAGCCGACCCCCATTTCCACTTTTTGCAAACCTCCCCTTTACCCTCCGCGATCTCCAATTCCCCCCCCCACCCCCTCCACTGCAATCTCTTCCCTCCACCCACCCCAACCATAATCCTCCCCAATCACAACCTCTCCACTCTGTTCCCAAGCTGTGGCCTTGTGCCAGAGGCCTTCTCAGCTGACAGGCAGGCTGCCAGTACAGTGGGAAACTTGGTGAAAATATTTTAAAAGCTTCCTGCTGTTAATTTCAGCAACACATCCGTTTAACCTGTACTTCCATATTTTTCATCCAGAACTCCATCCCCACTGTCAACAATCTACTCAACCATGGGAAAGAATTGCAGTCAAAGATATCATCACCCAATATCTACATACACACGCAGCCACATACACACTTTGCAGCAGGGATTGGTGAACAATGGTCAGAAATGGGAACATCAGTTTATTTTTCTCATCCCTAGCCCAGAGATAATGAAGTCAGTTGTAGCACTGACAAGGGGCTGAGCCTGGCAATCTTCCTGATCAACATGGTTCAGTTCCACATGGGGAGGTGCCTTTGCTAAATGAGCCATTATTGAGCTTAAGTAAGTGAACTTCCAGTGGGGTTTTCCCGAGACCAACCATAACTTTGGCGGAAGAGTTGCAGAAACCGCAGGAGTAGTAAACACTGTTCCTGCCATTTTACTATGGTTTCTATAACTCTCACTGAAGTTATGACAGATGATTGGGAGAATCCCTCGGGAAAATCCACCCCTTGAATTATCACCTCAGGATCAGATTCTTGAATTCTTAAAACATTTTTTTTAGCAGATTTATTTTATGGTACTCACAGTTACCTGTCATTCTTTAGCAGATTGCTCTGGTATTATACAATTAAACAAGACTACTTTTTTTAATGCCTACTTACTTTACTATGCTACTGCTGACAGATTTTGACATCAGCACAGTGAAGGTAAATAAGGTGACACTGCTACCTCCAAAAGATTCAAGAGCCATGGTAAGAGGTGTCATGCCTGTCTGCAATGTAAACAGTGCTGCCAGAAGTGGAGGATTCCATCATTACCGGCTGTCAGTGATACAGATCAGAAAAACAGTTTTGCAGTTTTGCACTCGCTGTCCTAAACAGATCCTTTCCAGTCATTAGGGCAAGTACAGCAACCAGAGGTAAAATTGCAAATTTTAAATTTACATCCACAGATATCCCATTGTTTTGGCAGATGTGGAATCCACTCGGCAATATAAACTGGCAGGTTTGCACAGTACCTGGACCTTCACTTAATTAAGTTAACTACTGCTGCCATTAGACACACAATTAAAGGCAATTCTGAACCACCTAGTGATGAAGAGTCCTCATCTAACAATTTCATTGAGTAAATGTCAAACTCTGCCTCTACTGTTTGCTGTGGTAAAGCACTTCTGTGTAAAGAAACTTCTCCAAATCACTCTCCTCAGTCTGTTAGTGACAAACTTAAATTGATGAACTCTTGTCACTCTCTTCCCCACCCTATCAAAATGCCTAACTCATTTTAAAAGCCCCTATTAAATGGCTTCTCTGTTTTAGAAGAAATTATTCCATTTCTAACTTAATAAACAGAGGCCCTGAAATTTTGGGGTCTGTGGAGGGCAGAAGCAGGGCCAATAGGCTGTCAGAGGCTCGAATTTGGGGTGGGACCCGGATCCGCCGGTTTTCCGCTCCATCCACAAAGTGTGCAAAACTCTGGGAGGGGGTATTGAGAGGTGGGGAGTGGGGTTGGCGGAAGGGGCATGAGCGAATTACAGACACCTTCCCGATAGCTGTCAGGAAATTTGGACATGCTGCTCCAGTTGTGGAATGGAGGCTGGAGAAGGCTACAGTAAAACTAGCCCAAAATTTTACCATTCATCCTTACATCAAGAGGCAGGTCTGGGCCTGCAGGAATTGATGATCTTTCCAACAGTGACATTTTACTCCCTTAGGAGCATTGGTGAAATTTTGGGCTAGTTTTACTTTAGCCTTCTCCAGCCTCCATTCCACAACTGGAGCAGCATGGCCAAATTTCCTGACAGCTATCCGGAAGGTGTCAGTAACACACGTGCCACACAACCCAATCACATTGACTCTGTCTCTGCAATTTGGGAATTGAAGCAGCATATTTCTTGTATTTTAAGCTCTAGGAAATTTGCAAGTATCTTAACCTGCAGCAAAAGAAAGAAATTCTCTTTGGACAAAGTGACAATAAATTGAAGCTAGTTTTTTCTCGATAGGTGTTCGATGCATGTCTGCTCTGAGTGTTTCATCTCAGTGCTTCTCCTTGGTAGGAGTGTATATTTTTCGTGTTCTACTTCCTGCTCATGTGCTCCTCTAGGCAATCCCCCAGTGGCGAAAAAAGCCATAACACTATTTGAAGAACAGGGCAGTTCTAACAATTCCTGGCTAAAATTTAACCCTCAACCAATACCAACAAAATATATGATCTGGTCATTTATCTCAGTGCTATCTGTGGGATCATGCTGTGTACAAATTGACTCTGGGTTTGTCCACATTACAACGTGACTACACCTCAAAGGTTCTTCATCGGCTATGAAGCACTGAGGGCCAACTTGATGATGTGAAAGCTGTTATATAAGATCTTCCTTTCTAGTCAATCAATTGCATTGGTCAAAGAGGAATTTTTCATTGAATCTTATTAATGAGGAGACGGGAAGGCTGAAAGTGACCAAAGAACATGGCAAGGCTTCCTGCTGACCTTAAGGTATGACCTTATTATAATTTTTTTGTTCCATTTCCCGCCTGGCAGCCTTCCAAATTGACAACCTGGCCAGGAGTGGACACCAGCAACAGGAGGCTGAGGCCACTTGCAGATGGAACATGGCAATTGAGGGTGGAGGGGAACAAGTGCATTGGGGGCGTGTTCCCATAGTTAAGTCTTTAACCCACACCACCCCCAAGACTCTCTCCTGTCCATCAATATTAACATCGTAACCATGGAACCTTACAGCACAATGGGAGGCCATTTGGCCCATTGTGCCTGTGCCGATTCTTTGAAAAAGCTATCCAATTAGTCTGACTCAGCCTCTCTTTCCCATTAAACCTGTAATTCTTTCTCTTTTCAAGTATTCATCAAATGCCTTTTTGAAGGTTACTATTGAATCTGCTTCCACTACCCTTTCAAGCAGTGCTTTCCAGATCACAAAAACTCATTGCGTAAAGAAATTCTCATCTTCCCTCTGGTTCTTTTGTCAATTATCTTAAACCTGTGTCCTTTGGTTACCAATCCTCCTGCCAATGGAAACAGTTTCTTCTGGTGTATACAATTAAAAGCATTTTTTTTAGACAACCTTAGAGTCCACTTGCCCCACCACACTTTGGCAGGCATCTGAAGTCTGTTAGAGCCATCCTCCTCTCCCTTGCCCCTCCCAGCAACAGAGTCTCTCATGGAGACAGAACTCCCACTGGGAGCCAACCAAAAATATTCAAATTAACTGGATCCTGGAAAATCAACAGGAATCAGGAACACAGCCAAACCACAGGTGCAAAGTATTGTGTTATTGATTTCTTACCACAAACGTACCAAACTGAAGCTTAATGGTAAGTTGAATGAAGGTTTCTTTATTATAAAATAACAGAATTATAGGAGAACTCTAAGATACATGTGCTGACTGTTGACTAATACTGCTTCAACTGCTATATCACATGCTGGCTTGTATTACTTCCTGTGATGATGTATACTAAACTATTTACATATTTAACAGTAAGTTAACTGGTGCTCAAGTAGTTAAGGCAATATCACAACACAAAGTACTTCCTGCCAAATTTATGCTGGAAAATCCTGGCTGATAGAGCTAATGTGGAGCTGACCCCAGCACAGGCAGGATGAGCTGGATGGCATTTTTTCTGTACTGAATTTCCTTGGATTCTGTAACATGCCGAAAGTGAATTGCCGTTCTTAATTCTGTGTGAACACAAACACACAAATGTTTGCCAAATGGTTTAACGTGCCCTTTTACTAGATCTTCATATGAAGACAAAATTGATGCTTCTTTCACATTTTATTGCTATCATTTTAACTTGTTACAACATCTGGAAGCTTTGAAAATGTGTTCAAATAAAGGTGAGAAGGACGGAACACTGTCTGGGATTTTATTTAATAAACCTGCTTAGACAGGTTAATCATGGAACTAAAAACAGAAAATACTGAAAATACTCAGCAGGTCAGGCAACATCTGTGGATAGAGAAACAGAGTTAATGAGCTGAATTAACAGAGTTGATGGGCTGAATTTTGTGACAAGGCCGCAGGTCCCGTCGGTGCACCGGACATTTATCAGCCGACCACACGCGATCTCATGGTGGTCGGCCAATTAACTAAGGGGAGGTGCGGGCACTGTCCAATTGAACAGCAGAGGCAAGAAGTGAGGTGGTGGTGGTATCAGGTGACTGTTTGGCAGGTGCTGGCGCCATATTTAAAGGGCTGCCAGCCCTCATTTACTGCTGCCTGTTTGGAAAGAGCCTCTGCCTGACTGCTGCCTGTTTGGAAATGGCCTCTGCCTGACTGCTGCCTGTTTTGAAATGGCCTCTGCCTGACTGCTGCCTGTTTGGAAATGGCCTCTGCCTGTCTGCTGCCTGTTTGGAACGAGCCTCTGCCTGACTGCTGCCTGTTTGGAAATGGCCTCTGCCTGACTACTGCCTGTTTGGAAATGGCCTCTGCCTGACTGCTGCCTGTTTTGACAGAGCCTCTGCCTGACTGCTGCCTGTTTGGAAATGGCCTCTGCCTGACTGCTGCCTGTTTGGAAAGAGCCTCTGCCTGTCTGCTGCCTGTTTGGAAATGGCCTCTGCCTGACTGCTGCCTGTTTGGAAATGGCCTCTGCCTGACTGCTGCCTGTTTTGACAGAGCCTCTGCCTGACTGCTGCCTGTTTGGAAATGGCCTCTGCCTGACTGCTGCCTGTTTGGAAAGAGCCTCTGCCTGAGTGCTGCCTGTTTGGAAATGGCCTCTGCCTGACTGCTGCCTGTTTGGAAAGAGCCTCTGCCTATCTGCTGCCTGTTTGGAAATGGCCTCTGCCTGACTGCTGCCTGTTTGGAAAGAGCCTCTGCCTGACTGCTTCCTTCTACCAAGAAGCTGAATGGAAGCCTGCAGGCAGAATGGCAGAAGGAAGATCCTGAACCATGGCTCCATGGTTCAGCACTACCTCCCTGCAGGTTCTCCTCCAGGCTGCAAGGGCAAGATGGGGGGTCATCTTCCCCAGGGCCGAGAAGAGGAGGCCAGCCTGCCTGACCAAGAAAGTCTGGATGGAGATTGCAGAGGAGATTAGCAGCTGTGGGGTCATGCAGCGAACCTGGATACAGTGCTGCAAGTGCATCAATGACCTCCTTCAGTCCCTTTTCCCTTTGGGCTTACATGTGGCAATGCATGTGTTTGGTGGAGAGGGAGTGACCACCCAGTGGGTGACAAAGGGGTCAAGAAGAAGCATATCCTGTCAGAGGCATGGCTGCATCTCGGTGAGAGGGGCCCATCTGTCAATGCTGACCGCCAGATGGTCCCTCAAGGTTGACCACATGCAAGAGGCATTCATGTGCCTCCATCTTGGACCGCTGGACTGTCACCAGCATAAGTGTTGTGCTTCTCTTCTTGGCGAAACTAACAGTTTTATTCCTTCTGCTTGTAGGAGTAGACAGCACACAACAGCAAGGAAAGGACCAAGACCAGTGGAGGGATGCCGTACTTACATATCCTGACCCCCATGGAGAAGGAGGCCTTGAAGATGGCATGGCACCAGGGCAGTCGTGCTATTGCTGATGGCGAGGCAGGAGTACAAACCCAAGAGGGTGAGTGCAGGGGCACAGGGGTGCATCTGGCACACACAAGGCAGTGTTCATGTGTCCAGCACTGGACACATGGAACTCCAATTCAGGCATAGTTGGGATGAGGAAATGGGAAACCCTTAACTCATAAATGTTTGTCTTTGCTCATGCAGGACAGGGTAATGCCAAAGCACATAGAGCTCGAGAGATTGTGGGCCAGCTGCCCACCTCTGAGGAGAAGGAGAGATCCACAGAAGGTGCCACATCACATCATTGCCCCAGGCCCTCAACCAGCATGGATACTCTCACATCGGTGGGTAGGCAGTCACAATTAGATTCAGGGTCACAACCTGGTGAGCACATCACAGACACGCCCGAGCAGCTGATGGAGGCTGTGACAGCTGAGGCCACTGACAGACAGAGGACTGTGAGACGCCAGGGCATTGCTGAGCCCCAAGTTGATGATATGCTTCAGGAGTCATCTGCAACATGGTAACTGTTGCAGCTACAGCGAGAGGTGAGGGAACTTCTGGCAGAACTGCCAGAGGCTATGCGCACCCATGTGCAGATGATAGAGTCATCCATCCAGACCACGGATGCTGCCATGTCTCTGATGGGTGCGCACTTGGCTTCCTCCATGGAGAGATTGGCAACCCCTCACAGAGAGCCAGATACAGCAGACCAATCAATGGATGCCGGAAGTGCACACAGCTCTGCGTGCCATCAACTTGCCTATGCAGTAGTGGCAAGGCGAGGTGTCTGGAGTCTCCACCAGTTCCTCATCCTTCTCAGGTCAGCAGGGAGGTGCAAGTGTGCCTGGCAAGGGAGGAGGAACGGCTGCTTTCTGCATCTGGCGGCTCTGCTTAGGGCACTCCAAGTGTGGACAGTGGATCTTCAGCCCTTCTGCCAGTGAATCCAACCCCTCGGGTAGCTTCACTGTCAGAGGAGGGCCCTCCACCTGTGCAAGAGTCCCTCAGAATGCTGGGGCTCTCCAGGCCTCAGGCAGCCACAGGACGGCAGCCACGGTCATCCCAAATCGCGGGGCAGCCTGATCGGCAGCCTGCCTGCACTTCAGCTGCAAGTGCAGGGAGAGCACCATGTAGGAGTACACGTAAGAGAGTTAAGAAGAGCACCTAGCTGCACTTGAGGTTCACAGGTGAATAGAATATGTGGATGTTAAGTCTTACATTTTTTGTGCCAATCAATAAAGGCTTCACGCATTGTTGTTGCTTCTCCTTCCAATTCTTGCTGTCCTTTGAGATCTCATTTACAGCCTTGCTGCTTCAATGGGCTGGAAACGATGCACTAAGCCACGATTGGCCAACTCCTCAGCCTTGCTGACGATCGCTGTGAACCTGGGCGCTGGGCGATGTAGTGCAAAATGAGGGAGACGACAGCAGTGCTGCATTAAGGTAAGGCTTTATCAGAATGTTTCTGAAAGGGCATAAGGGTCACAAGAAACGGCTCTGTATTAGTATGTTCCAAGCATCCCTTGCACGTATTTCATTGCACCTTGCCTGTCATCCAAGAGGTTTCTCATTTTGCATCACCTGGTCAGCAGTCACCGCTACATCTTCATTGTCGGAGGAGGCATCACAATCAACAATGTCATCATTGTTTAATACCTTCCCCCTCTGCAGCATCAGGTTGTGCAGTACACAGCAGACCACCATGATACGTGAGACATTCACTGGGCATACTGAAGGGCTCCACCAGATCGATCCAGGCACCTAAATTGCATCTTCAGAAGCCCAATAGCCTGCTCGATGGTCACTGGGGCTGACCCGTAGCAGGTGTTGTATCTCTCCTCTGCTGCAGTGCGTGGATTCCTCACAGGCATGAGCAGCCACAACTTTATTGCGTATTCCTTGTCACTCGGTATCCATCCATGAAGACACGCGGTTGGCGGGGGGGGGGGGGCAAGTATATAGGTGTTGTGGCTGCTTCCCGGGAACCACGCATACACCTGAAAGATCCCCTTTCGGTGGTCGCAGACCAGTTGAACACTGAGCGAGTGGAAGCCTTTCCTGTTGATGAAGGCTGCTAGCTGGTCCATTGAGCTGTGATGGCCACATGCGTACAGTCGATGACACCCTGTACCTGGGGGAATCCAGCGATGGCCCCGACACTGATGGTCCGCTCCACCTGACTGTCCGGGTCAGTGCAATAGTGCACTTTGTTGCCGACCCTCTTGAACATGGCATTGGTCACCTCATTAATTCACCAATGGACCACAGATTGGGAGATCCTACACGTGTCCCCATTGCATCCCTGGAAAGAGCCAGTGGTATAGAAGTTGATCCACAGTGATCTTCAGCGCCTCTGGCATTGGGTGTCCACCAGCCCCCTTGGGTCTCAGGTCGTCCTGCAGCATGGTGCAGAGGTCAGACACGGCCTCCCTGGACAGTCACAGTCTTCACTGATACTGCTGCTCAGACATCTGGAGATAGTTCAGCCTTGAACAGTAGACTTTCTCCTGGGGATAGCCTCTTCTGCATGCAGCAAGCTGTTGGCATGCCCCTCTGTGCCCTTCTCTGGTGTGTCCACCCCAAGGCTGGCCCTCTTTCTTATCCTAAGGTTGCTGATGTGCCCCTGCTGGTGCCTGCTGCTCCCTCACTTTGAACTGCTCCTCCTCCTCTACAGGGCCCTGAAGCCTGGGTGGATGAGTCCCATGGCAGGTGGCCTTTCTCCGAGTTCTAGGCCTTCTATCCAGATGGCCCCCACGCCCCCACCTTTCCCTGAATCTTTTCCTGGGAGAAGATGCAACTGCCCCTATGTCACCCTGGCAGCACACCCCCAGAGGGCTGGCAGCTTTTACCAACTTCTGCTATCATTTGGCAATGCTCTCTGTGCACCACCCTTCCCAGCACAGCATGCTGGCTCTCTTGATGGCTGGCTTGCCACCTCCTTTACCTCAGAAATGTACCGTAAAATTCCAGTTAATTGGCCTTTTAAATACCTTAATTGCTCTCCCGCCACGTTAACGTGTGAAGTCTGCACTCCACGGTTGCCGCCATCGGTAAAATCTGAAAGCAATGTAAAGACGTTGGACTACCGGCCAAACGTTTTTCGTTTGGATTTTATGGTTCCCCCCATCGCCACTGATGAAAGGTCACAGACCTGAAAAGTTAACTATTTCTCTCTCCACAGATGTTGCCTGATCTTCTGACTATTTCCAGCATTTTCTGTTTTTATTTCAGATTTCCAGAATCCGCAGTATTTTTCTTTTGTATTAGTCATGTTACTGTTGTTGTTGACAAGAAATAAATGCACCACTCATCAAGAATGGACGATGGAGTTCAATGGGGTCAAGTGTGAGGTCATCCACTTTGGTAGGAAGAATAAAAAGGCAGATTATTATTTAGATGGAGAAAGACTACAAAATACTGCAGTACAGAGGGATCTGGGTGTTCTTGTACAGGAAACACAAAAAGTCAGCATGCAGGTGCAGCAAGTAATTAGGAAAGCAAATGGAATTTTGGCCTTTATTGCTAGAGAGTTACAGTTTAAAAATAGGGAAGTCTTGTTACAACTGTACAGGGTGTTGGTGAGGCGGGGCAGGCTTGAGGGGCTGAATGGCCTACTCCTGCTCCTATTTCTTATGTTCTTATGATAGGTGGATCCACTGGACCTGTACCTTAAACCAAACCAGACTTTTTTTATACACATTGAAGTGCAGCCTGTTGTACTGGTGGTATTACTGGAAGAATCCTTCCTATCTGATAGTGTCACAGCAGCCTCTACTGGTAGGACTTATTGAACAGCTAGTGACTCAAGTTCTGGGGAACACTGGGTCAGCTGTGCTCTTGATATGATAAGTATTCCTGTCACACTCATTTGTGCCTTTTTCCTCATTTTATCCAACTGCTCTCAACAATCAGGATGAGTAAAAGAACGTAGAATAAGTAAAGGTGACTTTTTCATCCCCTCCACCAGACTACAGGGGTACAAACCAGGAGACAGCCTATCATGGTATGGTATATCAGTGCACTGCAGTGCTGGGTGTTCTCTGTTTTACAGAACAGCTGCTGTTGTCTAATCTGCAAGAGTTTCCAGGAATGTTTATTAGCCCTTCCAATGCCACAGGCAGCTTTGCTCATGTAATGAAAAGCGGAAATTCCAGTTGTTGGAAGATTTAAAGAGGTATAACTGGCATGGAAAAATGGTTAGCAAAGACAACATAGCACAATGATACAGTTCATATCGAAATATATCACTGCAATGTGGAAACACCAGTCCCAGATCTGTGTGGGTGCTCTCATAGTAACATTGCCATTTGATTCTTCAGACACTTATTTTTACTCAAAAGGGCAAGGATCCATCTTTAAAAGGGACCACCCTCCAGCACTTGCTTGGTTGCGAAATGGAGACCCTCACCAAAGTTGGATGCTTCATTGAGGGAAAGAAATATCAACAAAGTGACCTATTGCCCTTTGCAAAACACACTTCTGATGAGCTACATTACAAAGAATCACCTGTACTGGCTTCTCTTCCTACTCGCACACTGTTACCTCTGGTGCGTCCAAGGATCTATCCTTGATTCCCTTCTATTTTCTCATCTACATGTTGCTCCTTGGTGACATCATCAGAAAATACAACATCAGTTTCCATATGTATGCTGATGACACCATGCTCTACCACACTAACACCTCTCTTGACCCCACCACAGTCTCTAAATTGTCACGCTGCTTATCATTCAATGTCATCCAGTCTGACACCAAGTACTGGATGAGAGAAATTTCCTCCAACAAAATACTGGGAAGACTGAAGCCAGGGAGGTTATGATGGAACTGTATAAAATGCTAGTTAGGCCACAGCTGGAGTACTGTGTACAGATCTGGGCACCACACTATAGGAAGGATGTGATTGCACTGGAGAGGGTGCAGAGGAGATTCACCAGGATGTTGCCTGGGCTGGAGCATTTCAGCTATGAAAAGAGACTGAAAAGGCTAGGGTTGTTTTCCTTAGAGCAGAGAAGGCTGAGGGGAGATGTGATTGAGGTATACAAAATTATGAGGGGCATTGATAGGGTAGATAGGAAGAAACTTTTTCCCTTAGCGGAGGGTTCAATAACCAGGGGGCATAGATTTAAGGTAAGGGGCAGGAGGTTTAGAGGGGATTTGAGGAAAAAAATTTGCACCCAGAGGGTGGTCGGAATCTGGAACGCACTGCCTGAAGCGGTAGTAGAGGCAGGAAGCCTCACAGCCTTTAAGAAGTACTTAGATGAGCACTTGAAAAGCCATAGCAAACAAGGCTACGGGCCAAGTGCTCGAAAATGGGATTAGAATAGTTAGGTGTTTGATGGCCGGTACGGACACAATGGGCCAAAGGACCTGTTTCTGTGCTCTTTAACTCTATGACTCTATGACTCATTGTCTCTGGTCCCCACTACAAACACCATTCCCTAGCTACCTACTCCATGCCTCTCCCTGGCAACTGTCTGAGGCTGAACCAGATTGTTTGCAACCTTGGTGCCATATTTGACCCCAAGATGAGCTTCCAACCACGTTTCCAGACCATCACTAAGATCACCTCCATAAATACCATCACTCAACTCCACCCTTGCCTCTACCCATCTGCTGCTGAAACCCTCAACCACGCCTTTCTTACCCCTTGATTTGACTATTCCAACGCACTCCTGACTGGCCTCCCACATTCTACCCTCCCTAAACTTGAGGTTATCCAAACTGTGTTGCCCGTGTCCTAACTCACACCTAGTTCAGCCATCGCCCTTGTGCTCACTGACATAGATAGGCTCTCGGTTAGGTAATGCTTGGCTTCTAAAATTTTCTTCCTTGTTTTCAAATCCTGGCATGACCTCACCCCTCCCTATCTCTGTAATTTCCTCCAGCCCTACAACACTCTGAGCTATCTGCATTTCTCTAATTCTGGACCTTTAAGCATCCTCCATTTTATTCTGCACCATTGCCAACAGTGTCTTCAGCTGTCAAGGCCTTAAGCTCTGGAATTCTCTCCCTAAACCTCTCCACCTCTCTACCTCTCTTTTCTCCTTTAAGGCGTTCCTTAAAACCAACCTCATGAGCCATGCTTTTGGTCAACTGCTCTGATATCTGATATATCTGATATTTGCCGGCACAGACACGATGGGCCAAGTGGCATCTTTCTGTGCCTTAAACTGTCTATGATTCTATATCTCCTTACGTGGCTCAGTGTAAAGGCCTGCTCAGATCAGGAAATAAAAACCTGACCCGGTCCCAACAGAACCACATCGGACCCAAGACCGACCCGAGCCCGAGTCCCTCCACTTTTTCCCACGCCCCACCCAACCCGAGCCTGACCCGACCCGGCCCGACCCGACCACCAGAATGGTTACCTACCTTGATTCCATAGTGCACTCACTCACTGTACCACTTTCAGATGGATGGATTAAGGAAGCTGCAGCATGAGCGTGATGACGTCATTGAGACGCTCACTCGCTCACTGCACAGACTCAGAGTTTCCCTCCTTGATGTTCCAGACTCCAGCTTAGGTAAGTTTTTCAACTTTTACGCTCTCCACTCCAGCAGAGAAAAATGCACGACTTCCTTTGTGCGTCCGACCCAGACCCGACCCGACCCAACCCAAGCCTGAAAGCCGGACCTGGAGGAGCGACCCAACCTGAACCCAACACATGTCGTTGGGTCTCGTTGGGTTTGGGTTGGGTAGCAGGCCTTTAGCTCAGTGTCTAATTTTGTTTGGTAACACTCCTGTGAAACCTTGGGCTATTTTACGATGTTAAAGGTGCTATATAAAGACAAGTTGTTCTTGTTGTTTGTTTGATATGATGCAGTGTTAATGTCTCCAGTAGAGAATCTGCACCTCAGACCACCTCATCTATTCAGCTGAAGAAGAACATTATGAAGAATGAGCATTATGGTGATAGCGAAAAGACGTTACCAAAGATATATATTCTTTTCAAAGAATTCCTTAAATAGAAAGCGGCAGTAAATTACTCGGTGGTCTAGAAGTTTAATATGACAGACACAGTTACGTATTTACCATTTATGTCTCATTCATGAATAAAAAGAGCATCTAATGGAGCTTTTTTAAACAGGGCCACTTTCAAACTGTCACGCAATACATTACTGCACAAACGCACAAATGTCCATTAAAGTACTGCGCACAGCTTTGGCCTCCATATTACCAAAAGGATAAAGAAGCATTGAAGAAAATGCAAAAGAGGTTTACAAGGATTTTTTAAAGTTCATTCACGGGATGTGGTCATCACTGAAAGGGCCAACATTTATTGTCCATTGCTATCCAGTTGAGTGACTTAAGACACATATAGAGCAGACTGGGTAAGGACAGTAGATTTCCTTCTCTAAAGGATATTAATGAATCAGATAGATTTTTATGACAATCTGGTAGTTTCATGGTCCCCATTACTGATACTAGCTTTTTATTTCAGATTCCTCTAATTAACTGAATTTAAATTCCCTAGCTGCCATGGTGGGATTTGAATTCATAGTCCAAACTTTCAAATCAGGGTCAGGAATCCGGCACCGGGAAAAATTCTGGGCCCCGACCCCATTCCTCAGCTGCATCACTCTCACAATGCTATTTTTAAATGCAAATGCCCTAATTGATCAGGAGGAGAGCTCGATGCCTAATTAGTGGCACCAGCAGTAAAGGCAGGCAGCAGCCATGTTGGGGGCTGCCACTGCCTTGCCAAGGAGAGCAGGGTTACAGGGTTAGCAACATCGACGAGGATGAAAGGGGCCATGCAGGAAAAATGAAGGTCCAGCGCTAGTACTGCATAAGAAGGTCCATTAAGAAACAGTTTTAAGACAAAGACAAATAAACTTTATTTGGTCCTGTGGCGAACCCGACAGCTGTGCACCAGACTGTTTGGGTTCGCCGAAATAAAGTTTAAAAATTCCAATCTGCGATAGACAGGCCCCTTAACAAGCTCCTTAAGGAGCGTAAGGGGCCGTTAATTGGTGGTGAGCGGGTTTCCCCTTCCCCCTTCCCACCGAGATGACCTCCACGACCGTGATTTTAAAATCACACCCGCACCAGGTCTTGACCCCAAAGCCCTTTGAAAATCATTAGTCCAGGCTCCTGTAATATAACCACTATGCTACCATACCCCCATGATACAAGAACTGAGAGGTTATAACTATTAGGATTGATTGAACGGGCTGGGGCTCTTTCCTCTATAAAAGGGAAAGCTGAGAAGTGACCTGATAGAAGTCTTTAAAATTCTGAAGGGGTTTGATAGGGTAGATTTAAAAAGGATGTTTCCACTTGTGAAGAAATCTAATATTAGGGGCTATAAATGTGATAGTTACTAATAAATCCAATAAGGAATCCAGGAGTTACTTCTTTACCTGGAGAGTTGTTAGCATGTGAAATCTACTACCGCAAGGAGTAGTTGAGGTGAATAGCATTGATGCATTTAAGAGGAAGCTAGTATTGCGAAGTAAGTATTGTGAGGAGGCTCGTGTGGAAGCATAAACATGGGCTGAATGACCTGTTTCTGTGTTGTGAATTTTATGTAAAAAGTTAAAACCTATCTCAAAAGGAACCACCACATATATTTCTGCATATAAGTTTGAATTTTGCTCATCTTACTTTCCCAAGTAATATGGGCACCTAACATTGCCAAGTACTATAGGAAAGACAGAAGAGAATATAAAAAGCCTAGCAAGTATTTTCCAAGGATTCACAGAAAGCTTGTTTCTCAAGATTATATGAGTCATTTCACCTGGTTTTCTCCATGCTGACCACTACTTAACCATTTACCTCAGTGCCATTGGCTATGAGACTGCCAGTTTCCTGCTGGTGATGTACCAACAGAGCTGCATCTCTAGAATATACTGCATCCAGAATATACAGATTGAGGGGCTCCTGCCTGCAGCTGTCCCAGCAATAATACTTGCAGAGTTTTCACTTCACAAGGCAATCCATCAGTGAGTCATGCCACATGCTGCAACTGACCCACAGCCCTGCCCCACCATGGGCTGCTTCCTGTCAATAGTTGTAAAGGCCACAACCACCCTGAACGATTATATTATGATATCATTCAGGTTGCCACTGTAGACATCAGCAACATTAACCAGCCAATAGTACAGAAATGTATTAAGCAAGTCCAAGATGCATTACTCTCTAGAACAAATCATTTTATCCACTTCTCCATGGACGAACAGTTTCAGCACAGCAGGGTAAATCATTTCAGATTGCCAGAATTCCCCAAGATCCAAGCAGTCATAGATTGTACCCACATGACTATACCTGTTCCCTTGATCAATGCCACCACTTACATCAAAAGGGAAGGATTTCACTCACCCAATATGCAGCTTGTTTGCAACCACCTGCACTCCATAAGAAGTAAGTGGCTTCTTGCTTTCTCGGGAGCTACCAACATGGTTTAAAATAAGGCAGTTCACCTTGCTAGCACTCTTTGACCCAGAAAGGCAAGCCTCTGGGTGGCTTTTGGGAATCAAGCCATGGCTAATGAAATTCGTGGTAACAACATCTATTCACCCACCAGTCATAATACACTACATTATTGGCTTGTGAAAGGCATGTTTCAGGTCACTGGACCAATCTGAGGATGCTCCATATTATCATCTGGTCAGGGTCTCAAAGATCATCCGGGTGCATGTTCTGCTCCCCAAATTTGCCTTATCATAGACATCCCGCAAGAGGAAGGCATCCAAGGGGATCAGAGGAATCAGCCAGAGGAACAGCAGCAGCCCGAAAAGAGACATTGGTGTTACTCTTATACAAGAGGTTTTCAATTAGCCTCCACACCTGGTCAGTAGTAGCCTTCCCTCTCTCTCCACAAATAACTAATTATCTACAGACTCTACTCTGTGTGCATCAACTCTAGAGCAGAGGAGGTGTTTAAAAGGTAAGGTTGAATTATGTTTGTGGAGCCAGATGTGCTCTTCCAGGCCCCACAAAAATAATCTGTGCTGCAGCATCTCTGGAGAAGGACTAGATTAAGGTTAAGAGTTCACATGTTACACATTGGCCCCAAATAGTAAGAAGCAGTCAGCACATTTATAATTCTCCTAAAGCGGATGTTAAGCAAAGGTTTTAAAGGGCTACAGAACCAAGGTGGGTAGATGATGTTAAGATACCTATCAGCCATGATCTAAATGAATGGTGGAAGATTCGAGGGGCTGAATGGCTTACTCCTGTTCCTATGTTCCTATGAGTTACTGCAAGTTGAAACTGAAACCCACCAATACCCCCGCCAACAACAGGAAAATCCAATCTATTTGTGAGGTGATCTCACTATCATCAGACATTGAACTGTATCCATCCATTGAGCAGCAAGAAGATCCCATGCCTGTTTATTGATACTCCATAGAGATTGCCTAGTGATATCTGGCATTTTTGGGAGGTTCTGCGATGGAAATTGAGGGAATTATTAGTCACAAGTGATTGTTGCAAGGTTTTTTAAAGCCTGCCTCTTCCTTCACACAGCCTTACAGAGGAGGGCCTGTGCCTGCGTAAGCAAGTCAGGAAATATGTCCATGCCAGGGTACAGTCTGTGAACACTGAGATGCACACTGACAAGATTGACTTGCTTAATATTGCACAGCTCACAACAGCTAGGAACATTTAACAAAGCAGATGTGCTCTCTCTAGATAATCTGCTCACCGTGCCAGTGTGAAACTGCAACCCACCTACCCCGCCACGCACACCACTGCTCCCCACCCTACTCCCCCCCCTGTCCCACTCCAGGCTGCACCATTCAGAGTTCCTCAGAGCCATCTGAAAGTTTTTTCTGCTGGGTGGTATAGGGCATGGGATGGGGGTAGGTGGGTTGGTAACATCTACTTGATCTGTGGCTGTAGTGACCTCACAACCTCAACCCCCACTGCCGCATCTCCAGGGTAGCACTGTGTGGTTCATCCTTTAATCCACAAGAACTCCCAAGGCCTGGCAGACAGATTTTTTCTTAATTCTGAAAACAAAAAGAAAAAACACATTTTTGTTTTTGTTTCCTTCAAGTCCAATACATTGATTCTTTAGTTTCTGTGTATATTTTTTCAGATATTTTTACAGATATTGCACTGATATATATTTTAATCTTCTGTGTGTGCTAGCCATGTAGTTGAACAACTATCTCAGTAACTACACTTAAATATTTATTACTGGATGGTACAGTGGGCTATACAATGGCCTTTTACCTCTGGGACCTGAGTTCAAATGCAGCCCAGACTGATGAACATTTCCTCTGTCTGTTGACTGAATTTAGGTAGTAACCATCCAGTTTCTAGTGTACAGCACAAATCTGTCCCTAATTTAGCACTAATTGACATGGCTAGTATAGAAAAATGGAAGAAGTAGCAAACTGGTTCAGTGGAAAGCAGGAGAGTGTTCTTCTGAATTTGGGCTAAAATACATTACAGTGGCAAAGTCAATGAAGCTTTACTCTGCATCTGGCTGTGCTATACTTGACCTGGGGCGTGCTTGATGCAGGGTTTAATTTCTCAGCAATGGCATCACTCTCCTTAATAAGGACAGGAAAAAAATTACTGAATAATAATATTTTGTTTACCTGTAATATTTTTCTACTTGTTACAACAAAAGGCATTTACTTTTCTCACATATATTCTCAATATCTTCTTTTCCCCTTCCCCAGGAGTCATTGGAATCCCACTCATTTGTAAGTTGCCTGTCTCAGTATGGTGACAGGTGGATTTCCTAGGTGGAGCTAGAACTGTTTTTGGAAGGTACAAACTAATTTAATACTCTTTTTCCATTGGTCACATTTTGGTCGCAGTTACAATGCCACTTTCCTATCAGTGCAAAGTGATTTTGTGCATGCATCAACATGAAAGCTGCAGTATAAGTTAGGAGTCAGGTCTGACCTGTCTCTCAATGGCACTTCCAAGAGACCATTGCTCATCACTATTGGGTGGATTATAGCTCTAGTTAGGTGCACAGCTGGGTTTGAGAAGTGCTCTGTTATTTCTGGGTCTCCTGAGTGTTGTGTCTTTTCAATCTCAGAGAAAACAGACACAACCATATATCCTATCCCAATATTAAGCTGACGGGGAAATTAAGTTCTTCGCATGTCTGTCAGCTCTGTCCTGAGTTACATCCAAGCACTGCCCTCACCATAACTCCCATCTTGCCAATTGCACTTTTCACTCTACAGATACCAGTCTCAGAGTGATTGTACTTTAAAACTGCAGTCTAATATATTCAACATAGGGTGTCATGAAGGGTCCGAGTTGTAATAATTACATAATTACTCCATGTGCTCCATGTAAGTTCTGCAGGTGAATCAATTCAATGCATTCAGAATAATGTAATGCCATATTACAATATCCGGTAGGTTCATATTAGGAAAAGCAGCATTCAAAAATGTGCTTACTAATCCTTCATATTGACACATGCTGTTCCCTCATCTGGCAGTATAACATGGCAATTGACACATTCTGCATGGCAATGAAAATTGACTGATATTTTCCACCCCTAATATTAAAGTTTGGTTTGAGTGTAACTACATATTATCAAGGTGAAGTACATCACAAAATAAATAGAAATCATTTGGCTCATTTTAGTTATTCAATCCAGCGCAATGAATTTATAGTCACCTCATCACATCATAGAGTCATGCAGCACTCAAACAGGCCCTTCGGCTCACTGAGTCTGTGCTGACCAACAACCACCCATTTATACTAATCCTGCATTCCCTACCACATCCCCACCATTCTCCGACCACCTACCTACACTAGGGGCAATTTACAATGGCCAATTTATCTATCAACTTGCAAGTCTTTGGCTGTGGGAGGAAACCGGTGCACCCAGTAGAAACCCAAACGGTCACAGGGAGAACTTGCAAACTCCACACAGGCAGTATCCAGAACGGAACCCAGGTCGCTGGAGCTGTGGTGCTAACCACTGCACCACTGTGCAGCCCATCAGATAAATCAACCTTGAATGAATTTCAAAATAATTCAGGATGTGGTGTCAGATGAAACTTAACTGGATCTATCCCCAATACTGCCTTTTTAAAATTCATTTAGGGGATGTGACTGTCTCTGGCTATGCCAGCATTTATTGCCAATCGCTAATTGCCCTTGAAAAGGTGGTGGTAGTGAGCCGCCTTCTTGACTGCTGCAGTTCTTGGGGTGTAGGTACACCCACAGTGCTGTTAGGAAGGGAGTTCCAGGACATTGACCCAGTGACAGTGAAGGAACGGTGATATACTTCCAAGTCAGGATGGTGTGTGGCTGGGAGGGGAACTTGCAGGTGGTGGTGTTCCCATGCATCTGTTGGCCTTGTCCTTCTAGGTGGTAGAGGTCGTGGGTTTGGAAGGTGCTGTTGAAGAAGCCTTGGTGAGTTGCTGCAATGCATCTTGTAGATGGTACACACTGCTGCCACTGTGCGTCGGTGGTGGAGCGAGTAAAAGTTGAAGGTGGTGGATGGGGTGCCAAACAAACGGGTTGCTTTGTTCTGGATGGTGTCGAGCTTCTTGTGTGCTGTTGGAGCTGCAGCCATCCAGGCAAGTGGAGAGTATTCCATCACACCCCTGACTTGTGCCTTGTAGATGGTGGACTGGCTTTGGGGAGTCAGGAGGTGTGTTAGCGCCGCAGAATTCCCAGTCCCTGACCTGCTCTTGTAGCCACGGCATTTATGTGGCAGGTCCAGTTCATTTTCTGGTCAATGGTGACCTCCAGGATGTTGATAGTGGGAAATTCAACGATGGTAATACCACTGAATGTCTTAATTGCTGTTGTTAACCAACCAGCATTAAAGTTCTATTGATTTATTAAACAACAACTTGCATGTCTAATGTAGGTGCTTTGCAACTGCATGAACAAAATGGATTCAAAGTAGGAGAGAGTAGGAGGAGTGAGCAAAGGTTTAGGGATTAATGTGGCACGTTTTAAGGAGGATCTTAAAGGAGGAGAGGTAGGTTGAGAGTTGGATGGATTTAGGGAGGAAATTCCAGGTATTGGGAGCTGAATGCACAATGGTGAAGCAAATTTCAGGCAAGAGGGAATGCACAATTAGTCTGAAGGCAGAGGAACAAAGAGTTCAAAGTGGATTTGCATGTCTTCATGGGGTTATAGAGATAGGTAGGGTCAAGGCCATGAAGAAATTTAAAGACTGGAACATAAATTTTAAATATGAGGCCTTGGGGGATTGGGAGTCAATGTCAATCATAAAGATAGGGGTTTTGAGCAAGTGTGATTTGGTGCAGCAGCTGAGTTTTAGATGAGTTCGAGCTTATGGAAGGTGGAGAATGAGATGCCAGTCAGGACAATATTAGAGTAATCAACAAAAAGTGCTGGAAAATACTCAGCAGGTCTGGCAGCATCTGTGGAGAGAGAAGCAAAGTTAATGTTTCAGGTCAGGTGACCTGACCTGAAACGTTAACTTTGCTTCTCTCCCCACAGATACTGCCAGACCTGCTGAGTATTTTCCAGCACTTTTTGATTTTATTTCAGATTTCCAGCAAGTGCAGTGTTTTGCTTTTATATTAGAGTAATCAAGTTGGGAGATGACAAAAGCATGATTGAGAGGTTTAGCAGAGAGTGCACTGAGGTAGTGGCAGATGTGGGTGACACTATGGGATAAAAAGTAAGTGGTCTTTGTGATCATGTGGATATGGAATCAGATGCTTATCTCAGGGCCAAACAACATGCTGAGGTTGTGATCAGTCTGGCTTAGGCTGACAGTGGCCTTTGGAGAAGGATAGAGTCAGTGGATGCAAATTGGTGTCACTACCTCTTAACTGTGTTCAGATGGATATAATTAGTGTGGCATTAGATGGATGTTGAAATTACTGGAATCTCCCCCGGTCCTGACTCCATGCTTGTTTTTCAGAAAAAAAAATCAAAACATCACTCATTTCATTGAACATAATAACACCAGCTCGCTATAAATAAATAGTGGGCATCAATCTGACTTTAGAAATCTGTTGTCCCATTGTTTGAGATACACTTTTGTAGTTTATGATGCCATGTTAACCCTTTTACAGGATTGGTGTCATGTCATCCAATATCTGTGTCTCATATGTACAGTTGTTACTTGGAAATGCAGCCTCCCTTTTATTGCAGTAGTTGTTTATAAAGAAATTCCAGCAAAGTATTACATTTTAAAAAGCTATCATTTTCAGATGATTCTGCATTTTTACTTAGTTCAAACAGCCAGCCAATGAAAGCCAAACACAATGGGGAAACCAAGGTGGGACAGGGGAAGAAAAATGTGTGGAGGACAGCAAGAAAGTGCATATTTCTGAACTGAGGTCACGAGAAGGTTGAGAATATGCCCCCTTTTATACATTCTAGACTCTGCTTCAGATATAACCAACAAATTTCCTAAATACTAACTAACAGATACACAAGAGCATGGGTGGCCCACACTTGAACCTTGTTAACCTCAGATAAAACTCTGGACATCTTTAGTCTATAAAGTTGAGAAAGCAGGACCACCCATGTTGAAAAGTACGGCCTCACCCACTTTGGACCTGTTATATTAGAGCCCCAAAAACCATGCCGCAAATCTTTCCACAAAAACACACAGATTTCCCAGAATAACCCTCCTGAAATGCCTGTGGTGGCAGTGGGAACGGCTGTGAGAGAAGCCAGCTTGTCAGCAGTTTTTGCAGCAGACAGGTGAAGTACAATGTTAGTTGATTTAGTAACTTATAGTTGGGTGGGCACTCATGTTTATCTTCAAACACATTCTGGGATCACTGCAAAAACTTGTTCTGAGCGGAATAACTGAATGTGGTCCAACTACAGTGTGGTACCAGTCTCAGAATCACATTTTGTTTTATGTGAAATTCTATTCTAGACAAGCTCCAGGCTCTGTCAACACAAATCCTTACTTTAATAACCTTGGCTACAGAGCCTTATTCACGCTAGCAGATTGCTGCTGATATAATGTATTAACATTAATTCACAACAATGTCATATATATCGATTTCTGACACTAGATATTAGACTAGAAGGTTCTGTAAGTGGCCCTAACAGATTTTCAAAAGCACATTATGATGTAAGCACACAAACACATAACCCCTTTGCTTGAGAGCCAACTCCCTGATACTGTTTGGGGGAAAGGGGGTAACTGACCCCTTACAAATTGACTGCCCTGTAAAATGAAGGGAGAGGGAAACTGGAGGTGTAGATTAGGGTCAGGGAAATGGATAACTTAATTGCTGTTGTCTTTTTTCTGCCTTTGGCAATGACACTAATAACATGATTCTGCTGGTTTGTACTTGTAAGTGATAGAGGGATCCAGGGGCCACCAGGGTTTGTTATATTTATCTAAATTGGTTCCTTATTTGCAGAATGATTCAATATGTTATAATTGCTAGTGGTTAGAATATTTCCTATTGTTTAGGTCTTGAAAATTCATACCCTGGCGGATACCTTAAAGTTAATACGATATAGCAAACTGTATGTAAATTAAAATAGTTGCAATTACAGTTTTTCTTCATAAAAATGAAAACAAAATTTGGAAATGATACAGCCTATGTACTTATAGCCGTTCCCATGAAAAATGCTAACCCCACATTTCTTTGTGTGGCCATATCATCGCACTGCCCCACTTCTCATTTATTTTTGTTAAGTTGAGGTGCTGTGACTGTGCACTGCCAATCATTTGACAATTATGCCGCTGTGTTCCCTCTCCCAATTGATTTATCTGAATAACACACCAACGTCGGCTCCATCTGCATTACAACCTCACCATTCAGCAGCACCCTCTACATTCTGCCTACACCACCTCTTCAACAAAGGGGCACCTTTGAGCAATTCAGATTTTAAATGCTAATAACTCTCAACACAGTCATTCCATTTTTCAGCTAGGGACTGCATGCAATTCATGGGCATGGTCCAGGAGCATGAACAAGGTCAGATCATTACTGCTCACTCTTCTTAAGTAGCTTACAACAGTGTTTGCTGAGGTACCTACATTAAAACAATGACGTTTTCTGTGGCTGTGCTTCAGTGACTTTTTTTTGTTTTTCCAATTTTCGTCCCACCAGTTCCTTCCTGGAAGCATTTATTCATTCTGCAGTACAGTTCCACAGACACTGGTTTCCCTTAGATACCCAGTTCAAGTTATAAACAGTGAATTTCAGCAGGCTATTGAATTGTAGGGGACTTCAGAGCCAAATCCAATTCTTGCTTTAAAAGCAAAATACTGCAGATGCTGGAAATCTGAAATAAAAACAAGAAATGCTTGAAATACTCAGCAGGTCAGGCAGCATCTGTGGAGAGAGAAGCAGAGTTAATGTTTCACGTCTGTCTCTGAAAGGTCACAGACCTGAAACGTTAACTCTGCTTCTCTCTCCACAGATGCTGCCTGACCTGCTGAGCATTTCCAGCATTTCTTGTTTTTATTTCCAATTCTTGCTTTGTCTGGTTGGCATACATTACTGTTTTTTGAGTTGGAGTCCTTGGATCGTGATTCAGGTGCACAAATCCTAACCCAGGAATCCTGAGACCAATTGTACAGCATCATGTTCCATCCATCCAAGAACAGCTCGTAGCGCAGACCAGAAATCAAACTTGAGCCCGTCCTTAACTGCATTATTGACAGTTCCATTGGAAGAGCTGCCTTCAGTAACATTTTTAGCAATCATGGGATTTGCAAATTACGGCTAGGAAACACCAGTTCCCTAACTCAGAGGTCAAAGTTGAAATATTTTCAAAGTTTGTAAAGAAAAAAGCCTCCTCATCTTGTAACACTATCAGGCCCGCACGCATTAGGAAATATCGGGGTGCCCTGTCAACTCATGGACAGCGCAAAGCACAGATTTGCGATTTGGGTTGCTGGTTTGTCGAATTCGCTGAGCTCAATTCTGACTCTCAAGATTATACCTATTATTCATATCTAACAACTCATTCCCATTCTACTGTGCCGATTGACCCAGATTTATGTTTATTTTTAGGTCCCAGAGCGAGCTCATAGTGCTGTTTTCGCCGAGTGTTTTATTGTTTGGGTCACCACTACCACCAATTTTGGTTTGGAAATTGAAGTTTTTTTTAAGGCAAATTAGATTACAAATTGATTGAAATGAATAGAATTGTATCTTTTTAACATTCAGGTCAAAGGATGCTTTTTGTTCACAACTAAAACAGAGATGTTTCTGGAAGTATGTCATACTAGGAAGAGATGAGAGGTTTCAGTCACTTCTAGTGCAGCAATTATTATTGAAACATTATACGGATTCACTCTGTTGTAAGGCCAGTGAATAGAAGAACATTGCCATCTGCTGGAGTTCAGAAGTACCATGCAGACTTTACAGGTACTGAGATTGCCATATTAAGACCTAAATACGAACATATGAACATACAAACATATGAATTAGGAGCAGGAGTAGGCCACTCGGCCCCTCGAGACTGCCCCACCATTCAATAAGATCATGGCAGATCTGATTGTAACCTCAAATCCACATGTCCACCTACCCCCAATAACCTTTCACCCCCTAGCTTATCAAGAATCTATCTACCTCTGCCTTAAAAATATTCAAAGACTCTGCTTCCACTGCCTTTTGAGGAAGAGAATTCCAAAAGACTCACTACCCTCAGAGAAAAAATTTCTCCTCATCTCTGTCTTCAATGGGCGACCCCTTATTTTTAAACAGTGACCCCTAGTTCTAGATTTTCCCACAAGGGGAAACATCCTTTCCACATTCACCCTGTCAAGAGCCCTCAGAATTTTATGTGTTTCAATCAAGTCGCCTTTTACTCTTCCATACTCCAGCAGTTACAAGCCTAGATTGTCCAATCTTTCCTCATAAGACAACCCGCCCATTCCAGGTATTAATCTAGTAAACCTTTTCTGAACTGCTTCCAATGCATTTACATCCTTCCTTAAAGAAGACCAATACTGTACACAGTACTCCAGATGTAGTCTCGCCATTGCCCTGCATAACAGTAGTATAACCTCCCTACTTTTATATTCAATTCCCCTCACAATAAATGATAACATTCTATTAGCTTTCCTAATTACTTAGGAAGCTGAGCCTCTGTGGTGGTGAAGACTAAGTAGGAAGTCAGTTAGGTCTCAATATCAGCCAAGCAGGCTGACAACAGACACTGAAGGGTTCAACAGAAGTGGTGGAGAAGTAGAGCTGGGCTCATCAGGATTCATGTGGAACTTGATGCCACGGAGGGGCAGCATGTGATCACCGAGTGTTTAATTGTTTGGCTCATCACTATCACCAATTTCAGTTTGGAAACTGAAGTTTTTTTTAAGGTAAATTAGATTATAAATTAATTGAAATGAATATAATTGTATCTTTTTAACATTCAGATCGAAGGATGCTTTTTCTTCACAACTAAAACAGAGATTGTTTGGGGAAATATGTCAAACTAGGAAGAGAGGAGAGGTTTCAGTGGGTCCTATGATAGATCCTGGGAGGACTCCAGAAACAATGATGTAGGATGGGAAAAGAAGCCATTGCTAGAGATGCTCTGGGTGATGAATGGATAGGTAAGAGTGGAAACAAATGAACAG
Source organism: Heterodontus francisci (assembly GCF_036365525.1). Classification (NCBI taxonomy): domain Eukaryota; kingdom Metazoa; phylum Chordata; class Chondrichthyes; order Heterodontiformes; family Heterodontidae; genus Heterodontus; species Heterodontus francisci. Next base: position 123,315,801 of record NC_090374.1, read on the forward strand.
TAGGTTAGTGGGGCAAAATTCCTGGAGTAATTCAAGAGTTCATTAAATGCTGTGATGGAGAGACTATTGATTTTTATGGAGGGATGAGCTAGATGGTCAAATGTGTTAGTATGCCACAGGATTACAATGACCTTTTTACTGAGTTACACACAAGATGCATATCATACTCCCCAGATTCACCAATATCTGGAAAAACATCATACTGACAGGCCATATATTTCACTGAAATACAAATTGCGTTTAATAGGAACATAGGAACAGTACCAGGCCATTCAGCCCTTTGAGCCTATTCTGCCATTCTGCCATCTTGCTGATCTGTATTTTAACTCCATCTACCTGCCTTCTGCCTTAGTCCATAATCCCTGGTACCTAATAAATCTCAGTTTTGAAATTTTCAATTTGGTGTAGCTTCGACAGCTTTATGGATGAAATAGTTCCAGATTTCCACTACCGTTTGTGTGAAGAAGTGCTTTCTGACATCACTCTTGAATGGCCTATCACTAATTTTAAGGTTATGTCCCGTTGTTGTGCACTATCTGACCAGAGGAAATAGTTTTTTTATCTATACAATCAACTCCTTTAATCATATTGAACACCTCAATTAGGTCACCTCTTAATCTTCTCTACTCAAGGGAATAGAAATCTAGTCTATGCATCATGTCCTCATAATTTAGCCCTTTTCGCCCTGGTATCATTCTGATGAATCTGTGCTGCACCCTGTCCAAGGCCAATATATCCTGCCTGAGGTGCAGTGCCCAGAACTGAATGCAATACTCCAGATGAGAGGTTTCAGTCACTTCTAGTGGGTCCGATGATAGATTGTGGGAGGACTCCCGAGGCAATGATGCAGGGTGGGAAGAGAAGCCATTGCTGGAGATGCACTGGCTTCTGTACCGATGTAACATAACTTCTACCTCTTTGTATTCCAGCTCTCTTGCGATAAAGAACAACATTCCATTAGCCCTTTCCATTAGTTTTTGCACTTATCCACTAGCTAATAGTGATTTTTGTACTTGGACCCCTAA